>NW_022589767.1:5602693-6017795 GCF_004348235.1 Phoca vitulina
TAATATAAAATTACCACACACAGATTTTATAATTCAACTCAGAAAACCATTTTTTTTTCAGGAGCCAAGAAAATATAGTTCATTACCATGATTCATCCTAAAGCAAGTATAACACCTAGGATATACACTGATGTGTGTTTCTCTGTGTGTGTGCATGTGTTTTCCTGTCAAAATATAGAAAGCAGTATGAGCAAATTATAAGATTGATTGGCCTCCTAAACATGCAAAAAAGAGATTGCTTACATTTAAAGGTTCAATTAAAAAGAAATAGTACCTGGCACATTGGAAGTGCTGAACAAATTTTAACAATAGTGATGATGACTGTTACTATTATTCCCTATAGAGTTTAGCTTGAGACTTAAAAGTCCTTTTTGATCATTCTGTTTAGAGCCTACGACATATAGTGGATGGGCAAGAGTGGGTGCAAATTGACAGGAACTAGTTGGGGAAAGACTAAATTATGGTGAAGTTGCTTGAAATGGAAAGAAGTGGATGGACTTGAGAGATACTACAGAGATAAAATCAACAAGGCCTAATAATGAATTAGATATGGCAGGGGTGGGGATGTCAGAAGCCTTAAAATGACATGCTAATACAGCATGGAATAAATCCTTATTTTGCTTTTCTGCTCTCCCTGACACCCCCATCCCATTTTTTCCCACTATGATACCCCTTTCCTTTCTTCTCATAATAAAGAAATATCAGAAAAAATGAAAACAGGACCAAAAGGAAGTGACAAGTATAAGAACATGAACTATTTGGTAACATGTAGCAAAAACAAGAGACTTCTTTTACCCGAATTTGGCTTTTTGGTGCCAGTATGTGAAAAAGCCACTACATAATTGGGTGAGGGGAAGAGGTGTAAGACAAAGGAAGAAGGAAAATTAAATAGAATTAAAATGTCTGAATTGATTTTAAAAAATAAGTGAATAGCATAAGCAAATGACTTTTTATTTTTAATGCCTATAATGAAGGTGGGGGTGGGGCGGCATAAGCAGCAGGTAGAAAATAGAGGAATCAGGACCATTGCGGCTGTCTAGGGTACAGGTTGGGGCAGGAACTAAGTAATGTGGAAGAGGGAAATGTTCTGGAGAGGGAATCAGGAGATATGGTTTCTAGCCCTGGCTGTACCACCAATGATCATTTGAGCATGGAGCCTACCTGCAAGGATTCTATGAGACAGCACTTGTGTTCATGGGCTCTGTAAAGTTGTGCGGAGCTGTAAGAACAACAATAACAACAACAGCAACAAAAAGAGTATGATCCAAATTGGGGTTTTGTTCTTGTTAGTTGGGGAAAGATTTTAGAAGACACATGTGAAATGACATAGGTAATCCCATACTTTTAAGAGCTTTAAATTTAGTGTTATTCTTTTAAAATTACACAAGACAATACTTAGCGCCATTTGGTATTTTATAAACAATCCGTCTAGAATTCTTCCATTTATATGTACATAAAATAATATGCAGCATATCTTAAGGACGTAGATATTTGTTTACATGTGAATGCATGCCTCCCACCTGTACAGATTTACCTGATCCTGCCAACTAAGGAATGTGATTATCTATCTTGGTTGTGCCAACTCAACTTAGGTACGTCTTGGGAAAATTTTCAATAGTTAAAGGAATTCTTAAATCATTCATTCAACAAATATTTATAAAGCACCTATTATGTGTCAGGCATTATGCCAGATGCTGAGCCTACACAAATGAAAAATGAAGAAAGAGAACACTTATGTCTCCTGCCTTAAAAAACTCAGAATCTAGCAGGGAAGGAAAGCATTGTACAAATATTTATGAGTGTACTAAGTCAACAGAGAAATTTGGGGTATTATAGAGGCATAAAACAGGCCAACCAAATCTAGTCAAAATATCTTATTTCTGCATCATCATCATCAGTCATTGGCTGAATGGCTAAATCACTCCTAAGACACTCTGGATTTCTGCACATTGGGCAAAATGGACTTAGTAGCCCAAGGAAGGTTCTCTTAAGAGATGAAGGTGTGGGTCATTGGACACAGAAGCACAGGGAGCCTGGAAAAGGACACAAACAAAATCACAAAAGCAGGGATTTGAGGGGATCTGAACAGAGCACTGACAGTGTCTGCTATAGGCATCAAATAGGATTTTGCAGTTTATATCATTATATGGGTTATATAAATGGGTGGTCATTTCATTTGCTGATGGAGGGAAAATAGAAGAAGGAATATGTTGGGCAAAAAAAATGGGGGTGAGATAATGAATTAAGTTTTAGACTGGTTAAGTTTGAAGAATCTATGATTCACTATTTAAAAATGTTCAGTAAGCAGTTGATTTTGAATACTTAAAAGAGAAAAAGAGAAAAAGACAAGTCTGGTATAGAGATACAAATTTCAGAGTTGTTCTATAAAGATAGCAATTGAAACCTGGGGAGTAAAATTGTCTAGGGAGGATGAGTCAGATGAAATAAGAAGTAGGCCTAGAAAAATCTCTAAGTAATCCTAATATTTAATAGGATGAATAAAAGAAATTGCAAAGGAGATTGAGAAGGGATAGCAGAGAATAGGAAAACCAGAGGAGTCTGGGCTCAGAGAAAGTTAGGAAACAGAACCTAAACTATGCTGGATTCCAAAAAAATATGGACTTAAAATTATTCATTGGACTTAGTGATGGTATATATTATTTTGGACCCTATTGAGCATACTTTGGCGGAGAGGTGATGATGTTTAGAGGAAGGTGATGAGTAAGAGAAGAAAATATTAGAGTGCATTAAGGAATGAGAGGTAAGAATGAAAAATGAAACCTATATTCTGATACAAATGATATACAGATTAAAAATATGTACGTTAGGACAAATAATTGCATCAAATGGAATAAAATCTACAGATACTCTTTAACTAGGAGGAACTAAGGTAGAGTTACTGAACTCATCCTGGTCTTGGCCCAGGTAACACCTTCCTTTTGTTTGTTTTACATCTCAAAACACAGATTATATTTCTGCCATCCACCATAGCCCACTTTCTGGAATCACTAGGAGTAATGTTAATCATACAAAATACATGTTTTCCTAATTGCAATTTTTAGCACTATACCACTAGACTTTCTGCTTCTACTTAATTGCATTGCTAACATATACTTTTCTCTTGTTCTTCTTATGTCTATTTATGTCCCTAATTACTACTGCAATATTTGAAGCAATGGGATCTGAAAATGGAAGCTGTTATTTCTTATATGGATTATTTTAAGTACAAATACTCCCTTCTACATGGTAAAAGAAGATTCCTATGAGGTGAGTAAGGATGCTATAGTTTTCTACAAACTTAGGTGAAGAAAACAAAAACAAAAACTTCTGTGTAAAGTAAAACCTGAAAAACTTCTATCTTCCAATCCCAAATGCCCTTTTTTAATGACACTTTTATGAATCACATTCACAGATATTTTCCCTGCAAAGAAATAATGTGTACTCAAGAAAGTGAAATTTGTCTGGAAACTTTGAATTTGTTTTAGCTTTGGAGAACAATTACTTTAATATTTAATAGTTAATTTCTTTTTTTATTGAGGTATAATTGGCACTTAACATTATATTCGTTTCAGGCATATCTAATGATTTGATATATTTATATATATTGCAAAATGATCACCACAATAAGTTAACATCCATCACCACACATAATTAAAAATTATCTTTTTTCTTGTGATAACTTTGAAGATCTACTCTTTCAGCAACTTTCAAAGACACAATGCAGTGTTATATATATATGTACATTATATCCCAGTGACTTACTCATTTTATAACTGAAGTTTGTACCTTTTGACTGCCTTTACCCATTTCACCCTTGCTTTTTAAGTGTATAATGTCCTTTAATGAAGATGATATTTATGAGTTTAAATGTACTTCTGTTGAGTGGCTGGCTGGTCATCTTGTGGCTAACATTTAGGACAGAGTGGAAAAGAAACTGTTGGCAGGAAGCAACCTTCAAATGTAATGGTTCAATTCAAAACCAGCACTGAGCTTACGAAAAGTTGGGATAGAAAGAGTCAGAGGTAATCTCAATAATTACCATTAATATCCACTATCCCAAAAGACAACAAATAGAAACAAAAGAGAATTTTATTAATATAAGAGCTTTTTAAGTGGGGCACCTGGGTGGTGCATGCAGTTGGTTAAGTGTCTGATTCTTGGTTTTGGCTCAGGTTGTGGTCTTGGGCTCTTGGGATCCAGTCCCCAATCAGGCTCCATGCTCAGAACAGAGTGTCATTACACTGCTGAGGTATTCTTTAGTTACAAAAAGGTGACACTTTTTAAAATTTTTTATTTTTTTAAAGATTTTATTTATTTGAGAGAGGAGAGAGCGCAAGCGCATGAATGGGGGGAGGGGCAGAGGAAGAGGGAGAAGCAGGTTCCAGCTGAGCAGGGAGCCCCACATGGGGCTTGATCCGAGAATCTTGGGATCATGACCTGAGTTGAACGTAGATGCTTAACCGACTGACCCACCCAGACGCCCCAAGGTGACACTTTTTAAACCAACGTATTTTGGAGGGAGGGGGCCCCTGCCCTTATTCTCTGTAGTACTGTAGTACATTACACAGTTAATAGCATCCCCTCTTTTCTTTTTCTGTTCTCTTTTTCTCTTTCTGCTTTCTTCATTCCCTCCCTCATTCTTCTTTCCTCCTTGTTTTATTTTTTATTTTCAACATCATCTTCATTATTGAAATCTGCTAATTTCTTAGTATCTTTATAATATTTAAGACACTTAACCTGAGCTTATGAATATATGACCATAACAATTCCTATGGACTTATGGGCCACTCCATAGCTGAGTAAAGGGGTTTTTGTTTTTTGTTTTTTTTTTTCCCTAAAAACAATGTACTGGCAATAGTGATGAAAATCACAATACAGCAATATTATAAGGATAGTTTTTTTTATGTTATCATGAGAAACTAAGAGAATGCTAAAAATACCATTATAGTGCTGCCTTTCCAGACCATTGGGTAGGTAGTCATGTTGATGGAGATCAAAAACTGTTTGACTAGTATCTATTCCTTTATGTAGGAGGTCAAAAAATCTCCCTTTGGTGATACATATTAAGTATTTTTGGCTAGTAGATTGTATTGAGAATTTTTTCTGTTAGTTTTAGTTATATTCAATCTCTTTCTAGAAAGAACATTTGTTAATAATAATAATAATAAAGATTAACATAGTCAACAATTATTAAGCATTTTCTATGGGTCAATAAATGCTTTTCATAAATGTTGTTATTAAATATAAAAACATCCCACAAATGTTTATGCAAAGATATATTTTTTCTTAAAATTACAAGAGTATACAGTAAAATTTATTCTAAGTAGAAAATGAGTATGTTTACAGATTTTTAGTATCTGTAATCATTATCCAAGAGAGTCTTAAGAGAAAATGAAATTCCCTTGATCAGGTTCAAGGCCTTGTTTTTCTATTTAAAAAGTGTCATTATAAATCTACTGAGGTTCCATTGTGGCAGGCGACAGGGGTAATTTAAGCATCCAGTGTTTGTGTAAAGTATTCCCTTATTTGATATTAATGGAGTAAAGAGGACCTATTGTACTGAGAGTAGGGACTGATGCATGAACTCTATTCTTGGATTTAACTCTGGAGCTCCATGTAAGCCAAGTTATCTGATCTGACCATCTTTAGGACAGAAATATTTCTATAAATGAGTTTCACAGAATACTGTTAGGAAGTAACACAAAGATTGCTTAAATAGTAATACAAGAGTTAAGGATTCCAACCATGTTTTGTTTGGTTTACATATTATTATGAAATTATTTAACTTTGGCATATGGAAGTATAATTCCTCTAGAAGAAATAAATTAAAATGAACTTTTTTTTAGTGTTTTAGCATAACATATTCCTGTTTTTTTGTTCACTATCTCTTAACAGCTTTTTTTTTTTTTAAGATTTTATTTATTTATTTGACAGAGAGAGACAGCAAGAGCAGGAACACAAGCAGGGGGAGTGGGAGAGGGAATAGTGGGCTTCCTGCCGAGCAGGGAGCCCGATGTGGGACTCGATCCCAGGACCCTGGGATCATGACCTGAGCCTAAGGCAGACGCTTAATGACTGAGCCACCCAGGCGCCCCTCTTAACAGTATTTAAATTATCATCTTAAAAAGACTGAGTGAATAATTCTTTTCAAGAAACATTACCAGTGACCTCTATAGCAACGATAAAATTAAGTTTTAGAAACACAGAGTTTCTTTCAACGATCACCCAGGCACACACAGGTTTTGACATCTTCATGTTGGAAAGATTAGTCTAACATCTAGCAACTGCTGATCTGGCTTCTGCAGCCATCCCCTCTTGTTCTAATACCAGAACAAAAATTTTCTTTTGGGAAACCACTTTTCTCTATTCTCAGTCATGTAGTTTGGGGAGAACTTATTTATTCATTTAGTCACTCACTGAAAAATTATTAATTGAGTTATATATATGTGCCAGGCACCATTCTAGAATCACAAAATATAGAAATAAACATCAGACCAAAAACAAAAAAGCCAATTGCTTTACCTAAGGATGATAAAAGTTTATAAAGCAAAAGGTAATGTATATCAGAGCTTATGAGTTAAAGGAAAATCTTTATTGAATTTGAAAGTGTGGAGATGTAAACTCTGGGGCTTCTAGCAGCCATCTTACCACCACAGGGTAGTCAGCTCAGTAATAAAACCAACAGAGAAGAAGAAAGAGCTAAAGATTCAGATGAAAACAAACAAAAATGTTATAGCAGTTTTGAGATTTGGGATTAAGCCATGTTTGAAGTTAGAACTATTTCTGAAGTAATGTGAGCCAGTAAATTTCATGTTTAGGCCATTAAAAATTAGGTTTCTAACACCTGCAACTGAAAGAATCTTAATTGATACACTGAGATTTTCAAAATTCTAAGATAAAGATAAAAATATTGGTCAATACTTTCCTTATTAATGTCTAAGAGTTTCTGACAAAAACTGATCTAGACTAAAATTATTTACATTACTGTCAATAATAATTTAAAAAATGTTATGCACATAACAATGATCTATTCAAAAGTCTACAACATTTTCTTTCCATTTTTCACATGTCAAAATTATGTGAACAGCATTCTTCTTGATGATTTATAAGCAATAGGTACAATTAGTAAAACTAGAATTTAACCCCTCAAAATTATAATAGACTTCTGTGTTTAAATTCTTATTGGGTTGCACAATTTCTGATTTTTCATTATAAATCTATGGTTTGGTCTGGCAAAATTTAAAGCTTTTAGAACTTTAAAAATCCTCAATCTCTCCATGTCTTTATACCTAGAATAGAGCTAGATTCAAACTATACCTGTTATATTGATGCCCAAATTACTCTCAATAAAGGTGAAGTTGTTAAACCCTTAATTTAATGTTGATTTCTACAATTCTCTGGGCTGTCTATAGTCTTTAGGCCTCATCAAATTCCACTCAGATCCAAACCAAATTTAACCAAATATTCAAAAGCGTAGTCTGTCTGACATACCTCAGACGTCTATTGTGATCTACTTAAAATTAAACTTTGAACAGACTCTTCAAGCTCTCATAGATTTCACTATTTCTTCCCCCCAACATGGAATCATGTATTACTTTATACTTAAAACTCTGCTGACCTTCATGTCTTTAATTGAAAATTGCAGAGTTTGGAAACTGAATTAGACATAAAATGGGACCAGTGGTGAAATCGTGGTTACGAAATTTTCTGACATACTGTTGTTTCCATTTACAACATAAGGTTCATTGAATAAACGTTCTGAATGCTTACCATAATATTTGCATCTTGCTTATAACAAATTGCTAACCGGTAAGTTTATGGGGTAACATATGGGTCTCAGTTCTTTAGTTGGCGGCAGTTAAACAAATCCTACATTTTTGCACACAAATAAATGCTTGAGAAAGAAACTACCCATTTTATGTAATCATATGTCCATTTGGATGTAGGTCAGGAAGGACTTGCTAGTATGCTAGCAGCCATAAAAAACCTGCCCCATGCTAATTACTATTTAGTTGCAGGGGTTGGTTCAGCTAGCTATGCATATGTTATGGCCCATATGTATAAACCTTTCCATTTGGCAAACCTTTCCAAGATGGGCCTTCCCTAAGTATGAACCTTCCCTGCTACATGGATTAACTATGAAAGGTTTAAATTGCTTGCTTTTGTTTTTTATGAAATGATTCACTCTAGTGCCCATATTTTTTATAGTTATTAGGGACTTTTAATTCGGAAAGAGTAGCAAACCCTATTTGTTCATGCACATTTCTGTAAATGGCCCATCACTTTCACTTTGCAGTACACATGAAACCATCATTCTTATTATTTTACAGACTTTTTCTTTTTCATGTGGATTAGTTTAGCTTGTTCAAACTGGGTACCATGAAAGGGAGTCATATATACTGATTATTTGTATTTATTATATCAAACAGAATATATGCATATAGGGGTTTGTCTCCTTCAAACACAATATTTGTAATTAAAGTTAATTTTTGTGGAATAGTAAAACATTGAAATTTCTATAAAAACAGAATTTATAAACTATTGTTGGAGATGACTTATGTGGGAAAACATTTCAGACACTCAGATAAATAATTTTTATTTATTTTTTGAAGCAAAAATTATGCTCACTATAAGTTATTCTGTGGCAAAATCAACATGAGGAGTATAACTCCTTGGCTTAATCTTTGCCATTATATTTAAATGTAATAAATTTCATATAAAATATTTTGAATTGTTTTTCACAAATTTATATCAAACTATTATTCTTCATTAGTGTTTAGTGAATAATAAATTTGATATTGTTCTTATAGTCATTTGGCTTATTATTGACTGTATCTGAAAGCCTATAATTAAATTCCCAGGGTGCGCTCTACTATGTAATTACTGAAATGTCAACGTCCTTGGAATCTTTCATATTGTATACCCTAGTAGAAAACTGATATTAAATTATATTTTTAAATTAAATGTTTCTATAGGGAAGCAGTTAAGTAAGCCAACTATCTTATCCAAAGTAGTTCCCCAAGCTAAAGAAAATAAAACCCTAAATGTAAAGCTAGTTAAAATTTGTATGTTTACCAAAATTCAGTCATCAAGTTTCTGAATTGTCAGATATGATAATTCACTGTTACTCACTACGTATTTTCATATTTGGTTCAAGAAATGTAAATCAGAATTCATTAATTTTGATAGTTACAAAGAACCTTATTGATGGAATCAGGATATAAAATTTACAGGTTTCAAAAAAGCATGTGAAAATATAGACACTAGAAAAATTTTTAAAAACTGAGGAGAGGGAGCTCCAAAATTAACAAGATAAATTTAGAAACTTTAATAATTGTGTAGTAACCTGTTCTGAGAGTGGAATTGCCTTGCCTTTAATGGACCATGTACCTTTTTGACAATATTTTCTATCCTTTACAGCAAGGTTACTGTTTTTTTATTATTATTTTAGAGGATACATTAGTGAAATACCACAACCTTCTATAACTAAATAAGTTTTGCTGTAAGAAGAAAAAAAAAGCAACAAGTGGTTCATAAATCAGTTATAGAAAATTCTGAGTGTTTAAAAGAACACCTCCTTTATTGTAGTATTATGAAAGGTCCCTTATTGAGAATTGTATCTATAATTAGCTAAGCCTGTTTATGAAGTTGTCATTGTAAATTCTATATTTATGTATCCTTTTGATGAAATTTTCAATTTCTTAAACAATAAATAATAATTTTAATTTAATAGATTTAATTTTATCAATACTTTCATAATTTCTGATTAAAAGTGGAAAAACTAGTTTTTCTGTAATTTTATTAACCCATATGAAACAGAAGGAACATTTTACACAAATAATTTTTGAATCATCATATTATACTATCTTGGAGATAATAATAACCAGAATTCATCTAACGAAATGTTTCTCAACCTCAGTATTCTTCACATTTGGGGCCAGTAACTTGTTGCAGGGGGCTGTCCTGCACATTATAGGATGTTTAGTAACATCCTGGTCTCTAACCACTAGATGCCGGTAGCACCTCCTCAGTTGTTACACCTAAACCTATCTCCACACATTGCCATATGTTCCCTGGAAGGCAAAATCATTCCAAGTTGAGGACCACCGACCTACCAATGACTACTGATAAACAAAATTTTGTCTGTTTTATGTTAAAAGAGAGAAGCAAATAATAGTAATGAAATCTTTAAATAATTATTTTTTATAAAATATAATATCCAGTGTATCATCTATTTTTATAATTCAAAAGAAAGTAACATGAGAATTTCTGTTTATTACACTTTCTCAAGTATGCAAAGTTCTAAAATCATTAAAAAAGTAAAAATAAGTCACATTCATCATACTATACTTACTAAAACAAAAAAAGAGAAATTTAAAAAAAAAAGCACAATTTGACACCACAGAAATTGAAATTAATGCAGATAATATTCAAATTATAATATATGAGCTCTTTTACCTTAATATTTTAATATGATTTAAACTACATAAGCATATCCTGTGAAATAAGTAATGGAATGAAGACAGTGAAAATCAAACGAACAAGAAAACATAAAATCATCTGCATCTTTTTTTTTTTTTTTAAGGTTTTTTACTCCAAGCCAGTTTCACTTGGTTGCAGAAATTAGAAAATACAATTACCAAAGAAATTTTTTCCAAGATTCCATGTGTGTGTGTGCGTGTGCTACTAATGGTAATAAAGTACAACTTAACTAGAAAAAATATTTACCTAGAGTATCTGTATCATTCCTATTTACCACCAAGTGTGTTTCAAATGACACTACAGCAGAAGCTGTGACATGCAATATAAAACAAGACAAAGAACTATTTTCTAACTTTTAAGTCTGTTTTGATCCCTCTCACTTTTTCTATTAATTTTTAGAAAACTCCCCATAATAAATTTACAGTACCTTCAAGACAGATACCAAAGCTAGCTCAATATACCCTTTACTATTGTGTGTCTTTGGATTGGTGGCCAGAGGTTTATGATGTGAAAAACAAATAAATGATTTTCTATTAATATTTTCAGATTAGAAATTTTTCATATTTTGACTTTTGGTTTTCATTATCTAGACAAATATTTTCTTTAAAAATCTTTCTCCTGATTTCCATGTAAAGTAATGGTAGAAGTCATTATCAGATGACTAACCCGCAGAGAACAACTGTGAAATCAGGATATAATAAAAAGGCAACTACCAGAAATACTGAAATTAATTTAGAAATCAATAACAATAACATAACTGTAAAACCCCAAATATTTTGGAAATTAAACAACATACTTCTAAATAATCCTACAGTCAAGAAAGAATTAACATGAGGATTTAAAAATATGTGACCATAATAATAAGAAGAAATATAACATATAAGCATGTGGGGACATGGATAAAGGAGTGCCAGGAGGGCAAAACATGGCCTTAAATGGGGGGAGAGGGAGGTTTAAATCAATTATTAAAACTCCTAAAGAAATCAGAAAAAGTCCTAATTATGTAGAAGAAAATAATAAAGAGGAAAACTCAAAAAGAGTAAATTAAAACAACAACAAAGAGGAAATCAGTTAATCCAAAAGTAGGTTCTTTGGAAAAAAAAAATCAATAAAACTCATAAGTTTCTAGGTAGATTATTCAAGAGTTAAAGAGAGAAAAAACAAATTACCAATGTCGGGAGAGAAAGCCATCACTACAGATTCTATTAATATTAAAATCAAAACAAGGAGATATTAAAAGCAATTTTAGGTCATTATTGACCATGTGGTTGAGAATTCAACAGCCAAGATGAAATGGACAAATTCCTTTAAAGACACAAATTACCGAAACTGACCAAAGGAAAAAAAAATTAAAAACTTAAAAACCCTTTCCAGTTAAAGAAGTTGAAATTATAAATATTTTCCTACAAAGAAAATTCTAGATGGATTAACTGGTAAATTCCCTCAAATATTTAAGAAAGAATTATTACTAACTCAATGCCAACATTTCCAGAAAAATAGAAGAGAAAGAAACACTTTTCAACTACTCTTTTTGTGAGGCTAGTATTACCCTCATAACAAAATTATACAAATACTTTATAAGAAAACTATAGAATCTCTCATAACGATACATGCAAAAATTCTATTAAAAATTAGCAAATTTAAGACATTATCTTTATATATATATACACACATGTATGTATGTGTATAAAGATAATATGTAATATTTATGTATATATGTGTAAAGATATAAAGATAATATACACAAAAATATATAAAGATATATATATAAAAAGATATAAAGATAACTACATATAAAGATAATATGTAATATCTATACTGGTAATGCAAGTTTGCTTTAAAGTCCAAGAAATCAATAAATGTGATTCATCATATTAATAAAAGAAAAACTATGAGAATATTTTTAAATGCAAACAAAAGCATTTAACAAAATTCTCTACCCATTCTTGGTTAATAATACAAAGAAAAAAAAAGGGAAAAAAAATCCCAGCAAACTAGGAATATAGGAATAGAAGGAAAACACCTTAATCTGATTAAGAATGTTATGGAAAAACCACCTCCCTTACCTCTTACTGGTTCACCTACTTATGGTCAGCTGGGTCACTGAATGTGGATGTTTCCAAAAATGGATTATCTCCAATCAGCTGCGAGCTGTGTAAAGAATAAGACAAAAGACGAAGAATTCTATTTTTAGAATTAGGAATTCTACTCTGACCTTGCTGGAAATGATGCAGCTTTCTTGTCCCTAACATCAGTTCCAGACCAGCCTCGTTAGTACATGTTCCAAAAGGGAGTGTGGGGGATTCAAACATAATTCTGATTCAGCTAACTTGGTTCTCTTATTGGATTGGCATGGTCCTAAGTTATAAAGATAATGACCATGTGGTTGAGAATACCGCTTACTGACTCCCACAGTGGCTCTTGTGGGCTAAAGTCAGAGACATAATGGGTCTCTGCAAGTTTTATAAAAATGCTCTTCTCATTCTTGCATCAGATCTCTTTGGAAGAAAATTCTGGGTGTAAGTAGGAGATGATTAGAAAAAGATGATATTAAAAATATAAGCATACTGGGACGCCTGGGTGGCTCAGTTGGTTCGGCAGCTGCCTTCGCCCGGGTCATGATCCCAGGGTCCTGGGATCGAGTCCCACATTGGGCTCCTTGCTCAGCAGGGAGCCTGCTTCCCTCTCTCTCTCTCTCTCCCTCTGCTTGTGCTCTGTCAAATAAATAAAATCTTTAAAATATATATATAAGCATACCTTAGTTCCAGACTACCACAATAAAGTGAAGAATATAATAAAGCGAGTCAAATGAATTTTTCAGGTTCCCAAGGTAAAATTTATTTTTACACTATACTGTACTCAAGTGTGTAATAGCATTATGTCTAAAAAAAAATGCATATACCTTAATTGAAAAGTACTTTATTGCTAAAAATTGCTATCATCTGAGCTTTCACCCAATCATAATCACTGACCACGGATTACCATAACAAATATAATAACGGAAATGTTTGAAGTGTGAGACTTACCAAAACGTGACATGAAACGAGCACATGCTGTTGGAAAAATGACGCCAAATGATTTGCTTAATGCAGGATTGCCACAAACTTAATTTATTAAAAAAAAAAAAGGCAGTATCTGTGAAGCGCAATAAAGCCAAGTGCAATAATATGGTGATACAGGTATGTCTGTATTCACATGGAATACACCAGAAGCTTGCCAGGGACTTGGAACAGGAGAGGCTGGGTCATAGGAGACGGCACTGGGGGTCCAAAGCGTCAGCCTTAAGCCGCAATGCCTACCCGCCATTGGAGCCTATTCCCATGGAAAGCAGAGCTGGAGGTTTTTCAACTCTCTTGTGAGGGAGGAGCCAGGCTGGCAGGATAGGGTATCCCTCCGGTAGGAGACACCTGGGAATCCTGGTTCTTTGTGAAGCCCAGACCCCATGAGGCAGCAAATCCACACGGGGACTGACTGTTGCCCATTTGCGCATGTTACCTCAGGATGATTTTCAGAAGGTGGGCTCCTTCCACACTGGAAACTATGCAGGTGGTTGAGGCCTGGCCAAAGTCCCACGGGTTTTGAGGGCCAGCTCTGCCGCCGCTCGCTAGGAGTGCTACTGCGCATGTGCACGCAGGCGCAGGTCCGAGTAGTCGGACGCTTGGAAAGTCGGAGCCTTGGAAGAGCAGTGTTTGTGTCTGGGGAGCAGGTTCCTGGAGTTAAAAGGCATCTGCCAGATTCCAGTCCCTGACCTGCACAAATACACACATTTCTGCTAAGGCTGGGCCGGAGTAATCTGGACTGCCGTGCCACGGCTGGATTGTGAGGACTGGCTGCGGCACCCTCCGATAAAAGACACTTGGTAGCCTTGATTGCTGCAGAAGCCTGGGACCCCAGGAGACAGTAAGTCCATGTGGGCTCTATCGCCCATTTCAGCGAACGCCTCACAGTGATGTCCAGGGGGTGGGCTCCCTCCATCCTGGAGGCTATGCAGGTGGTTGGGGGCGATGGGCTATGGCGCTACGGGCCTGCAGGGCCCGGCTGCCCAAGGGTGGCTGACGAGGTATGCCAGGGACCTGGAACAGGGTAAGTGCTGACGGAGCCTGAGTCACAGGAGCAGGTTATTGTAAGTAGCGGGTGTTTGCCTAATTCTAAACCTTAACGTGCCTTAACCTTCTCGCTGAAGGCAGAGCTGGAGGAATCTTGACTGCCTTTCCGCAGGCGGGCCAGATGGCTGAACTGGGTGTCATTCAAAAATTGACACCCGGGAGCCGCCATTGCTGGAGAAGCCCAGGACCTCATCAGGCAGCCATTCCAGATGGGGACTGGGAAGAGTTTGAACGTGCTACCTCGGAAAGATTTTTCTGGTGGTGGGCTGCCTCCACCCTAAAGGCTATTTACATGGTTGGCTTCCTGCCTGAGCTCCAGAAGTCTGGAGGGCCCCAGAAGCCAAAAGCCTGCCACAGGGTGCAGACTACACATGCGCGGACAGCTCAGGTCAGGGTAGCCAGGGACTTGGAACATGGCAATGTCGAGAAAGGCCGGGTCACAGGAGGGGTATTGGGGGTATAGGGTACCTAGCATCTGCCTGATTCCAAGCCTTAACCTCCAAAAGTGCACATTTTCTCCCTAAGGGCAGAGCTGGAAGAATCTGGAATACCTTACCAGGGCTGGTTTGGGCAGGCTGGCCAGGGTATCTTCCAGTAAGAGACATCTGGAAACCTTGATTGCAGCAGAAAAAAATAAATAAATAAATAAAAAAGAAATGGAACATACCAATTTTGTGGAGGTAGAAGAACACCAAACAAGCGCCTAGGGAGGTGAAACTGGCATTACTGATCTTAGTCATTTAGAACCATCCTGCAGCCTTACTCATGAAGGAAAATAACCTTGTGCAGCACTCCAAAACTGCAACAGGTTTAAATTTAACTGACTTCTGGGTTTGCTGTTCATCAACAGTAAGCTTTGACTAAAATCAGATTGTCATTCCCATTAAACTTACTGAGCAATCTATTGGGAGCAACAGGAATGGCCCCACTCCTACAACTTCCTTAAGTTGTAGGAAAACACCAATAGATATTTTATGGGTATTTTCTTTGTCTACACTCTCAGTCTCTTTTTGAGGCAGATGAAAACCACCTGGCTGGTGGTGCAGACAAACAAGATGGATTACACTGACTCCTCTTGGTTCATCCTTTAAAAACTTTGACCAGACCGGCGTCATGGCAGGGCAGGCGTTTAGAAAGTTTCTTCCTCTCTTTGACTGAGTTTTAGTTGAAAGGAGCGCAGCTGAAACTGTAACCAAAGGAGGTATTATGCTTCCAGAAAAATCTCAAGGAAAAGTGTTGCAAGCAACAGTAGTAGCTGTTGGATCGGGCTCTAAAGGAAAGGGTGGAGAGATTCAACCAGTTAGTGTGAAAGTTGGAGATAAAGTTCTTCTCCCAGAATATGGAGGCACCAAAGTAGTTCTAGATGTCAAGGATTATTTCTTATTTAGAGATGGTGACATTCTCGGAAAGTATGTGGACTGAAATCATTATTAAAATGGCATGAAGTGAAGCTGCCCATTCCAGTGAAGTTGTGAAATCTTTCATCATGTAAATAATTTTCATGTCTCTTTTTTAAAAAAAACAAATGGTATCAAAACAAAAAAAAAAAAAAAAAAAAAAAAAACAAAACTTTGACCAGACTGTTATTTGAACTAAATTGGTAATTTTAAGATTTATCAGCCAGCCAGGAGGCTGGCTATATCAGAGGTAGGGTCAACTCTTGTTAAGTCTCACTTGGAAGAACCCCAATAATACTTTCTTGTGCCCCTGAATTAATGCCTCTTACATAGTATCTAGGCATGGACTTGGTTTCCTCCTGAAAACACAGTGATGGCACCCTAAGAATGGTTATAAAATAGCTCCAAGTGTTTAAGGAAGCACCACCAATAGATCATGCAGCTCTCAGATGACTGCGAGCTCTCTCCAAAATTAGGTCAGCCTTGTTTACTTGGGATTGAGGTTGGGGGGAACTTCTCAGAGGGATAACAAGAGATGCTTTATTTATGAATATTCTTGGGGGATTCTCCCTACAACAGAAGTCATAGAATTAGAAAAGATGGTAAAAATTTGTCTCTGATTTTAGCTGAAGTGATTGATGATAGCACCTTGATCATGGAAGGCATTTAGATCAGACTTACTGGCAAGGGTTGTTATAGATGATAGAATTTTCCTAGATTTCCCCTTTCAGGCCAAGGCAGTCTCTGCAATTGCTAACACATCCTACTAAGCCTGGATTAATGCCTTAAGCCAAGTGGAAAGGTCAATAAAGAAACATAAGTGGAAAGCCATCTACCTTTTAAAGGTAGATACTGAATTTTTATGGGATTTGGGTTGGGCTAGGATCCTAGGAGTTATGATTGTACTACAGTACTACAGATTGGCCTCATTCTGTTGCTTGTAGTCTGTTTGAAATAGCCTTAATTAGATGAAACAAATATACTAATTAAGTAGCTTTGGCCCATCTTCCGTCTGGGGAAATTTTTCAGAAGCTAAGATGATGTAGAATTGATATCTGAATATGATTGATAGACAGTTGAGCCCATGTCTCTCATGTTTCTGTATATTTTGTGAAGAGAGGCACTGCTAGTCTTTATTCTTTTCAACAATGCATGTATAGTGAATGGTCTTGGGAGATACAGTGTCTCCCTCCAGAGCTGAGAGCAGTTCAATAGAGATAATCTCTCTTTGGAGCAAATGTTTGTCAGGTTTATTATAGCTCCTTATAAAAGATTAGAAATCTTTATTCTTGGGGTTGCTTAGCTATGATACAAATCCATTGCATATGCAACAGTCACCTAAACTACCCCTGCATGTAGCTTCATGGGATTTAGGGGTCAAGGGGAATTGATGTCAATATGAAACTCATGCTGCTTGTTGTGCTTTGAGAACTAATAGTCTTTGTTTCTGATCCAGGAGTCTCATGTTTTCTGCCTTCATTCATAAAACTGTGGAAGCTTGTTAGCTTTCAAGTAGGGTAAAATCTCAGACCCTTCACAATTTTTGACAATTGAGTTGAATACAAATGTTTAGAGTGGACATTTTTTCTTTGTTCCTCATCTTAGGGGAAAAACATTTGTATTTCACTATTTCACCATAAAGTATGATGTTAGTTGTAGTTTTTTTCTTAAATGACCTTTTAAAAAATTCCTGTTTATTTATTTACTTTTTTTTTAGAGAGATAGTGTGAGAGCAGGGTGGGGAGGGCAGGAAGGGGCAGAGGGAGAGGAAGAGAGAATCTTAAGCAGGGCTCGATTTCAGGAAGCTGAGATCATGACCTGAGCTGAAATTAAGAGTCAGACACTTAATGGGCTGAGCCACCCAGGCACCCCCAAAATTCCTTTTTATTCTAAATTTGCTGAGTTTTATGAGGAATGTCTGCTGGATTTTGCCAAATGCTTTTGCTGTGTCTATCAAGATGATCACATAATTATAACTTTTTTTTTATAACTTTTAGTCTTTAATATGGTGAATTGCATTCATTTTTGTATGCTATGCAAGCATGCATTATGGGATAATTCTCCACTTACAGTATCCTTTTTATACGTTGAATTTAATTTGCTAAAAGTCGGTTAAGCATATTTTGTATCTCGGTTTATGAGGGTATTGGTATGTAGTTTGTTTGTTTTTGTTTTATTGCAGTATCTTTGTCTGATTTTGGTGCCAGGGTAATGGTCTTACAGAATGGATTGGGGAAATATCCCCACTCTTTCAATTTGGAAGAGTTTGTGTAGAACTGGTATTATTTATTCTTTGGTAGAAAATTTATTGATTTTTTTTTTTAAAGCTTTTTAAATTTCCTCACATATCCAGTTAAAGCCATGAATTTCCCCTAATCTTTGCTTTAGCTGCATCCTGTGTCTAAAATTGTGTCTATGTTGTGTTTTCTTTATATTTAATACAAAATATTTTCTATTTTTCCTTGTGATTTCTTCTTTCACCATGGATTATTTAGAAGTATATTGTGAAATTTCCATAAATTTTTACTGGTGTTATTTTTGTGGTGCTTTCTACTCCACCATCTTCCCAGAATCCTCTTTATTTCTCCTAATTTTCAACGGATATTGTATATCATGAATGTTACATTATGATGTGTTTAGATTTTATTGTATTGAAGTAGTAGTGAAGTTTGTTTTGGAAAAGAGTTGAGTTACATTTTGGCCAACTTATTCCTTTACAGACTTGTTTTTAAGCATTTTTAGATTAAATTTGTAATAATATTTACTCTAGTTCTACTATTAAGACATGGCTCTTCATGGATCTCTACAAATTTTCCTGTTTACTCAAAGCCATTTCTTCACTTGTCTGGTAGATAAAAGACATGGAACACATAATCTTACCAATATGTTTTCATAGGAATTACTGGAGACACTGGGGTGAAGATACTCTTGAAAAAAAGTATTTTACATGGCAGTGAAAGTATATAACATTAAAAAGAAACAAAATCTTAAAAGTTAATTCCTGTCTTTTAGCAACTTCATTTTATTTCTGTCTTATTCTCTCGTACTGCACTGTTGATGATTTATTCAGATCTTTTAAGTCACAGATCCTTTCAGTATGTTTGTTTTTAATTTTAAGAACCATTATGGACTGAATAGTGTTTCTCCCAATTTCATATGTTGAAGCCTTAACCCCCAGTGTTTCTATATTTGGAAATATGGCCTTTAAGGAGGTAATTAAGGCTAAATGGGGTAATAAGTGTGGGGTCTTAATCTGATATGACTATTGTCCTTATAAGAAGACAAGAGATACCAGAGCATCTCTTTCCATGTGTCCACATAGAGAAAAGGTCATGTGAGAACACAGTAAAAAGTCTCTGTTAGTGATTTGAGGAGAGAAATTTCACCAGAATTCAACCCTACTGGCACCTTAATCTTGGACTTCCAACTTCTAGAACTGTGAGAGAGCATATTTCTGTTTTTCAAGCCTCCTAGTCTGTAAAATTTTGTTATGGCAGTCCATGCAGACTAATGAAATATGTTTAGATCTTTTTAGAAAAAATTTTGGTTCTTTTTTAAACCATTCTATTCTGATTTGACATTGTCCTGTCTTTTGTTTGTAATTTCTAACATTTTAAAAATTTCTGTGACTATATTAATCACTGCCTTAGCTTAGGCAGTTATGACAAATACCGTAGACTGGGTAGCTTAAATAACATATTTATTTCTCATAGTTCTGGAGTCTGCGAAGTCCAAGATGAGGGTGGTGGCCAATTCAGTTTATGGTGAAAGCCTACGTCTTGGCTTGCAGATAACCACCTTCTTTTTGTGTCCTCATGTGGGAGGGGAGGGGTGCTGCTCTTTCTTTCTCCTCTTTTAAGGACACTAATCCCTTCATGGGGTCCCATCCTTGTGATCTCATCTAAACTTATTTACTTCCCAAAGGTCCCACTTCCAAATATCATCACATTGAAAGTTAGGGCTTCAACACATGAATTTTTATGGGACACAAACATTCAGTCCATAACAACCACATTCATTTTTAAGCCATTTGGATTGTTCCGTTATTTCTATTTCTTGATGTGAGATATTATGTATGATTCCTTTATCAGCTTACTTTCTCTGGAGATTTTTCATTTCCTTGTGTACTTTATTTTTTTGAGTTTATCCTGTGAAAGTTTAGGATTTTTTTTGGTAGGAAAGTTATGTGTCTTGGGTTAGGAAGCATCTGTCTTGGGAGGTTTCACATTTATTTTTGTTTTGTTTGTAGGCAGTATATGTCTGTTGTGAATTTGGATCCCACAGCAAGGTATGAACAAACTATAAGGATTCTCTGTTTTTTCTCATGTCTATTTATATTCTTATGGCCACAGGAAGTTGAAAGGTATTTTTGCTTTCAGTTTTTCTAGTTTGTTTCATGCATATGGGAGTTTTTCATAACTACCTGTTTGATGTAACTAAATCAGTTGAAGCTCTTGTAGTTTATGGCATGGATTTTTCCCCATTAGAGGTTTGGATAAACCACTAAGGTTCTCTATCTGGCTCAGATACTCCATTGAACCATTTGACTTTGGCTTGGAGTCACTGCATGATTAAGATTTTGAGTTCAGTTTCTGAAAATTTGGGATTTAACTTCCTTTTGTGGTTGGTTACTTAACTAAATAGCTTTTGCTCTCTTTTATCCAATATTTCTAAGTGTTTATTGGAGAAGATAGCCTTCCATGTTAGCTCAATCTCTGGCATCAACCATAAATCTATTTAACCTTTTTAGGTCTGTGTTTCTAGATCTGTAAAATGGAGATAATTACTCTTAACTTACTGGGTGTTTGTGAAAGCAAATTAAATTAATGTATGTTAATGAGTTAGCATATTGCTTAGTAAATCATAAATATTCAGTAAATATACTTCATTAGTATTATAATTCTAAGCAACATGCATTTAAATTATGACATAAGCTACCAAAACTCAGCATTTGAAGCAATTTGAAACTGTTAATTTCTTAAATTTTTCTAGTGAAAGATTGCTTAAGTAATTTTTCTTCATATTCAAAATGTAGAGCAAAATTATGGGATAGATTAGTCTTTGTATTATTTATTTTTGATGAATTTCCTGATATATGTTAAATTTCCTGCAAGTGGTATTATGTTTGGGGTTACTGTCTGAGCTTTGCAATTTTGTACAAAGATTTCATACATAAAAGACTTCAGTATTTTGTATTCTGCTAGAAGATTTTTTGAGTAGATGTATTTTTAATTCTCTTTATACAACATTGATGTCTAATGAACGGATTTTAAAATCTTATAATTGTAAGAGAGGTTTTTAGGACTGAGGGCAAAGGATTTGTAATTCAGAACTTCTGATATTTTTTAATGATCCAGTTTAATGGATCTAAAAATCTACATATACATATTATATTTCTTTTATTGATTAAAACAGTTCCAAATCATTTGAAGGATGAACATGGAAGCTCTGTGGAATCTTTATCTTTAGGGGAATGGGAGTGTTGCGGGGGAGAAGGTGAATGTATTAAGTTAAATTAGTAAATAATTAAGAGTGGTTAAAATAGCAATGTTCACGCATTTTTAATTTAAAGCTTGTTCAATTCTTTTAAAGTGTATTTGAATTTGCAATTATTTAAGCTGTGAGGTATGCACTGAAGAGAAAGTAAAACTATAGATTTTAAGAATGTTGCTGGAGGTAATATATAAATCCAATTGATCAGTCTGGCAGAGAATTGATGCCACAATTTGTACCCAGTGGCATTTTCTCTCTCCTACTCAACTGGCTTTAGAACATTATCAGAAAGTCAATATAATACGCCAATATAGTGATATACTTTCAGTCATAAGTCCCTTGTACAGATTAAAACTTAGGTGCTCACATTGTGGATGATAATGGACAGACAGCCTGACTCCATCTCACTATGTGTCATCTAGAAAGGACTTGACTCAACTTCACTACAAGTTTCCGTATAGTTATCAATGATCCTAAGAGCCAGCAGACCAGTAACAGAGGATGCCTGTCTCTTCAGGACAAAAAAAAAAAAAAAAGAGGGAAAGGATAATATGTACCCAGCCCTGCAGTCTGGCTTCAGACCTCTCTCTAGCAGTCTCCTGTCTCCATCTGCCTTTCCTGATGTTCTGATCAAGTTACCTTTAAAATTCACTCTTGATTTCATGCTTGATTCTCTTTCTCTTTTAATTTATTAATGTGTTTACCACCTCAGCATTATCCTTACAGCTCATTCCTTTCCAAGCTTGCTCATTCCTGAAAAACTATTAGGAAACTACTTTCTTTCATTTGTTATAAAAGAATTTAATTCTGAAGGTTATCTATGTCACATAGCTTTCTATTCTCTAACAGCACAAAACTATGAGAAGGCCTCTATGCAATATATTTTGTCCTCAGTAAATGTGTTCAACTTACTGGCAGCTTTAGCAGAGTAGGCATATATTGATCATTATACTATCAGAAGTTTTGATTCCATAAACTGTTATACAGCATATTCCATACTGGTCCGTCCCATCTAAGTTTGGCTAACGCGATATCCTATAACACATGCTGCTTACCGTATCTGCCTACAATGAAGATGACAATTATTTATGCAATAGACTATTGAGGCACAACTAGTCCAGATATTTGTCAGTAATCATTCTTATTAGATTTCTTTGATTTTGGACATTAGAAAGGCTACACAAAGCTTAATTATAGAATGAAAATTATATACTGTTTATTTTGTAGTTACATTTTGTATAGTCATTCTTTTGTACACCTCATTCAAAAATACATGCTGAATGTCTACTGTGGGCCTAGGTACTGTAGTAGGTCCTGGAATGTAGCTGGGGAATGGACACAAAGTTGGTATTCCACATGAGATCTATATCCTAGCATGAAATACAATCAGTTAGAAAGCGTAAATAAATATATAGTATGTCAGATGAAGGTGAATGCTGGGGAGAATAGGATGGTAAGGGGGAAAGAGGATGTACTGAGAGGGGCTAAGGATATGGGGTGGTCATGAAAGACTTCCCTGATTAGGTGATATTTTACCAAAGACCTGAAGGAAGTAAAAGAGCAAACCATGTCAACATGTGGCAAAACAGCATTCCAGGCAGAAAGTAAAGCAGTTACAAATCTCTGACACTGAAGCATGCTGGCAAAAAGAAGCAAGGACCCTAGTGTGTCTGGAGCAGAGTGAACAAAGAGGAAGGTTGTGTTCCTCTGAGCTGCAGATGTGCAAGTCATTTGTAAAGAAACTGAGGAGGGAGGGGAAAGTGAAAAAAGCAAAACATGAATGCAGTTTCTAGGGAAATCCTCATTTCAACACATTCCTCTGGGTGTTCTAGAGTATAAATTACTTTGCAAAGTTGTATCACCTTGAGGTAAGAGATCTGGGCTTTTACACGTCTGTGGTAGTCAGTCATTGGCTGTGGGCAGCCCTGGGCAGTCTTCTGGATTTCAGTGCCTCTGGGCAAAGTAGTTTCTGCAGTTCAAGGTATCTCCAGAAAAAAGGCTGTGGGTGCCAAGCATGCAGAAGCTGTGGGAATGGGTACCTAGAACCAGAAATATTATCCCGGGACATCTGAGAGAACATGGAATCAGAACGCTCACCAATATTTCCCTTGCATTTTGATGTAGTCCTGTAAATGAAGTGTAGGAAATGGAATGTAGAACTTGAGTCCTTAAACGACCACATGGAGAGGAACTCAACCTGTACATACAAAACTAATTTGCAGGGGTGCCTGGGTGGCTCAGTCTCTTGAGCCTCTGACTCTTCAACTCAGGTCACCATCTCGGTTGTGAGAGGGAGTCTGCTTGAGATTCTCTCCTTCTTCCTCTGCCCCTCCCCCTGCTCATGATCTCTCTCTCTCTCTAATAAATAGGTAAATAATTTTAAAAAAGCAGTTTGCATTGTGACATTAATGATAAGTAATTTTTTATAAAACTTTTATTATTTTGGATGTTATACCTTATTGGTAAGGGTTAATCTGCCATATCAGCTAGCAAGTTTTTACTTTAACTAATATGTCTGTTTTAAATAGATTCCTCTGCCTATGATGGAAATAAAAGACCATAGGGAGATAAATGATAAATTAGTGAGACCATTTAGAAGGCTATTGCAATGTTTTTGGAAGGAAACTGGTGGGATAATAAAACATAGCCAACAGGACTTGCTTATGGATTTCAAAATTCTCTGTTTTTGTTTAGTCTAACTGTTCTCTCTTTCTCTCTCTTTCTCCCTCTCTCCCTTCCCTTAAGTGCCTCTTCTCATTTTTTAATAATCCTTTTATGAAGCATAATTGTTCAGATTAGGTAAATTTTTATTATCTGTCTACAATTTCTCACCATCCGTGTCTTATGTGAGTACTTATTAACTATTGAAAGACACTGATTGTTTCTGATACTCTTAGATGTTTACTTAGCACCAAATATTGTTTTTACTCTTGTTTCTGATTACTCTGATTTTTTTCTCATCTTTCCCTTTGTTGTTAATATTTTCTACCTATGCCAAGATGGTGGGATACATTTTGGGTTGTTCCTTTTTTGGGGGAAATTGATTTCTGTCTTGGGTCTAAGCAAAAGATACCTTTCTTAGCAGCACATGTTCACTACAGTCCAATATAAAAACAAACAAACAAAAACCACAAACAAAGAGGGCATGTTCTGCATGGAGCATTGGGTGTTATACGCAAACAATGAATCATGGAACATTACATCAAAAACTAATGATGTAATGTATGTTGATTAACATAACATAATAATAAAAAAAAATGTAGGCAACCTACTTAAAAAAAAACAAAACAAACAAAACAAAACACCACAAACTGACTTGGATAAACAAGTGTGCACACACACATCAAAATATAAACATAGAATAAATAGAAAAACGTTTAGAAAATATTTACTTTGCTTATCTATATCAAGAATAAAAATCAAGATAACTTTTATCATCATGATTTCTGTTGATTCCTTAGTGAAGCAATGAACTGTATTTTTTTTCACTACCTTTATGTAAATTATCTTATTGAAACAGAGGAGAAGCATTCCTTTTTTTATTTTGGTTTTTCAGTTTTCTTCTCTGATTTCCTATTGGAAAATAAATGTGAAAGTAAAATACACATATGCCTCTGAGTATACATGTGAGATATCTAGCCATTCAGTCTGTAGCAAATGCTATATAACCTCCAGCAATGAACATGCTATGTGTAATTGTCAATGTTTCAGATTTCTTCCTTATGGAATAAGCAAAATTCATAGTTTGCCCTTACAAATTTTAAGTAAGAAACAATGGATTTTGTGTAAAAATTCAAGAGTCTAAAACGCACACACATCTGTATGTTTGTACATAAGTATTTAAGAAGGATCTTTCTAGGTATTCCTGTTGAAACCCAATCTCTCTGCACAAAGAGATATGCTACATTATTGGAGATGTATATTTCTGTCTTTATTAGGTTTTGAGCATGGCACAATGTATGCTGAGTTGACTCTACCTTATACGTGGAAAAGGGAAACAGTTGTAAAGAACTGCCATGTTTCAGTAGGTTATAAGGATATGTATAATATTTTTTTTTTAAGTGAACACGTGTAAGAAAGCATCAGTGAAAGAGAACATACTTCTAGGTCATTAGAACATTAACTCTGCCAGTATTTCTATAACAAAGCATGGATTACCACTAAAAAAAATATTTTGTAGTTTTCTACAGTTATATTATGTCTCAGTTCTGCTTCTGGGCTCCTTTTAGTTTCTGGAATAAATGGGTAAATTTTACAAGATTTATATTATGGCTACAACCAGTATTGTTCCTTTGTGCTTGACATTATGAAAGGGGCATTGCCTTCAGAAAGTTATTGTAAACATATACTATACTCTCTCCACTTGTCCTACCACTTTATCTAGATTCTGTTCTACATAAAGAACATTTCTAGGGCCAGACTCAGACTTGGAAAACTTGAGTGGGGAGAATAGTCATAAAAGCTCTGAAGAATGAATGTATCTTTAATAGGGCAAGTTGAGATGGCTGCATGCATGGAGGAACGGGCAGATTGGGGACAGTACAATGGTAGCTACAGTCTACACAGTGAAAAAGAGAAGTGGGGCAGAGTAATAAAATGAATGTTTTTTATGCCCCCTGTAGAGAAGGTAATATAGAAAAAAAATTTCCTTAGAGATAAACTGGTTTAACAAATACCTGTGTGGTGATTTGATAGTGTTTTAGCTTAAGTTCCCCTGAAAGCAGAGTCTGACTTATTTCCAGATGGCATTCTCCAAAGAGCAGGTTGGATGTCAGAAGAGAGAAGGGGAAGAAAAGCTCATGTAAAGTTACATATGTGGGCAATTGGGGCATTGAGACCATGCTAAGAAGACTGTAAAATGTCTTTTAGTATTATCCACTCAAAAGCCAGGATGGAGAGATAATTATTAATCAACTCAAGTTCCCCATTGGTTGAGAGTCATCCCATTAATTTCCTTCCACTTCTGAGCTATTCATGTGTGGATAAGAGAGTTGGATGCAGAAAGCTAAGATGCCAACAATTGAGGCAAAACATTGTCAGTGTGAAAAATGAGTTAAAAACTGCACAGGAGTGTCCAGGTTTGGCTGAAATCAGAGGTGAGGCCAAGATGTAGGCCAGAGCACTAAATGCATCTGATACAGTTGCTGATGACAGCAGCTTAATTGGTGATAGGTGCCTAGGGTTCTAGAAATTTGAGGCTGTGATTCAACCTCTCAGAACCTCTGGTAAATTTCTTATATATCCCCAGGGGCTTTCTTTACACAGGGTACCTCTTTGGTGGAAAATGCATGAATCTGACCACCAAATTGCTTCTGTGTAAATTCTATCAGGGGTTAGAAATAGGCAAATGATTGCTTTGTGAAAATGACTCACTTAATGTTTTATTCCAAGTTAATCTTAAAGGGAAGTTTATTTTTGAAAGATGTTTTCTTAAATACTCATATCTCAAGTTTCCTAAGTTTAAGGCCTGTGAATAAAGCAACTGACGTTTTGTGAGAGTTAAATGACTGACTCCTGAACATTTTATAAAGCAACTATTTTCACCGTCTTTTTGATATATTACTATTTAACTATAAGATTGAAAATCTCAGAATAATCTCACGCCTGGGAGATTCCCATAAGAAGTTATATATTCGCTGTGGTTTTAGTAGGCTACCTTGACCTTTCATGTTTCAAACTGCAGCCCTTTTTTATCATTAGGTTTTAAAGTTTTCAAAAATCTAGGGAGAAGGGGTTTTCTTTCTCATGCTCTCATCCTCATTGCCTCTGGGCTGAGGAAGAAAGTAGGTAAAACCAAAGATTTGTGTATGCCTTGAACCCCAAAGAAGTTCAAATGAAAGCCTCAAGTGCAATGACCTTAATGACTATCGCTCTTTTAAAATAATTGTATGTTTAATAGTTCATAGAATATTCAGTTCAGCTGGGCACATTTGAAACCTCAGACAGAAGACATATCTCTGTAGGGAAATTTAGCATTCCACAGGGGGTTATTCCTTTGTACCTAAGGTTTAAGTAGATGGCAAGGGTGAAAAAGAAATGTTTGACAATAAAATAAAGTCTACCTCCTCTAACTTGTCCATATCAGCCTGAATAAAACGAGTAACTGACAATCCATAGTTTTCTCATGAATAAATCTGCCCAAGTTACTGCACTTAGTTAGCAAATGTATTGAAACTAATAAAAGATAATTTATACATTTTAGACAGACTGAAACAATGACTATTGACCATGTTATTATATTAGCACGATGTTCTATGTGTGTGTTTTTGTGTATATACATATAGAAGTCAAAATAATGCCAATTCCAAAAGCCTATGGGTAAAATTTCAGAAATTTTGTGAGATGGTGGTTAAACACGGTCCTAGTTAAAAATTAAATTATATTAAGGGCACCTGGGTAGCTCAATAGATTAAGTATCCGACTCTTGATTTCGGCTCAGGTCTTGATCTCAGGGTCATGAGATCAAGCCCCCTCTTGGGCTCCACACTGAGCAGCAGAGTCTGCCTAAGATTCTCTCTCTCAAGGAGAACCCTCTTACACTGTTGGTGGGAATGCAAGCTGGTGCAGACACTCTGGAAAACAGAATGAAGTTTCCTCAAAAAGTTGAAAATAGAGCTACCCTATGACCCAGCAATTGCACTACTGGGTATTTACCCCAAAGATACAAATGTAGTGATCCAAAGGGGGACCTGCATCCCATTGTTTATAGCAGCAGTGTCCACAATAGCCAGATTATAGGAAGAGCCCAGATGTCCATTGACAGATGAATGGATAAAGAAGATGTGGTATATATATATATATATATATATATATATATATATATATATACACACAATGGAATACTACTCCACCATCAAGAAAATGAAATCTCGCTGTTTGCAACGACATGGATGAAACTGGAGGGTATTTTGCTAAGTGAAATAAGTCAATCAGAGAAGGACAATTATCACGTGATCTCACTCATGAGGAATTTAAGAATCAAAACAGGATCATAGGGGAAGCGGGGGGGAATAAAACAAGACGAAACCAGAGAGGGAGACAAACCATAAGAGATTCTCTTAATCATGGGAAACAAACTGAGGGTTGCTGGAGGGGAAAGGGATAGGGGCTGGGGTAACTGGGTGATGGACATTGAGGAGGGCACATGATGCAATGAGCACTGGTTATTATATAAGATGAATCACTGAACTCTACCTCTGAAATTAATAATACACTATGTGTTAATTAATTGAATTTAAATTTAAGAAAATTAAACAAAAGAAAAATTTTGAAATTAAAAAAAAAGATTCTATCCCTCTGCCCCTCCCTCCTTTGGTGGTCTCTCTCTAAAATAAATAAATAAATCTTTAAAAAATAAATTGTATCAACTTATAATTCAATGAAATATATTAAAAACAAAGGTGATTATAAGTATTCAAAACTCATCACTCCTAATTATTTTTCTACATTTATTTAATTATTATTATTATTATTATTTTTTTTTTTAAAGGGAGAGAGCATAGTGGGAGAGGGGCAGAGGGAGAGAGAATCTTAGATAGGCTCCTCATTGGATGATCCCGATGCAGGGCTTGATCTCATGACCCTGAGATCATGACCTGAGCAGAAATCAAGAGTCGATGCGTAACCCACTGAGCCATCCAGGCACCTGGATTTTTCTACATTTTATTATCATCTATGCTCTGGAAGTTATTTGCATTTATTTTATCTGTATGTTGGGAAAACTGTGTAATGGCCTCTCTCTTTTTAATGCCACTGTCGGTAATGTCAAGTTGGTGGCTTAAACTATACATGGTACAAGTACCTTTACCATGGAAATAGGCGAATGTTACAAATCAAGGCTTGGGTTTGTTTTGTTGATTGACTAAACTGAAGAAAGAGAGAAAAGGTTACTAATGCAGATTAAACTTAAAAATGTGTTGTGTCTGTTGCCATTACTTTGTCAACAACACAAAAATTTAAGGAAATATTCTTTCCGCAGTTGGAACTATTATTTGATTCAGCAAAGAAGTTCCTCCAATCATTTACAAAAAGGGAAATTCTACTTAGGTCTTTACTGTTTCATTTTTGTCTTACTCATTAATGTAAATGATAATATCAAATAACATTCATCAGTTGGAACTATAGGTTAGTTGGGGATATAAGAATTAAAAAAAATAGATAAAAGCATTCTATGAGAATCAATTGGGTGTATGGAGTTTAAGATAAAAATATTGTATATTTTATTGCTATTTATAATTGCTTAATACCAGTAAAATTCATAATAAACATACACATATATGTATATGTGAAAATATATATATATATATATATATATACACACACACGAATAGGTATATAGATATAAATGCATTAGTTTTTTTCTGGAAAGCTGGTTGTTAAAAATTTACCAGCATAGCTTTGTATAAATATATGGTTTTAATAACCAAACACGTTTTACATAATTCTTAAAAATAACCAGTTTCCTCAGAACCTTGGGAAAAATTTTTTCTTTATACATTAAAACTAGAACATAAAAAAAGTTTACAGAGATTTATTGAAATGAAGCTTATACTTTGGAACATGATAGATAATACTAAATGCAAGATTTATAGTGCCCACAGCAAGATAACCTAAATGGATCTTTACCTGGAAAGGTCTATGTATACTAAATTTATAGATAATATGCAATTGATGTATATTTTCTCTATTTGAATATCTTAGTGTTAGAAAGTATTACGATATAAAGGAAAAAAATGCCACAGAATATAAGGTTATAAATTAATAACTAAATAGTGATAGTTCCCAAGAGTCAGGGCATATTTTTATACTGAGGTATGCGAATTACACATAATTCAAGTTCTTTATTCTAAAATATACAGAATAACAAATACTTTTTAATATTATTTTACTTGGCAGTAGGATTTGAACTCTTTAAAATTTTCCAGGAAAGAAGAAAATAGAGTTGACCATTGAACAACACGTGGGTTAGGGGTGCCAACTCCCCAACATAGTCAAAAATCCACCAGTAACTTTTACTACTTAACTACTTATAGCTTAAACTTATAGTCAAAACTTAACTGCTCATAGCCTACTGTTGACCAGAAGCCTTACCAATGACATAAAAAGTCAACGAACACACACACAAAATCAATTAACACATATTTTGTATATTACATGTATCATACACTGTATTCTTAGAATAAAGTAAGCTACAGAAAAAATGTTATTGAGAATATTATAAGAGATGAAAGGACAGAAGTTTTAATATATATGTGTGTTTATATGTATATATATAAAACAGAATATTATTCAGCCATAAAAGAGTGAAATCTTGGCATTTCCAATAATGTGGATGGAGCTAGAGAGCATTATGAGAAACAAAGTAAGTCAGAGAAAGACAAATACCGTATTATTTCACTCATGTAGTATTTAGGAAACAAAACAAATGAGCAAAGAAAAAAAAAGGAGACAAACCAAGAAACAGACTCTTAACTCAAGAGGACAGATGGTTATCAGAAGAGAGGTGAGTGAAATAGGTGAAGGGGATTGAGTACACTTATAATGAGCACTGAGTATAGAATTATTGAATCACTATATTATACACCTGAAACTAATATAACACTGTACATTAACTATACTGGAATTAAAATAAAAAACTTAATAAAAATTTAGAAATAAATACTTAAAAATATCATAAGAGAAAATACATATACAATACTGTATTGTATTTATCAAAAATCTGTGTATAAGTGGACCCATGCAGTTCAAACCCATGTTGTTCAGGGGTCAACTGTACCTGCATTTTTTCCTAACTTATATTTTTTCTTTCTTTTTTTTTTAAAGATTTTATTCCTTTATTTGAGAGAGAGAGTGAGAGAATGCACAAAGGGAGAGTAAGAGAGAGAAGCAGACTCCCCACTGAGCAGAGAGCCCAATGCGGGGCTTGATCCCAGGATCCTGGGATCATGATCTGAGCCAAAGGCAGACGCTTAACCAACGGAGCCACCCAGGAACCCCTCCTAACTTATATTTTCTAACACATTTTATTTATCAGTACATATAAATTATAATAAGATTAAGTCCATATTTATGAGTCTTTATAGTTAATTTATAATTGCTTTTCCAAGCTAGACATTTGTTTTTCTTTCAAGTTTTTAATTAAAGTCATTAGTTAACATGCAGTATAATACTAGTTTCAGGTGTAGAATTTAGTGATTTATCACTTACATACAACACCCAGTGCTCAAGTGCCCTCCTTAATACCCATCACCTATTTAGTCGATCCTCCTGCCCACCTCCTCTCCAGTAATTCTCAATATGTTCTCTGTAGTTAAGAGTCTGTTTAATGGTTTGCCTCTCTTTACCCACCATGTTCATTTGTTTCATTTCTTAGATTCCACATATGAGTGAAATCATATGGTATTTTTCTTTCTCTGACTTATTTCATAATACATTCTAATTCCATCCATGTCTTTGCAAATGTCAAAATTTCATTCTTTTTTATGGCTGAGTAATATTCCTGTGTGTGTGTGTGTGTGTGTGTGTGTGTGTGTGTGTGTGTGTGAGAGCTTTTCTTTATCCATTCTTTAGTCATTTGATTTTCATTTTTTCATTCATCTTTCATCTGATTTTTTACTCAGCATTTTGTCTTCAAAATGTATCTTGTTGACTAAAGTTAAACCTAATTCAGTTTTGCTGAATATATTGAATTGTATGATATGGTGTTCCTCTATATTTCTACATTAAACCAATTTTACTTTTTTACATTAAAAACTGTGAATATTCTTACATATAGTAAGATTTTTTAATAGACTACACATCTAGCAATGTGCTTGCTTTTAGGTTTTTATATGTTCTTAACTTTAATAAATATCGCAGAAAATGATCCCCAGAAATGTATCAACTCACTTTACTAAGAGGCTTTCAGTTTTCTCACATCTCTACAGACACTTGATAACATAGAACTTTTAAATTTGCTTATCAAATGCATGTTTAGTTTTTATTGTTTCAATTTGTGTTTTCTTGTTAACTAGTAAATGTGCAAATAATCTTCATATTTTGGTGGACCACCCATGTTCACCTGTAATGAATTGCCAGGTCAAATCTTTTGCTCATGTGGCAGTAGTTCACTTTGTCCTTTCTTACTGGTTCATACTGGGTACTATTCCTTTGTGAATTATATGCTTTATAAATATACCAGTGTGTTTGTTTTTTACATGTATTCACAGTATCTTTTATTATATAGGGATTTTAAATTTGACATATTCAATCTTTCCTTTGTAAATTAAAAAAAAATTATGATCAATCCCAATGCCAAAAAGATATTTTTCTTTTCTTTTAAAATTTTTCTATTCTTTGTTTTGCATTCCACATTCAGATCTTTAATATATTTGCAATTTATTTTATAATAATTTGAATTAGGAAATCTAATTTACTTATTTTTCATAGAGATAGCAATTTATTCAAGTCTTTCTCCCTCTCTTTTTTGATACCATCCTCTAAATTACACCAGTTCCTATATATTTATGTGACTATCTTTCAGGACTCTATTAGTTTTCATGAGTCTGTCTATTCTTACCCCTTATTCTTGTCATTCATTTTAAATTTCTTTAGAATTATAATAACTTTTTGGGTACCTGGGTGACTCAGTTGGTTGAGTGTCTGACTCTTGGTTTCTGCTCAGGTCATGACTTCAGGGTCTTGAGATGGAGCCCCATGGTGGGCTCAGTGCTCAGCATGGAGTCTGCTTGGGATTCTTTTTCTCCCTCTACCCCTCCCCCTGCTCGTGCACTTGCTCTCTCTCTCTCTAAAATAAATAAATCTTACAAAAAAAAAAAAAGAAAAGAAAAAGAGAATTATGAAAGCTTTTGATATCTAGTAGGGTTATTTCTCCCTCCTTTTTCTTATTTTTTAAGATGTTTTTTACTATTCTTGGCCCAATATTCACTCATGTGAATTTCACATTTTTTCATGTTTTATGGAAATCCCTGGTGGCATTTCAACTGTACTTATTTGAATTTAAAGATTAATTTTGTGGGAATTGATATTTTCTAATATGAAGCCTTTTTATTATACTATAGTATAGTATAACTCCTCATTTATTTAGCTGTTGTCTATAATACTGAGTAACATCTTGTAGTTTTCTTCATACAATTCTTGAATTTCATTTATCAGATTTATTCCTAGATAACATTTTAAATTCTTTGGACAGCACCATTTTTTAAAATAATGATTGCATTTACTACTTTATCATTGCTTTCTGTGTAATGGTGTTATGATTTGTTCATTTCCATTTTACATCTTGCAATCTTGCTGAACTCTTACTAGTTCTAATTGTCTTTAGCTTTAATTTTCTACAGAAACTATTTTCTTTGACTATTAACTAAGAAAAATAACTATTTTTCTTCCTTTTCAAGTCTTACACCTCATTTTATTTTCTTGTCTTATGGCATTGAATAGATCTTCCATTAAATTTGAGAAGAAAAAGTTTTTTATTTTTGACATGTATCTATTCTTCACTTTTCATACTGATCACTGAATACAAAATTAACTTTTTCAGTGTGCAAAGGCTATGGTAAGTCATAACAGCTTTGAAAGGAAGCGGATATGAAAAACTGTTTTCTTTCTCTGTAATTTTTCTACAAAGAAAAACATTTGGTATATTTAATATCAGTTAGGTTGTTAAAAACTGTCAATTATTGATTTGTGTCTTGCCTATACATCATTCTGAGTTTCCTGATAAAAGGATTTTTAAAAATTTTCTTGGTTATATTCTTTCTAGGCAATCCCACTATAGTGGTTGACTTCCTTTCATATATATGTTTGAATAGCCATAGCTTGATCATAAAGTTTGTGCTGTTCTTCCAAAAGTACCTATTAGGAAATACCACTGTTTCTGGTATCTGCAGTGTAACCTAGGCATCAGTGAAAGTAGCAACTATCACTTCTGCCAACTCATTTCTTTTGTTGTATTTAGTGATGGGTTTACCTGAGTCTGATTAGTGATCTATGTCTGCACTGCCCACTACATGGAGTTTATTAACAAATCATGGAATTATGATAAAATGATGCCATTTTTTATTTAGCATGTTATATCTTAATCTGGGATTAATTTAAGTAGGACTATGTATATTTAAATAATGTAGAGATATTATCTACAGAATTACAGAAGTAGCCCAGAGATTTTGCAGTTTTGAAATACTAGATAAAAACAAAGATTGCATGCTTTCATTATATTAATAGAAATTTGAAGATACGCAATTTGACTTGATTTGGGGTTATTTCAGAAAAAAGAAAAACCATTATTCCATTTATTTCTGTGGTGATTTAGACTACTCTGAAGTACTTTTTATTCTTCTTCATCTTCACTTCTTCTGCCTTTAGTTCTCTGAAAAAGAGTTCTCTTTCTGACTCTCCTTGATAGAGTATAAGTTTGAATATGGTAGCTGAGTTCAGGAGCCTACAAAGGTAAAAGTGCCTAGAGTCCACAAGTCACATGTGCCAAGTTATGGATGAGCACATTGTTATGAGAGATATTTTCATTTCTATCACTAAGCACATTAAATGTGGTGCTTCTGGTTAGGAAAAACTGATTAAGCATTTCATAGAATCTGTTTCTCAAGATCAATAGACTTATTAAAAATAATTTTTTTAATTGAAATAAACTTATTGCTGCCGTCACATACGTAGTAATACTTCTTAATACCCCTGAATCAGGGTTTGGCAAACTACGGTCATTGGGCCAAGTGTGTTTTTTATTTGTTTGCTCAATTGTTTTTATTAAGGTATAATTAATATACATTGTTATATTAGTTTTCAGCTGTACGAGATTGATTCAACAATTCTCTACATTATTCAGTACTCACCGTAAGTGTAATCACTGTCTGTCATGTTACTACAATATTGTTGACTATATTTCTTATGCTGTACTTTTCATCTCCATGACTTATTTTATAACTGGAAGTTTGTATCTCTTAACCCCTTTAACCTATTTCACCTGCTCCCTCCACCCCCATTCTCTGGCAACTACTAATTTGTTCTGTGTATTTAAGACCCTGTTGCTTGTTTATTTGTTTGGTTTTTTAGATTTCACATGTAAGTGAAATTGTATGGTAGTTGTCTTTCTCAGTGTGACTTATTTCACTTAGCATAATATCCTCTAGGTCCATCTGTGTTGTTGCAAATTGCAAGATCTCATTCTTTTTTATGGCTGAGTAATAGTCTCGTGTGTGTGTGTGTGTGTGTGTGTGTGTGTGTGTGAGGGTATGCATACATACCATATCTTTTTTATCCATTCATCTATTAGTGGGAACTTGAGTTGCTTCCATGGCTTGGCTATGGTAAATAATGCTACAATAAACATAAGGGTACCTGTATTTTTTCAACATAGTGTTTTTGTTTTCTTTGGGTAAATACCCAGTAGTGGAATTATTGGATCATATGGTGTTTCCATTTTTAATTTTTTGAGGACCCTTCATACTGTTTTCTACAGTAGCTGTACCAATTTGTATTCCCAACAGTAGTTACAAGTGTTTCTTTTTCTCCATGCCCTTGCCAACACTTGTTATTTCTTGTGTTTTTGTTTTAAGCATTCCAGCAGGTTTAAGGTGATATCTTATTGTAGTTTTGATTTGCATTTCACTGATGATTACTGAGGTTGAACATCTTTTCATGTGTCTGTTGGTCATCTCTATGTCTTCTTTGAAAAAATGCTTATTCAGGTCTTCTGCCCATTCTGTAATTGGATTTTTTTTTGGGGGGTGTTGAGTTGTATAAGTTCTTTATATATTTTGAATATAAACCCCTTATTGCATATATCATTTACAATATCTTCCTTTATTCAGTAGGTTCCTTTGTCATTTTGTTGATGGTTGCCTTCACTGTGCAAAAGCTTTTTATTTTGGTGTAGTCCCAGTAGTCTATTTTTTCTTTTGTTTTCCTTGCCTCAGGAGACATATCTAGAAAAATGTTGCTACTATGGCTGATGTCAGAGAAATTACTGCTTGTGTTATCTTCTAGGATTTTTATGGTTTCAGGTCTCACATTAGGTCTTTAATCTATTTTGAGTTTATTTTTATGTATGTTGTAAGGAAGTGATCTAGTTTCATTCTTTTGCATGTAGCTGACCAGTTTTCCCAGCACCATTTATTGAAAAGACTGTCTCTTTCCCATTGTATATTTTTATCTCCTTTGTCATAGATTAATTGACCATTGACCATATACATCCATACATGTCTTACAGTTTTATTTCTGGGCTCCCTGTTCTGTTCTATTGATCTTTGTATCTATTTTTGTGCCAGTACCATACTGTTTTGATTACTACAGCTTTGTAGTATATCTTGAAATCTGGGATTGTGATACTTACAGCTTTGTTTTTCTTTCTCAAGATTGCTTTGGCTATACCTGGCGGAGGGGGGGTGGCGCGTGGGACTGGGTGGCTCAGTCAGATAAGTGTCTGCCTTCGGCCTGGGATTGAACCTGTACATCTGCATCAGCTCTCTGCCCAGTGGGAAATATGCTTCTCCCTCTCCCTCTGCCTCTCGTCCCTGCTCATACGCACGCATGCTCATGCTCTCTCTTTCTGTCTCTCAAATAAATAAATAAAATAAATAAAACCTTTAAAAAAAAGTTGTTTTGGCTATATGGGATCTTTTGTGGTTTCTTACAAATTTTAGTATTATTTGTTCTATTTCTGTGAAAATTGCTATTGGTATTTTGGTAGGGATTGCATTGAATCTGTAGATAGCTTTGGGTAGTATGGACATCTTAACAATATAAATTCTTCTAATTTGGGGGCATGGAATATAATTTATTTGTGGTGTCTTAATTTTCTTTCATAGTGTTTTATAGTTTTCGGAGTACTGGTCTTTCACTTCCTTGGTTAAATTTATTCCTAGGTGTTTTATTCTTTTTGCAGTTATAAATGGGATTATTTTAAATTTCTCTTTCTGCTTTGTTGTTAATGTATAGAAATGCAATAGATTTCTGTATGTTAATTTTGGGTCCTGCAACTTTGCTGAATTCATTTATCAGTTCTAATAGGTTTTGTGTGTGTGTGTGTGTGTGTGTAATCTTTAGTTTTCTATATATAGTATCATGTCACTTACAAATAGTGACAGTCTTACTTTTTCCTTACCAATTTGGATACCTTTTATTTATTTTTGTTGTCTGATTGCTGCAGTACTTCTAGTACTATGCTGAATAAAAGTGGTGAGAGTAGATATCCTTGTCTTGTTCCTGATCTTAGAGGAAAAACTCAGTTTTTCCCCATTGAGTATGATGTTAGCTGTGGGATTTTCATATATGGCCCTTATTATGTTGAGGTCTGTTCCCTCTAAACCCACCATGGTGAGAGTTTTTATCATGAGTGGATGTTGTATTTTGTCAAATGCTTTTTCTGCATCTATTGAGATGATCGTATGGTTTTTATTCTTTCTTTTGTTAATGTAATGCATCCAAATATCTGTTTTTGTAAATGCGTTTTATTGGAATAGAGTGGCAGTTATTCTTTTACATGTTGTCTGTGGCTGCTTTGAAGCTACAGCAGCAGAGTTGAGTAGATGAAGCAGAGATCTTAGAGCCTATCAAGCCCAAAATACCCAGTCTCACTCTTTAGAGAAATCATTTACTGACATCTGGTCCAAAGCAAGAATGACAAGCTAACAAAAAATGAATTGACTATCTCTAATACAGTGATTAATTATTAATGTCTGTAATGGGTGAAGCACTAGCCAATAGGTACATTTGTATCAGATATTTGCCATGTTTAGCCTGAAAAAAAAAATCCCTTTCCTTAATAATCACCAGTGGAATCAATGAGGATAAATTATTTTTCTTTTCCTTAAATCTTTTAAAGAGCTAGGCATAATCACAAATTTTAAAATAAATGATTAGAACAAAAATTGTCAACATAAAGGTAGATTCAGTTTGTTGCCTTTCTCATGATTTCTCAACTTTAAAGAGCCATAGAATTTTTCTTTTTTATTCTTCTAAACTTTAAGGAAAGTATCTTTCTAGTTAATCTTTATAAAGATATGGTTTTATGAGTTAAAGTGTCAAACATTTCTTTCCCCATTGTGTTTTTCTGCTATCTTAATCTTTTTCTCCCCTTTCCCCCATCACAGAGGTAGACCTCAGAAGAAAAGTGACAAACAACATGAAACAATGAAATCAAGTATATATTTTATACTTTACCTCTTTAAAAGCACCTAGCACCCCCAGATAATCCTCTATCAGGAATGTACAAAAAAACCCAGCAGCATTAGACCAGAACAGAAACCCTCATTCCTCTGTTAAAGATCTCCAGATAGTTTCTTTCAACTTTTTTTTTTCTCCATATCATTGTTTCTGTAGCTCTCCTTCAGTATTTCTTGCCTATTGACTTATTGGGCCTCCCTACCCTATTTTAATACAGAGTTTTGATACTTGCTTTCTGATCCCCTAAAGGTAGACTGCAGTTAAAAGGCACTTCTGCTCTTTTTCTGACCCAATAAACTAACCTGGACAGATTTCCATTTGTTCTTCCCATCTGTAAACTGTTCATAAAGCGACTGGCAGTCAGGAAACCTGGATTCGAGAACAAGCTCTAGTTGTATTATTAATTCTTTATGTGACTCTGACAGTTCTCTAAAATTTGGTTTTCTTTAACAATGAGATTGGCTCAGATAATTCAATTCCTTTAGCCCTAAATCTCCCCTTGCTTTGAATAATTCTCTTTAGATCTCTATGTTTGCATCTAAGCGGTTCCGGAAAGAGATGCCAACCTATACAAGTGTGTGCTCTGCCAGAGGCATGGACTTAAAGTCTTTAGGGCTCACCTCCCCCCATCAACCTTGGTTTTCACTTCAATCTCACTGCCAGTTCCCTCCCTCCTTTCCGTCCTTCCTCCCTTCCTTGCTTCTTTCTGTCTTTTCTACCTTCCTACCTTCCTATGAAACACCCTTTCCATCAGGTATTATTTGAGAACTGCATCTCACTGGACATTTTATCAATCACTTCTAACTCAGATACATAAACCTTGCATTTTAAGGGGTTTAGGTTATAGAACTAACCAGATATATAAGGACCTAACTTTTGAGAATACTCTTAAATGAAAGAATAAAAAAGTGTTTTCAAATAAAATAAAAACATCCATTACATTAAAAAAACATGTTCCCAGATATGTCTGTGTAAATGGAGGCTTTGTATTTTTAGAGACACTCTTTTTTTTTCCTACTTAATGGTCAGTTATTAGAGTAAGGTTAGTACATGAGTTTAGGTGTGATTCCACACCGCTTTGCAGTCTATCAGGAAAGGCTTTGTGGTACGTTAGAAGTATGTTCAAGCAATGTCATCTCAACACTTCAAGGGGTTTTTCTTTAATAAAAAGGGCAATAGGGATCAAACCAATCCACTGAATTTGCATGTTTTCCCCTCACATTGCTGAAAACATCTTTTCAAACCAGCTTCAAACTACAGCAATTAGGTGGGTAATTGCCCTAGTGTGAACTTAGCCTTAAAAGCTTATTCTATGAAACTAGAGTAATTAGACTTACTTCTATAGTCTTTTTTTTTCTTCACCTCATTGTTCTCATGCATTAGGCTAATGTTGCTGTGCTTGGGTTCACTTCAATGCAAAGGAATGGAGGCTGGGATGGTGGAATAGAAAAGCTTAAGTGGATAGGAAACCCAGCAAACAAAACCAAAACCCAGCTTGTGACAGCAATCATGAAAAACATTTGCATTCTAATAGGGCTTGTTAAACAGCATTTTAATTAATCTGAAATTTGCAACATACCTGCTTGTCACTATCCTTTGTAATGACTAGTTTATGTTCCTAAAATAGATATACAAAATACCTCATGTTTTGCCAGATTATTTAGCAATGCTTTGCTATATCAAATTAATCTTAGTTGCTAACAGGATAACAGTTTTAGTTGTTTTTTCTTCTCTTTATCATGTTACAATCATTATCCAAAGGGAACATACCAGGTCAAGTGTTAACAATATGTGCATTGCAAAAATAAAAGTTAAGATTTGCCATCTGTTCAAAAATGATACTGTTACATTAGATATATTTTTTTAAAAATTCCCTTTAATCCTAATACATTTTGATTTTTGTTTCAGTTTTTAAAGACTACAGATACATTTTTTGGAACAAAAATATAGTATACAATTAAGTTATCAGAATTAAAATGTTGTAGGGCAGTACAGTGTACCTTCATGTCAATATTTGAAATACATAAATTTAAATGTAATTTCTTTTGATGTGTCTCATGGATATAAATTTAGAACTGTGGCTCGCATGTATAATGTAATACTCATTAAATATTTGTTTAGTTCAGTAGATTTTTTTTTTAAGATTTATGTATTTATTTTAGACAGAAAGAGAGAGAGAGAGAGAGTCCCAAGCGGACTCCATGCTCAGTGCAGAGCCTGATGCAGGGCTTGATCTAATGACCCTGAAATCACCACCCTGAGATCACAGTCGGAGCCAAAACCAAGAGTCAGACATTAAACCAACTGTGCCACTCAGGCATCCCTAGTTCAGTTGATTGAAGATTAAGTCCTACAATACTGTTTTTGTGTTTACATTCAAAGTATTGATAGAAGTGCAGATTGGGCCCTGAGTCTCAGGCACTTAACCCATAGCCCTCCACCCTCCATATTCTAGGTGACATGCAGTGGCTTCTTGAGATTTTGTGATTTGCTTCTGCAATTGCCTGATGTACATAAAAATGTAACTAGGTTATGTACATATAACTGGGCCCACTTTTTCTGCTAAGGGCTACACTTTGCACTTGGGCTATCCATTTCTTTTGCCTTTGTTGTTCACCTGCATAAATTTCCTCCTTAGCAACTATAGTGATGATGTTGTGTGGGTTATTTCAGGTTCTACCCCTTTAGGCAGTGACATTCAAATAAAATGCTAACCAAATGTAACATTAAACCTCTATTTTCAGAGGTGTCTTTTTAGCTTCTTAAAAATTGGAAAGTTTTTTTTTTTAATTATGTTATGTTAATCACCATACATTACATCATTAGTTTTTGATGTAGTGTTCCATGATTCATTGTTTGCGTATAACACCCAGTGCTCCATGCAGTACGTGCCCTCTTTAATACCCATCACCAGGCTAACCCATCCCCCCACCCCCCCTCCCCTCTAGAACCCTCAGTTTGTTTCTCAGAGTCCATAGTCTCTCATGGTTCATCTCCCCCTCCGATTTCCCCCCCTTCATTTTTTCCCTTCCTACTATCTTCTTTTTTTTTTTTTTACATATAATATATTATTTGTTTCAGAGGTACAGATCTGTGATTCAACAGTCTTACACAATTCACAGTGCTCACCATAGCACATACCCTCCCCAATGTCTATCACCCAGCCACCCCATCCCTCCCACCCCCCACCACTCTAGCAACCCTCAGTTTGTTTCCTGAGATTAAGAATTCCTCATATCAGTACGATCATATGATACGTGTCTGGAAAGGAAAGTTTTGAGAGGAGACCACAGTCAAGTTAATTTATAATTAGAGTTAAAGAGAATGCTTCAGTTCCTTTTCTTTCAGCTTTGTGTCCTGAACTAAATCATGGCGATACTGTTAGGAGAGACCACTCCCATGCCTGAATGTGCAAGGTTAGCATTCACAGGATGAATATATGCATTTCCTGCAACTAAATTTTCCTGTTTAATAAGCAAAACTGTGAGGTAGATACATATTAAATTTGTCCTCTTTTTTTTTTTTTTTTTTTACCAGTCCCAATGGGAGATGACATATGGAAGAGAAAGAGTTTGGACTATGAGAGCAGGCGATTTAAAACTTGCCTCTGCTACTTATTGGCTGAATAGGTTTGAATCTCATTTTTCTCATTTACATAATATAGTCAATATTCCTCATTTCATAAGATGGCAGTGAAGATTAAATGAGATGTTATACAAAGCCTGATATGTAGCATAGTCATAAAGGATGGTGATTTTTTTTTTTTTTTAAGATTTTATCTATCCATTTGTGTGAGAGAGAATGAATGAAGAGGGGGGAGGGACAGAGGGGGAGAGAGAGAGAGAGAGAGAAGCAGACTCCTGTTGAGCAGGGAGCCTGACATGGGGCTTGATCCAGGACTTGGAGATCACAATGTGAGCTGAAGGCAGACACTTAACCAACTGAGCCACCCAGGCACCCAAGGTTGGTAATTATATATATCACCCCCCACATACTAGGACCAATCTCTAGCTGTGAAAGCTCTGAGGGAAGGGACATAGCAGTTCCAAATTTCTGAGGCCTACCACTGCCTGAATATAGCAATAACTCATACATTTTGCTGAGAGTGTGCATAGTGGATGAGGAAATGGTTACATGAACGTGTGTTTAGAATGCAGAATCATGTAGAAACAGTATAGTACACCAAAAAGTATGTAAACAGTTTACAGTCTTCAATGTTCCTTTTCTTCATGATGTTTTGTAAGATAGCTACTGTCATATGTTGGAAGGGGACAATTCAAAGGTTCTTGGAACAGGACCCAAGAAGTCTGACTCTACACCTCTAACCACCTGAGAGAACCTGAAACAAACCTATGTCTGTCTAGGATTTAAATTCCTCATCTATAAGTGAGGACTTTGCATGAAACGATATCTATCATGCCACCTACCCTTTCCTTTTAGAGTTTCATGAGGTCCATCCCTTTGAAAGGTGCCGAAGGTTATGGTGAGAAAGTGCATCAGGGACTCCACGGGGAAATCAGTCCTAATTCTCCTCCTCCCAACGCTTAGATCTCCAGTCTCAACCTCTCTCCTGAACAGATTTCAGCAAACAGATTCACAAGATAAATAAACAAACATGTAGGAAGATAGAGACATTTTGCATATGGATTTAGTTTTAAAAGAAACTGGAAAAATATAGTAGAATATTGTTAATTAGCACAGATTCTGAAAAAAAATAAATGTGTTAATTAATCACTCATCTTGATTATCAAAAGGTTATACCCGTATATACAACAACATGTAAACCAGAAATTAGAAAGAGATATTTTGCCACCTAGCTCCTCTTCTGAAAAACTATTCCAAGTTTCTAATAAAATTTGAAGATGTATCCACTGGGATATAAGTGCCCTGGTGTTCTTTCCTTATTAGAAGGCTGAGAATTGTTCTGATATTGTAGTGTTTTGAGGTTTTAAAAAAAGATGTTGACAGCATTTCATTCCTCTCATTCAGCATCTAATTACTCAATTACTCTTTCCCAAAATACTTACTTTTTCTTTTATTATTGGGGTGTTGCTCATGTGAACATGTTACTGAGGAATCAGAGCTTCAAGGACTTTAACTTTCTCATCCGAAGTAAGATAACCTAATTTAGCAGCTGTGGTAGAACAGGAAAGCAGCATGATGCCAAAAAAAGGTTACACAGTGGGAAGTTCGTGCTGGCAAATACCAATTCACACCTGTTTTAGGCCTACAGACAACGTCAGGGTGCTATTTAAATGGACTCTGTGTGCAGTTTATCCATTGTTTGGAGTCATTGAAATGAACTACATTGATTCTTCTCCTTGGCAATTATTCCAATTAAATGGATGCACCATTTATCAGGGTGCTGATTAAGTGGGTTTTGTAGCAGGCACCAAAGAAAGACCATGAGGAAATCTATGAAAGTGATATTCACAGTTTCTAAGGTTCTCCTCATACTCACTAATGTCTTATGTTGTATAGTTAGCAACACAAAACATAGTACAGAAAAATACTGCAGAGACCAGGGTTAAGGAGATGATTATGTTCCACATAAGTACACTGAGATTTCAAATGCCAACATGAAGAGAGAAAATTTTAGGTTGAAACTACCTGCTGTCCTTGGTATTGGATATTTAAATTGATAATTTTTTAATTATAACAAGCTTTTTCTTTGAGAAAAAGATCAAATTTTTTCTAGATAACTGACATAAATTTATTTGGAGAGTACACAGAGATAGCCTTCCACAAATCAATTAACATCATATGTTAATGATCTAAAGAAAGAAAACACATTTGTTGCTACCTAACCTGACATTCTAGATATTAGACTTTTTGATTCTATTCCATGTTAATATTAGTTTTAAATCATGCAAATTCTATTTGTATTACAATTATTTTATAGGCCAACTATATTCCACTGTATATCTGATTTCCCAGGATATTTCTATTGAAAACTGAGTGTCTTATGCACAGTTTTATAAATAAAAATAACTGACAAAAACTAGTGAATTCAAACACATAGAAATTGAACTGAATTGTTAAATATAAAATGATAATATTTTAAAATAAGGAGTTTATTTTTACTAAATATTGAAACGGAGTTTTATTTATTTTTTTACTAAATATTGTTTTATAATACTGATTTTGACCAAAATTCTGAATTTATATTGCCAATTAGGTAGCAAGGCAGTGTACCAAAATCAAAAGAAAATAATGATCAACTTGATTTGACTAACTTGATTTTACTCTCTTCACTTTCATTGAAAATGTTGTAGGCATCATAATTAGCAAGTAACCAACTTCATCATATTTCCTTCTGTGGAAATGATGAGGGGCCACCATGAAAGAGTGATGAGCTAAAAAGAACATGAAGTTTTAGAGAGAGACAGACCTGAATTTTATTCCCAACTCTGACAAGTTGTTATATGATACTGGGTATTATATTGTGGATTTTTCTGAGATTAATTTTCCACAGTAATGACTGCTTAAAAGTGCTACAAAAAGATGAAATTAAATAATATTTGTGGGGTACCTGGGTAGTTCAGTTGGTTGAGCGTCCAGCTCTTGGTTTCAACTCAGGTTATGACCTCAGGGACATGGGATTGAGTCCCATATTGGGCTCTGCGCTCAGTGGGGAGTCTGCTTGAGGATTTGTCTCCCTCTCCCTCTGCCCCTCTTCCTGCATGCATGAGCATGCACGTGCTCTCTCTGTCTATCTCTAAATAACCTTTAAAAAATAAATAATATTTGCAGAGTGCCCAATACAGTAGCTGAGAGCTAGGACTTCCTATTTTTTTCTTTGTCTATGAGATATTCTCTGATACCATTAGCTGACTGATGATCTTACTGTTTTTTAGCTAATTTTATAAGTATAGTGTCTTTGGTTTTATTTTTAACTTTATGTAAAGCTGTTTAATGCTACTTTGGTAACTCATATGCATGGGACCAGTTTGCTTCTTGGTAATCTTACAATTTATTTGTCATACAAGGACTGTGAATAAATGTAATTGATGACCAGAGAAACCAAGAAGGAAAAGAGAAAAGAACTTTGGAGCCAGGAAATAGAATTAGAATAGATAGAAGGAACAAAGAAAGAACAAAAAAGTGAAAGTAGAAATTAGAACAATGAAAAGTGAGAAAGAGGTAGATCTCAAAGAACAGTACATACAGTATATAGAGGAAATGACACTGAACTAAAATTACATCTTAGATTCTCATTATTCCCCAAGTGACCTTGCAAGGAGCTTCATCATCCAAAGGTAAAAAGGGGGGTGAGGTTAGAAGACCTCCTGAAATAATTGTCAGAACTAAATAATTTCATGATTTTTAGAGGTGCATACAACCACTGGAATCTGTAATACTTAGAGCAAAATTTAAAACATAATGGAAGGAAAGATTTACAACTTTTGAGTACTCATAAACTATATCATTGCTGGAATCAGTAGTTTAATTAAGAAGTTTGTCAGTGATGATGCTAATAAGGCTGGCATATTTTCATTTTAAAGTGACACTACTCAAAGCATATCTAATCAGCTATAATAAAAATCATCAGAGCACCTATGAGAACTTACTAGATAGCTAGAGCAAACTTATGTCAAGTACTTGGTAGAATACACGTTCAGGTCCATTGCAGCCATTGCATAAGTGCTAATATCAAATCATACCTAAATGGAGATTTCTGTTGGATATTTTGTTGAGAAAGGGATATATGTGATTGTTCAGTAGGTTCATAAATATAACTACATACAGAAAATGAACATGAGGTGGAGAATAAAGAAATCAGTAAGTAAAATGACTTGGTAAAGATTATATACAATACTATTTTCTTGTCTGAAAGCTAACAATTCTAGAATTAAAATCAGATCAGGATAGACTATGTCACTTTTATAGATTGGCATTTTTCTTTCAAATTTCAAAAGACTAGGGGATTTAATACTTATTAAATTAAAAAGATAAAATTTTTTAATTTTTAAAATGCAAATCTGAGTGCTTATTGTTTGTCATACACTTTCATCACTGGAATATTGAGAAAAGCATTTGTGTCTGTTTCACTGTATATTACTAGAATATATTACATGCTATATTCCCAGTGCCTAAGTGAATATTTTTTTAAAGATTGTATTTATTTATTTGAGAGAGAGCGTGTGTGAGCATGAGCAGGAGGAAGGGGCAGAGGGAGATGGATGTGTCCCTCCATTCCAGGACTCCAGGATCATGACCCAAGCCAAAGGCAGACGCTTAACCAACTGAGCCACCTAGACGCCCCAGCTAAGTGAATATTTTTCTAAAAACCTTATAAAATGTATATCATTACCCTTATTTTGTAATAGAGGAAACTGAGAAATGGAAAGTTTAAATAATTAGTTGAAAATTATAATGTAATTAATTGAAAATTGGGTTTTAGATTTAGCTTTTTCTTGCTCCAGAATATTTTCTCTTTCCCTTATATGGGAATCTTCTAATATACTGAGCTTGTGAAAGTACTAAGAACAAAAATAAACATCACATTATTTATTTAAATACCTCCTGTGTACTGGGTATAGTGTTAAATACTTTGCACAAATTATTTCATTTAATCTTTATGGTTAACCATTTGAGATAGAGCATCTTAGATAAGAATTGAGGATCTGAAAACTATAAAACACTGATGAAAGAAATTAAAGATGACACAGAGAAACGGAAAAACATTCCATGCTCATGGATTGAGGAACAAATACTGTTAAAATGTCTATAATACTCAAAGCAATCTATACATTTAATGCAATCCCTATCAAAATACCAATAGAATTTTTCATAGAGTTAGAACAGGCAATCCTAAAATGTGTATGGAACCACAAAAAGCCCCGAATAGCCAAAGGAACCTTGAAAAAGAAAAGCAAAGGTGGAGGAATCACAATTATGGACTTCAATTTATATTTCAAAGCTGTAGTGATCAAGACAGTATAGTACTGGCACAAAAATATACATATAGATCAATAGAACGGAATAGAAAACCCAGAAATGTAGAAGAACCATGAGAGACGATGGACTCTGAAAAACAAACTGAGGGTTCTAGAGGGGAGGGGGTGGGAGGATGGGTTAGCCTGGTGATGGGTATTGAGGAGGGCACGTTCTGCATGGAGCACTGGGTGTTATGCACAAACAATGAATCATGGAACACTATATCTAAAACTAATGATGTAATGTATGGGGATTAACATAACAATAAAAAAATTAAAAAAAAAAAAGAAAACCCAGAAATGAACCCACAACTATATGGTCAATTAATTTTTACCATAGCCGGAAAGATCCAATGGAAAAAGGACAGTCTCTTCAACAAATCATGTGGGGAAAATTGGACAGCCACATGCAGAAGAATGAAACTGGACCACTTTCTCTACATCATGCACAAAAATAAATTCAAAATGGATGAAAGACCTAAATGTGAGATAGGAAACCATTAAAATACCAGAGAAGAACACAGGTAGTAACCTCTTTGACATCAGCCATAAAAACTTCTTACTAAACACATCTCTGGAGGCAAGGGAAACAAAAGCAAAAATGAACTATTGGGACTTCATTAAGATAAAAAGCTTCTGCATGTGAAGGAAACAACAGAACTAAATGTCAGCCTATGGAATGAGAGAAGATACTTGCTAATGACAAGTCTAATAAAGGGTTAGTATACAAAATATATAAAGAACTTATAAAACTGAACACACCAAAACCAAATAATCCAGTTAAGAAATGGGCAGAAGACATGAACATTTTTCCAAAGAGGAAATACAGATGGCTAACAGACACATGAAAAGATGGTCAATATCCCTCATTGTAAGGGAAATACAAATCAAAACTACAATGAAATATCACTCCACACCAGTCAGAATGGCTAAAATTAAACACACAGTAAACAACAGACATGTTGAAGATCAGAAAAAGGGGAACCCTCTTACATTTTTGGTAGGAATGCAAACTGGTGCAGCCACTCTGGAAAACATTATGGAGATTCCTCAAAAAGTTAAAAATAGAATCTAGCAATTGTACTACTATTTATCCAAAGAATAAAAAAAAATACTAATTCAAAAAGATACATGCACCCTGATATTTATAACATTAACATAAGCATTATGTAGAATTTCCAAATTATGGAAAAAGCCCAAATGTCTGTTGACTGATGAATGGATAAAGAAGAGGTGACATATACACACACACACACATATATATAGTTTATATATGTATATAATTTTATATATATTTATATATAATGGAATATTACTATATTACTCAGCCATAAAAAAATTTAAAATCTTGCCATTTGCAGTGACATGGATAGAACTAGAGAATATGATGCTAAGTGAAATAAGTCAGTCAGAGAAAGACAAATACCATAGGATTTCACTCATATGTGGAATTTAAGAAATAAAACAAATGATCGTAGAGAAAAAGAAGAGAGAGGCAAACCAAGAAACAAATTCTTAACTATAGAGAACAAAGTGATGCTTACCAGAGGGGAGGTGGATGGGAGGGATGGGTGAAATAGGTGATGGGGATTATAAGTACACTCACCATGATGAACACTGGGTGTTGTATGTAAGTGTTGAATTACTATATTGTACACCTGAAACTAATATTACATTGTATGTTAACTAACTGGAATTTTAATAAAAACTTTAAAAAATTCAGGATCTAGACCCACAGTCTAAATTCAAATACTGGCTTTTCTAATTAGTAGCCATGAGACTTTAGGTAAGTTATTTAAATTCTTCATGCTTTAGTTGCCTCATAGTGATGCTATGAAGGATTACATTCGTCAACATATGTAGACAACATGATACATCATTTGATACTTGGTAATAATTTTAGTTTATGCGTGAAGGACATTGTGGTATGGATGAATTAATTCTCTTTGGTTGAAGTTTTGGGATATAGCTAATAAAGAGCCAATGAGTAATGTTTTTCTCTGTCTGAATTTGGAGGCAGTTGAGAAATAATATCTGAGTATGGAGTGATTTGGCACCTTTGATAAAATTTAGATAATTAGTGTTAAAATTCATGCCAATTTCAGAGTGACGTTATTGAGATAGCTGCATAAGTTGTTCCCAGCTTTAGTTTCCCTCACAAGAAGACCAGCTAGCAGCTATTCATAGACAAGACAACTTTGTGAAAATCCCAGAACTGAGGGGTGAGGCTGAAGCACCTGCCTGGACCACAGAGACTAAGAACAACCCCACAGAAGGGTATGTGGGTACACCTTAACTACATCACCCCTTCCCTATGCTGGCACAGTGCCTGCACTGAGAAGACCCCCTCCCCTGGCCTATGGTTTCTCTAGTGGGGGAAAGAAAAGAGCCCAAGGTGGACATCCAGATCCCCCAGCTTTGCAGGATGTTTCCCAGGAAACCCTCTAGGATCATACCTCATGAGGATCATTTGGGAAATCTGTTGGGCTTGACCACTAAGAATCAAAAGAAACAGAGAAAACAGGCAGGGGTTTACAGCAACCAGTGCTCAGATTTTGACAGACTGCATTCCTCCTCATAGCTGCATGTCAGTGGAGATTCCAGCCAGCTGGTGGCCTTGTCTGGCCAGGGAGCTCAGTGGGCAGTTCTGCCTGACATGCAGTCCTCAGCCAAAGAGCCTTAATGACTGAGGAGCCTGCTCTGCACTCATGCCCTGGCATGGAATTAAATTCACAGCCCTGCCGATTTGCTGAGGATAGCCTGCCATCCCACCCATGTAGGAAGACTTATCTGACAGTCCGGCAGTCACAAATCCTATCTTTTAGCTGCACTTATACAGGGAACCAAGCCACAGTCCTATCTAACTGGTATACCCTCTGATCCTGCATAACCAGGGAGCCTTAAGAGTGACCTTAGACAACCTCAGAACCCAGCCTATAGCCACATCCCACAACAGAGCCCAGTTATCTTGCTTGACTGCTGAGCCTACCTTCTAGCCTTGTCCAGGCAGAGGCCAGCCAGTGCCCTCCTCTAATAATGACCCCATCCACAGTCTGCAGTCCCACTGAGCTGCAGGAAACAGAGGTCCTTCATCACTAAAGAGCCTAGCCAGTGACCTTTCCCAACAGTGGAGCTTTGCCAGTGGCACCTGATCACAAAGCCCAGTCTGAATTTGCACCCATCTTAAGGCAACAGAGACACTACAGTTGATACCACAGAAATACAAAGGATTGTAAGAGAGTACTATGAACAAATATGTAGTAACAAATTGGATAGCCTAGAAGAAAGGGTAAATTTCTAGAAACATATATCTTACCAAGACGAAATCATAAAGAAATAGAAAAGCTAAACAGACCAACAATGTGTAAAGAGATTGAATCAGTAATCAAAAACCTCCCAAAACAGAAAAGCCAAGGATCAGATGGGTTCACTGGTGAATCCTATAAAATATTTAAAGAATTAATACTAACCCTTCTCAAATCTTCCAAAAATCTGAAGAGAGAACACTTCCAAATGCATTTTATGAGACCATCATAACCTTCATACCAAACTTGATAAGGACACTACAAGAAAAGAAAAATGTAGGCCAATATTGCTAATGAATATAGATGCAAAAATTGTTGTTAGTCATCTTATGAACCGAAATTGAGTTATTTCATTCTTCTCAATCACTATCGTACAGGAAGGCAATTAGCAATCTGTATTATATAAAAACAAATTTGAAATATTGTTGATACTATTATTATTCACCTTTGCCATTAAAAAAATGTGCTTGATAATTGGTCACAGTTCCCTTTGAAAAAAAGCTAAGCTCAGTTGCTATAGAGCAGAAAGAACCCAACTTAAGTCTAGGCCAGTTATTCTCTCCCTTGGCACTATTGACATTTTAGGCCAGATAATTCTTTGTTGAGGATGGAAGGTGGGGCAGTGTCTGTCCAGTGCATTGCAGGATTTTAGCTGCCTTCTTGGCCTCTATTCAGTAGATTCCAGTAGTAGCTCAAAATGTCATCTCCAGAGAGTGCAAAATTTCTCCTGGGCAGAGGGGAAAAATCACTCACATTTGAGAACCACTATTTTGTGCTGTATCTGTTGCTAGATGTGTTAATGTTTGATGAAATTACATTGGGAGTTATTAAAACTTTGTTTTCCTAGTTCTATGGAGACTCTTTTAATAATATTTACCTTAACCTGAGGAAGAGGGAATAAGAGAGCCAAATGTGATTCAATAATGATGTCTTAGTAGTAATGATACATAAAAGAACAACAGTATGTTCTTCCCTGGCTGTATACTCTATGAGTAAATATCTATGTGTATTAGAAAGAAAGTTGCTTTCATTAAAGAGATAATAGTGTATGGGACAGTGTGGATTAGCATCTCTTTACCAAACTATAACTCAGAAAAGGATGAGACAAATTCTTCTCCATCTTGTTACATGTCTCATTGAGAGTTCTGGGTGCATCAGCATTTGTACTTAGTAGTAGCAGCAGTGCTACCTAGGAGATGTGATGGTCCCAGCAAGAGGGTAACATTCTTGCAACAGCAATAGTAGTTGTCATCAAAGGACATGGTCGTACCCAGAAGAATGAGGGAGTGTGTATAGGAATGAAGGTGGAGAGAGAAGAAAACACAGGAAGAAACAACTATTATGTTTGGCTCTATGGAGTAACATTTATTGGACCAATTCTCTTGTCAAAATCCACTTTAAATCTTTACATTAAAATATTTTAAATTAGAAAAAAGGAGTGGAAAAAAACTTAGGGCAATCAGGGTTCTAATGGGAGAAAAAATGCACTAAGACCAGTCAAATATTTGTCCTTCATTTATCCTCTCTAGATATTTGCTGATTCGTAATACAGAGGACAGAGGCCTACCAGAAAATAGTGGAGTAGAATTTGTAGTATCACTGCTCTGGGAAGACAAAAACTAAAATTTAAGATCATCAAGATATGTAGGATTTGAGACACCAAGATCCCAAAAGGTAAACAGCATAGTAAAATGTTGCCTACATTCTGGATGCAACTTCCTCATAAGGCATTTGCTGGCTTCTCACACAAACATAGGTAGGTCAAAATGCATAAGCACAAATGCTAAGAGTGGAAAGTGGAAAGCTAAGTGGAAGAACTCAATAGTCTCAAAGTGCTGTGGAGACAAAAACTGGAGATCAAGATTTTCCAAAGGTGTTATAGTCCTGAGAACCCTTCTAGTTAAGAAAGTAGAAAGACCATGCATAGGAATAAGAACAAATTTGAGATGTACCAGTGTTAGTTGTATCAATATGCTCTGTTTGTATATTACCTGATGCCCAGAAGAAAAAAATTATTTGTGGGGGACTACAACAACATTCATAGTCTTATCATTTTTTGGTATAAAATTATTAACATTTAATACAAAATTATTAGACATGGCAAGAAATAGGACCAAGTAAAAAGAAGAGTAAAACTAGGCAATTGAAAGAGATAAATCTAAAATCACTATGATTAATATATTTAAGACAATGAAGGAAATAATTTCACCAGAATCTTGAATCTATACAAAGAGGACAAAAAATTATATTTTTGGATTTTGTAAAAATAAAATAACTGAATTTAAGAATTTAGTAAACTGACTTAAAACAAATTTGACAGAGTAAAATAATAACACACTGGTAAGTGAGTCAATTAAAAAGTCCTGGATAATCAAAGGAGGAAAAAAGGTGGGAAAATACTGAAAAGAAGATAAATGATATATGCCTCATGATAACATTATTTAACATATCGTGGAATCTTGGTCTTATTGAGAAAGGCATGGCAGAATGGGGAAGAAATATTTCAACAGAATTGGCTAAATTTTTTTCAAGCTGATTAAAGATATCAAGCATGATGAATGCAAATAAATATACCTATAGGCACAGCATAGTAAAAAGTGACTACTGACTCCAAAGAGAAAAATCTCAATGAAAATCAGATGGAGAGAGATACATAACATTTTTAAAGATTTTTTTTAAAGATTTTTTTAAAAATTTATTTGAGAGAGAATGAGCAGTGGGGAGGGGCAGGGGGAGAGAGAAAGAGAAGCAGACTCCCTGCTGAGCGGGAAGATGGATGGGAACTCAGTCCCAGGACCCAGAGATCATGATCTGAACCAAAGGCAGACACTTAACCAACTTAGCCACCAAGGCACCCCAAAAGAAAAAATAATTAGAAAATATTTTAAACTGAGTGAAAAAAAATATATTAAAATGTGTGAAATGCAGCTAAAACAGTGCTGAGAGGTAAAGTTAATTATGTAAATGCTTCTATTAAAAAAAAATTAGTATAAAATAATTTCAATTTCTAACCTAAAGTAAGTTAAAGAAGAAAAATAGTGATAGTAACGTAGTAATTGAAGAAACATTAGTTAATACATTCGAAAGTTGGTTCTTTGAAAAGATTAATAAAATTGATATACTGCTAGTACGACTGATCAAAAAGACTGATAATACAAACTAATAATAAAATGGTAGATATAGAAGACACTACTACAGATCCTATAGATATCACAAGAATAAGTAGATACTATAAATAAATTTATGCTGATACTTTTGACAAATTAGAAAACATAGGTCAAGTTCTTTTAAAAACACAATTAGCCAAACTAACACAAGAAGAAATAAAAATTTAAAAAATAATTAACCTTTTATTTAAAAAACTGAAACCATATTCAGAAACTCTTCAACAAATAGAACCCTAGGTCCAGTTACTTTACTCATAACTCTATCAATAAGAAATAATACTTTCAGAATAAAGAAGAAAAGAGAACAAAAATTAGGTCATTTAGGTGACCAGCATAGTCCCCTTACTAAACTGTCATAAGTATCACAAGAAAGAATATTTTATACCAATATCATTCATGAACATAGATAAAAATATTCTTACTAAATACAGTCTATCCCCATTAGTCACAGTTCCCATATTTGCAAATTTGCCTACTGGCTAAAACTTATTTGCAACTCCAAATCAATATGCAAGGTGTTTTCTAGGTCATTTGTGGACATGCATATATGTATAGAGCAACCAAAAATTTAAGGACACAAACCACAGACTAGGATATAATGTTCACATTACTCTATTTACCAATGGGTCTGTATCTAGAATATGTGTGTGTGTGTGTGTGTGTGTGTATAAAATCCTACAATCAACAGTAAAGGGGCAAGAAACCCAGGAAAATAAGAGGCAAAAACATAACTAACTACTTTACAGAGGAAGATACATAGATGGTCACTAAGCACATGGGAAAGTGCTTAACATCATAAATCATCAGTTAAATTAATTAAGTTAAACCACAATGTTACAGCATTCACGAACATTGGAATGCTTAATCTATAAACCTGACTATCAATATTAGGATGTGGTACAACTCAAAGTCTCTCTTGCTACTTCCCAATTATTACCATTTCCAAAAGCTAATTATCAGAACAGTTAATGTTTGAAAAACTGATAATATCAAATGTTGGCAAAGATGTAGAACAACTAGGGGCGCCTGGGTGGCTCAGTCGTTAAGTGGCTGCCTTCGGCTCAGGTCATGATCCCAGGGTCCTGGGATCGAGCCCCGCATCAGGCTCCCTGCTCCGTGGGAAGCCTGCTTCTCCCTCTCCTACTCCCCCTACTTGTGTTCCCTCTCTCGCTGTGTCTCTCTCTGTCAAATAAATAAAATCTTAAAAAAAAAAAAGATGTGGAACAACTGAAACTGCTGTATGCTGCTGGTGGCCATGAGAATTGCTAAAGTAAATTTGGAAAACTGTCAATATCTTCTAAAGCTGAACATAGGAATGTATTTTGACTCTGCAACTCCACCTCTACTCACTCTACTCAACAGTGATACGTGCAAATGTGTACCAAAATGCACACACAAGAATTTTCTTAGCAACATTATTTAGAATAGCCCCAAACTGGAAATAACCCAAATATCCATCAATATTAGAATATCTATCAAACAGAAGGCTCTCCACTTACCGCCTTGTAAGTCCTCCTGTTATCAGTCTAATATGTCTTTATGGATCCTTAACACACTCACATAATATGGTTCTCCATGTGATGTGCTCACTTCCATGTCTGTGCCTTTCACTCTTCCACACTCTCTTTCTGCAGGGTTCCCCACTTCTTTCAACCGTGTCTCACTTTTTTCTCAGTGTCACCTCATACTCATCTTTTCTGAATCCTGTAATCTTTACTGATTTCCCATTTGACACCTCCCAGCAGATGTCTACTCTTAATTTACCCTTAAATTTCACTAATAGTTCCATATTTGCAAACTGAACTTCGCTGTTTCACATGAGGAAGGTAGGTAGGTAGGTAGATAGGTAGATAAATAATAGATAGATCGATCTATATATATGATTCTTGTGAATAGTGACATGTTCCAATTATCTTGTGTGCCTTCAGGTTTCATAACACAATGCACCATGTGTAGAAAATATTTGCTTTACTTATATATAATATAATGCTTCACTATACAAGAATATTTTTATTCTTATTTATATTTTATTTTCATTCTACCTTTTTGGAAGACTTAGATTATGAAGATGTACATAACATGGTAAGAGAGCATAAATTATATGTACCTAAGAAAAATGGAGTCAAGAAGTAGTTCTGGCAAAAAAAAAAAAAAAAAAAAATGTACTGCTGAAGCCCTATAAACTTGATCAGAGCAGATCCCAAATTTGGCTGCAAGCTTTCTGACAGTCATCAAATAGAGGGAATCCTGTACAGAAGCAAACTGTTTTCTCAGGATTAGCATATCTAACCTAGTATTCCCTGTACTATAACCAGCCATATTCATAAGTTTGTAACTCATTTTTAGACCAATAAATTTATGCCATTTCTACTCTTTAACTTCTGAACCATGAAAAGGAGCCAGCTGGGACAGAGGAATATTAAGAGAATTGTAAAATGTATTGAATAGAGCTTCCTAATCTTCCAGGCAAGCTGACCAATTGCTTGTAATCAAAGTGAATAAAATTGCCCAACACTCAGTTTTCTCTTAAGATGAATAATCCAATAAATAACTGTTTTTGTAATTTTAAAGTTATGAGAGACTTGTAGGAAAAGAATAACTTATTTTTAACCTATTAATACTCATCCAAATTGCATGGCCTTTCTTGTAGATTATGAAACAAGCCCAGTGTTCTTTGCTAGACATGGCGGAAACTGGCTGTCTACACTTAATGCGTTGTTCTTGTCGCCTTACCAAGAGAATCCTGATTATGTTCAGAGAACCAATATAACAGCTAAAAATATTCGCTTCCCAGACTTCCTTGCAGTGGGGATAAGATGTATGCTACAGCTCCAATGAGAGACAGAATGAGGATTTCTAGGGAAGTTTTCACTTTAATGATACAGGTACTGCTCCTTGTATTCCTCTTTTCTTCTTTATGCCTGGAATGTAGCCATGATGTCTGGAAGATAAGCAGTCACTTGACAGCCTGGAGACCACAAGAATAGAAATGAAAGGCTACCTACATCTAACATTGAAGGATAAGACAAAGGCAATTATTGAGCCACCGCATGAGTCCTGGATTGCCTACTTCTGGACTTGAGTTGCTTTAGGAGTTAGGTTTGAATTGTGAAAGTCCCTTAGCCAACTATGCAAATGGTTGAAAGTGAGGTGAGATTGAGTAGAAGTCAGATTAAGTAGCATGGGGCCAATGTCTTGACCTAACTGTAGGGCATTTGACATTTAAGCCAGAAGGCAACTTCTTGCCTGGAAGGCGGGTCATGGATGGGGTATGGATAATTTTGTAATGAGAAGTTTGCTGCCATAAGGAAAATGGAGGAATCATTTCTTACCTAAAATTCAGGTTTTCCAAGATCAGGGAAATGATTGGGGTTAAGTGTGAAGTTGGACTGGCTGAGGACGGTAGATCAGAAAATAATATTTCAGTGGACTTCAGGGACAAGAGGGAGAGCCAGATGTATAAATACCAAACTAGTGAGTGAGAGCCCAGGGGAGCAATATAAATGATTAAACAACTAAGAAAAAGAGTGTTATCTGAATTTATTATATTTATTATATTTTTATATATAGTGAACACAATTACTGTTATGTATCTGATCATTTGGAAATTTTTAAAATATGCATTATGTGTTATTTTATAAAGACTATACTCAGAAGCCCATAGACTTTTTACCAGGTCTTTTATTTGTTTTCTAAAGAATATATTGCTGTACTCATTATCTTTACAAGGCTAGACACTGGGCATATAATTAAATTACTTGTCCATACAATTAAAATAAGCTTTTATGGTACTTCAAAATTCTGATTCATGTAATAGACACTAACTTAAATAATGGATGCGAAATTGTTAAGTTCTAGCTTATTCCTTATGGGGTATATTCAGAGTAAGTAGGGTTTAATCTTGACTGTGCTATTTGTCATAGTCCCAAAGTTAAGAGGAGAGTGCTCTATAACTCATCTACTCATCTATATTCTCAGCAAAGTATTATGGTTTTAATAAGGGCAATTTCATCATTAAATATAAAATTGGCATGAAATGGCAGAGTAGTCTTTGTAACTTGCTTCTGTGATAAAAACAGACATGCACTCTGGGACTGTCCATCTGGCACCTTCAGTGATGAATTAAAATTTGATTTTTAATTATCTCAGTAGTCATCATTAACAATTATTTTTGGATTTAAAGAATGTAACTTTTTTTTTTTTTTCAAATTTAGAGTTTTCTTCCTCAACTTCTGGGTGAATGTCTTTCTGTCTCATTAACTTATCTCATGTGTCTACATATGAGAAGAAATTACCTAAATATTTATATCTTGTGTTTTGTGTATCTTTCTGTAGATTAGTACTTAAATGACCTAAGACATACAGAAATACAGAAAGTTAGAAAATAAATGTTATGATTATTTTTCTTGCATGTTTTTCTGCCCTCCCAGATCATCAGAATGATTGGTAATAAAGCTGGTGGGTCAGTGTAGATAATTATTATCCCATTTATTATCACCAAAGCTGATATAGACTGCCATCAGATCATATTCTTTTTAATATTTTATGCTCATTTTCATTTTTATGGGTAGAATTCCTTTTTTTAGGAAACTGAATTGATCTTTGGTTACAATTCCATGTTTGCAGAGAATATTATTTTCTGTGCAAAGCTGATTATCAAGATTTTTTTTTTTTTTGCCATGGCTGCAGTCCAGCATGCCTGCATAGACAACATTAAATATTGACCAATAGTTAAAAAAATAAATGGGAATATAATGTATTGACCAGTGTCGAGCTAAGCCAAGAGCAGTTTTTTACTTTGCATCGATCGGACAGATTTAACATTCGGATTATGATGTAGTCTTTGACTTTGGCTCTAAGCTCACAGAGGAAATTTATCTTTTATTTGAGGAGTATTCAAACTGGAGTTTGACCCACTTTAGTGCTGGCCACCAGGTGGTGGATATAATAGTTCTCATGTTAATAACTGAAAAAATTTGAGCTTTTTTTAATCATGTGTTGACACCAGAGCTACTTAGTGTTAAAATCTTGGAATGTTACTTAATTTTACATTGTTTTTTGTGTGTGGACGTGAATAAAACCAGGTATTTGGAACATTGGTGCCATCTGCACACTTCATATTGCCCCCTTCAGTGCACGTATTCAAGTTTTGAAAGGGGACTTTTTTTTTTTTTTTTTAAACCATTACAGGTTCTTGATTAGTTGACTGAATCAAAGCTAAACCAAGCATGGACATGTGGAGGTTGACTGCTGGGTAAACCAGAACCATTAAGAGTGAAGGGGGTCTCAAGTGAAGAGGAGTTTAAAAATGTTGCTGAGGGAGAGAAAAAGGCTGACAAAATTTTCCATAAATTGATTCTCCCACCCTTAGTTACAGCCAGTTTTCTCAAACATGAAAATTATTTCCAAGAAGCAACTTTATTGCTTTTCCTTACAATTAGAGAAAAGGAGGCAGTGGTGTTCAAGTGATGCTTGACAGCCTGGGTAACAAGCACCAAACATCTGTGCTATAGCAGCACTGTTTGTATTTTTAATGTTTACACATAGCAAAGATAATTAAAAATAACTATAATTAAAAATGATTACAACAAATTACTTTTCCCTCAACAGTAATATGTGTCTGTAACTTATAAGTTACTTACTAAAGTAACCTTTATGGAGTCTTACAAGAAAACATACAATTCCTGCCTTGTTTCTGAAAGTTTATAGGTTTGGGGGAGGGGAGATTTTCCTAACTGTGAAACCATTTGGCTTAGCGTACTTCACAAACTATTGATATTATAGGAATTATTTCTGTATCAGTAATATAGGGTAATTTTTTTCTCTGAAGAAAAGATTAAATGTGGTTTCTTTCCGTAGGAAATAGAAAGTAAAATGACTAGGGGGATTTAAAACAACTTTTTCAAAATGTCATATAAAGTATGGAGAGGCGATTCCATCAGGAACAATACCCTTTTTTCCTCATCTAGAATTTTGGAGCCTTTGAATATCCTCAAATTACCTTCTTTAAAGAAGATGCTGGCTAATAACAGAAGATGAATAGTCTTTCCAGGGAAAGAATAGGGAAGATGATATAACCCTTATGGAAGGGCTTGAAATTTAGCCAGGAAGTAAAGGTTAAGGACATGACCCATGTAACTAGACTGCCTGGATTCGAATTCCACATCCTGCATTTTCTAGGGGTGGGTTAATGTCCCATGTGCCTCAGTTTCCTCATCTATACCATTATAATAACCCATTTCAAATTGTGGTGGTGAGGATTGAGTTAATGCACATAAATGCTTGCAACAATGCATGTACATGCATTTAATAGAAAAATATATATATATTTTAAAAACTTTATTTATTTGAGAGAAAGAGAGAGAGTGCACAAGCAGGGGGAAGTGGCAGAAGGAGAGGGAGAAGCAGACTCCCCACTGAGCAGGAAGCCCGATGCGGGGCTCGATCCCAGGACCCTGTGATCATGACCTGAGCCGAAGGCAGATGCTTAACCAACTGAGCCACCCAGGCGCCCAGTAGAAATATATATTAATTATATTTGCAGCTGGTCACCTGTGAGAGGCTTACTTCTATACCTTTTGGGTTTTACACCCTCATACCACTGGCCTTTGCTAAATTCCCTGTATCCTTCTTATGTTTGATAAATGAGACTCTATCTATAGCCTAGTTTATTTTATTTTATTTTATTTTTTTAAAGATTTCATTTATTTATTTGACAGAAAGAGACACAGTGAGAGAGGGAACACAAGCAGGGGGAGTGGGAGAGGGAGAAGCAGGCTTCCCGTGGAGCAGAGTGCCTGATGCAGGGCTCGGTCTCAGGACCCTGGGATTATGACCTAAGCTGAAGGCAGACACTTAACGGACTGAGCCACCCAGACTCCACTATAGCCTAGTTTAAATTCAAGGTACTGGGTATCTATGCCTATTGGATTCTGTTCTGAGGGTTTCAAGGGGAGCCTGAATGAAGTTGGGAGACAAATTAACATTGTTCTCGGATATTTAATGTTATTTTTTATTTTTTCAGCTTCATTAAGGTATGATTGACAAATAAAAATTGTATGCATTTAAGTTATTTAATGTGATGTTTTGATATATGTATACACTGTGAAATGATTAGCACAGTCAAGCTAGTTACATATCCAGTACCTCACATATTTACTGTGGTGTGTGTGTGTGTGTGTGTGTGTATGTGTGGGTGTATGTGAGGGAAGGACAGTTAAGATCTACTCTAACAAATTTCAACTGTGCAATATATTATTATAAGGTATAGTTACCATGCTGTACATTAGGTCTCTAGAACTTACTCATCTTATAACTGAAAGTTCATACCCTTTGACTAACATCTCCGCATCCCCCCAACCTCATCCCCAGCCCCGGTACCGTCATTTTATTCTTTGTTTCTATGAGTTTTGCTTTTTTAGATTCTGCATATAAGTGAGATCATATAATATTTGTCTTTTTGTGTCCAATGTATTTCACTTAGCACAATGTCCTTCAGGTTCCTCCATGTTGTTACAAATAGCAGGATTTCCCTTTACTTCATATCATGACTAACCTGTGTTTTCTTTTTTGAGTGTAGCCATTCTAACAGGTGGAGTTGATAGATCATTGTGGTTTGATTTGCATTTCTCTGATGATTAGTGAAATTGAACACCTTTTCAGATACCTATAGGTCATTCGTATGCCTTCTTTTGAGAAATGGCTGCTCAAGTCCTTTGCCCATTTTTAAAATCAGGTTATTTGCTTTTTGCTATTGAGTTGTTTGAGTTCCTTATATATTTTGGAACTTACTTGTTTATTGGATACAGGCATACCTCAGAGATCTTGTGGGTTGGGTTCCAGACCACCACAATAAAGCAAATATCATACATAAAGCAAGTCAAATAATTTTTTTGGTTTTCTAGTGCATATACAAGTTATGTTTACACTGTATTATAGTATATTAAGTGTGCAAAACATTATGTCTAAAAATGTATATACCTTAATTATAAAATATCTTATTGCTAAAAAATACTACCATTATCTGAGCTTTCAGTGAGTTGTAATCACTGATCATAGATCATCATAATAAATATAATAATGATAAAGTTTGAAATATTGTGAGAATTGCCAAAATGTGATACAGTAACATGAAATGAGCAAATGCTGTTGGAAAAATGGCATTGACAGACTTGATTGACCCAGGGTTGCCACAAACCTTCAATTTGTGTAAAAAACAAACAAACAAACTAAAACTAAAACAAAACAAAAAACACAGTCTATGAAGCACCGTAAAGTGAAGCACAATAGAATGAGGATGCCTATATATGGTTTGCAAATATTTTCTCCCATTTCATAGACTGTCCCTTCACTCTGGTGTTGTTTCCTTTCCTGTGTAATAACTTTATAGATTGGTGCAATCCCATTTATCTTTTTTTTTTTATGACTGTGTTTCCGGGATTATAGCTAAAAAATCATCACCCAGACTAATGTCAAGAAGCTATTTTCTTATGTTTTCTTCTAATACTCTTACAGTTTTAGGTCTTACATTTTAATCAAATACATTTTGAGTTTATTTTTATGTACGGTGTGAGATAAGGGTTCTATTCCATTGTTATTCATATGGATATCCAGTTTTTTCAATACCATTTTTTTTTTTTAAGATTTATTTATTTATTTATTAGAGAGAGAGCATGAGAGGGGGGAAGGGCAGAGGGAGAAGCAGACTCCCCGCCGAGCAAGGAGCCCGATGTGGGACTTGATCCCGGGACTCCAGGATCATGACCTGAGCCGAAGGCAGTCGCTTAACCAACTGAGCCACCCAGGCGCCCAATACCATTTGTTGAAGAGACTCTTCTTTCCCCATTGTGTGTTCTTGGCATCTTTGTCAAAAATCAGTTGGTTGTAAATGTGTTGTTTATTTCTGGGATCTTTGTTCTGTTTTATTGATCTATGTGTCTACTTTTATGCCAGTTTTTTAATTTACTGTTTTGATTACTATAGCTTTGTAGTATATTTTGAAATCAGTCAGTGTTGGGGCCACCTGGCTGGCTCAGTTGGTAGAGCATGCAACTCTTGATCTTGGCTTGGGGTCATGAGTTGAAGTCCTGATTGGGTATAGAGTTTGTTAAAAAAAAAAGAAAAAAAAAAACCCCAGTAATTGAAATCAGGCAGTGTGATGCTTCCAGCTTTGTTCTTGCTCAAGATTGCTTTGTCTCTTTGGGGACTTTTGTGGTTCCCTATGAATTTTAGTATTTTTTTTCTATTTCTGTGGAAAATTCCATTGGAACTTTGATAAGGATTATATTGAATCTATTATTTGGGTATCATGGGCATTTTAACAATATTTAATTCTTCTAGTCATTAGCACAGAATATCTTTCCATTTACTTGTGTCTTCTTCAATTTCTTTCATCAGTATTTTATAGTTTTTATTAAGAAGAGCTTATACCTGCTTAAATTTATTCCTAATTATCTATTATTTTTGGTGCTACTGAAAATGGGATTGTTTTCTTAATTTCTTTTTCAGAAGTTTATTATTAGTGTACATAAACACGACTGATTTTTGTATATTGATTTTATATCCTGCAACTGTACTGAACATGTTTATTAGCTCAAATGATATTTTGGTGGAGTTTTCAAGGATTTCTATATGTAAGATCATGTCATTTGTAAACAAACACATTTTTACTTCTTTTTTTCTGATTTGGATGCTTTTTATTTCTTTCCATGCCTAGAGGAAGAGAGAGAAGCAGTCTCCCCTCTGAGCAGAGAGCCCTATGGGGGGCTCGATTCCAGGACTGTGGGATCATGACCTGAGCCAAAGGCAGATGCTTAACGACTGAGCCACCCAGGTGCCCCGAGATCTTTCTTTTATCTTAATGTAAATGTTTGTTGCTGTAAAATTCTCTGTTGGAACTGCTTTTGCTGCATCCCACAAGTGTTGGTATATGGTGTTTCCATTTTTATTGGTTTTAAAATAATTTTTGATTTCCTTTTTGATTCCTTTTTGACCTTTTGGTTGTTCAGGAGTATGTGTATGTATGTTTACATATTTGTGAATTTTCCAATTTTTTTTTCCTTTTATAGATTTCTACTTTCATACTACTGTGTTCAGAAAAGACAATTCATATGATTTTACTCCTCAACTTGTTAAGACTTGTTTGTAGCCTAACTATGATCTGTCTCCTGGGAAATGTTCTATATGTAGTTGAGAAGATGTATTCTGTTGGTATGGGTTCGAATGTTCTGTATATCTCTGTTAAGTCCATCTGGTCTAAAGTGTAGTAAAGCCCAATGTTGCATTATTGATTTTCTGTCCGGATGATAGTTTATCTTTGACTGAAAAATATATCTACCCTTCCTCTTCCTAGGTACCCATTTTCATGGAGTATCTTTCTAAATCCTTCACATTCATCTATATATGTCTTGAAAACTAAAGTGTCTTGCAGGCAGCTTGTAGTTGGATCTTGTTTTCATCCATTTATCCATTCTGTGTCTATCAATTATAAAATTTAATCCATTTATATTTAAAGTATATGTAAGACTATTACCATATTCTTAATTGTTTTCTGGCTATTTTGTATTTCCTTTGTTTGTCTCTTCCTCTTGCTGTTTTCGTTGGTGATTTTATAATTTTCTATAGTGAATGCTTTGATTTTTTTTTTCTCTTTGAGTATCTGCTGTAAGGTTTTTTTTTTTTTGGTTACCACAATACTTACATAAAATATAGCAGTCTACTTGTAGTTGATAACAATTTGCATACAAAACTCTACACTTCACTACATTTTGTTTTTGATGTCACACTTTACATCTTTTTACATTGTGGATCCATTAACAAAATACTGTAGCTATAGTTATTTTTTTTTATTTTATTATGTTATGTTAATCACCATACATTACATCATTAGTTTTTTATGTAGTGTTCTGTGATTCATTGTTTGCGTATAACACCCAGTGTTCCATGCAGTATGTGCCCTCTTTAATAACCATCACCAGGCTAACCCATCCCCCACCGCCCTCCCCTCTAGAATCCTCAGTTTGTTTCTCAGAGTCCATAGTCTCTCATGGTTCCTCTTCCCCTCCGATTTCCCCCACCTTCATTTTTCCCTTCCTACTAACTTCTTTTTTTTAACATATAATGTATTATTTGTTTCAGAGGTGCAGGTCTGTGATTCAACAGTCTTACACAATTCACAGTGCTCACCATAACACATACCCTCCCCAATGTCTATCACCCAGCCACCCCATCCCTCCCACCCCCCACCACTCCAGCAACCCTCAGTTTGTTTCCTGAGATTAAGAATTCCTCATATCAGTGAGATCATATGATACATGTCTTTCTCTGGTTGACTTATTTCGCTCAACATAATACCCTCCAGTTCCATCCACGTCGTTGCAGATGGCAAGATTTCATTCCTTTTGATGGCTGCATAATATCCCATTGTATATATATATATACACACCACATCTTCTTTATCCATTCTTCTGTTGATGGACATCTTGGCTCTTTCCATAGTTTGGCTATTGTGGACATTACTGCTGTAAACTTCAAGGTACACGTACCCCTTCGGATCACTACATTTGTATCTTTGGGGTAAATACCCAGTAGTGCAATTGCTGGGTCATATGGTAGCTCTATTTTGAACTTTTTGAGGAACCTCCATACTGTTTTCCAGAGTGGCTGCACCAGCTTGCATTCCCACCAACAGTGTAGAAGGGTTCCCCTTTCTCCGCATCCCCGCTACCATCTGTCATTTCCTGACTTGTTAATTTTAGGCATTCTGACTGGTGTGAGGTGGTATCTCATTGAGGTTTTGATTTGGATTTCCCTGATGCCGAGCGATGTTGAGCACGTTTTCATGTGTCTGTTGGCCATTTGGATGTCTTCTTTGGAAAAGTGTGTGTTCATGTCTTCTGCCTATTTCTTGATTGGGTTACTTGTTCTTTGGGTGTTGAGTTTGATAAGTTTGCTTTTCTTTTTCAATGTTCCTCTGGCTATTCAGGGTCTTTTCTGGTTCCATACAAATTTTAGGATTATTTGTTCCATTTCTTTGAAAAAAGTGGATGGTATTTTGATACGGATTACATTAAATGTGTAGTTTGCTCTAGGTAGCATTGACATCTTCCCAATATTTATTCTTCTAATCCATGAGCATGGAACATTTTTCCATTTCTTTGTGTCTTCCTCAATTTCTTTCATGAGTATTTTATACTTTTCTGAGTACAGATTCTTTGCCTCTTTGGTTACATTTATTTCTAGGTATCTTATGGTTTTGGATGCAATTGTAAATGGGATCAAATTCTTAATTTCTCTTTCTTCTGTCTTGTTGTTGGTGTATAGGAATGCCATTGATTTCTGTGCATTGATTTTATATCCTGCCACTTTACGGAATTCCTGCATGAGTTCTAGCAGTTTTGGGGTGGAGTCTTTTGGGTTTTCCACATAAAGTATCATATCATCTGCAAAGAGTGAGAGGTTGACTTTTTCTTTGCCGATTTGGATGCCTTTGATTTCTTTTTGTTGTCTGATTGCTGTGGCTGGGACTTCTAATACTATGTTGAATAGCAGTTGTGATAGTGGACATCCCTGCCGCGTTCCTGACCTTAGGGGGAAAGCTCTCAGTTTTTCCCCATTGAGAATGATATTCGCTGTGGGTTTTTCATAGATGGCTTTTATGATATTGAGGTATGTACCCTCTATCCCTATACTCTGAAGAGTTTTGATCAAGAAAGGATGCTGTACTTTGTCAAATGCTTTTTCTGCATCTATTGAGAGGATCATGTGGTTCTTGTTCTTTCTTTTATTAATGTATTGTATCACATTGATTGATTTGTGGATGTTGAACCAACCTTACAGCCTAGGGATAAATTCCACTTGGTCATGGTGAATAATCCTTTAAATATACTGTTGGATCCTATTGGCTAGTACTTTGGTGAGAATTTTTGCATCCATGTTCAACAGGGATATTGGTTTGTAATTCTCCTTTTTGATGGGGTCTTTGGTTTTGGGATCAAGGTAATGTTGGCCTCATAAAACGAGTTTGGAAGTTTTCCTTCCATATCTATTTTTTGGGACGCTTTCAGAAGAATAGGTATTAATTCTTCTTTAAATGTTTGGTAGCAGTCCCCTGGGAAGCCATCTGGCCCTGGGCTCTTGTTTGTTGGGAGATTTTTGATGACTGCTTCAATTTCCTTAGTGGTTATAGGTCTGTTCAGGTTTTCTATTTCTTCGTGGTTCAGTTTTGGTAGTTGATACATCTCTAGGAATGCATCCATTTCTTCCAGGTTATCTAATTTGCGGGCACATAGTTGCTCATAATGTGTTCTTATAATTGTTTGTGTTTCTTTGGTGTTGGTTGTGATCTCTCCTCTTTCATTCATGATTTTATTTATTTGGGTCATTTCTCTTTTCTTTTTGATAAGTCTGGCCAGGGGTTTATCAGTCTTGTTAATTCTTTCAAAGAACCAGCTCCTAGTTTCGTTGATCTGTTCTACTGTTCTTTTGGTTTCTATTTCATTGATTTCTGATCTGATCTTTATTATTTCTCTTCTCCTGCTGGGTTTAGGCTTTATTTGCTGTTCTTTCTCCACCTCCTTAGGTGTACAGTTGGGCTGTGTTTGAGACCTTTCTTGTTTCTTGAGAAAGGCTTGTATTGCTATATACTTTCCTCTTAGGACTGCCTTTGCTGCATTCCAAAGATTTTGAACAGTTGTTTTCATTTTCATTTGTTTCCATGAATTTTTTTTAATTCTTCTTTAATTTCCTGGTTGACCCATTCATTCTTTAGTAGGATGCTCTTTAGCCTCCAGGTATTTGAGTTCTTTCTGACTTTCCTCTTGTGACTGAGTTCTAGTTTCAAAGCATTGTGGTCTGAAAATATGCAGGGAATGATCCCAGACTTTTGGTACTGGTTTAGACCTGATTTGTGACCTAGGATGTGATCTTATTCTGGAGAATGTTCCATGAGCACTAGAGAAGAATGTGTATTCTGTTGCTTTGGGATGGAATGTCTGAATATGTCTGTGAAGTCCATTTGGTCCAGTGTGTCATTTAAAGCCTTTATTTGCTTGTTGATCTTTTGCTTAGATGATCTGTCCATTTCAGTGAGGGGAGTGTTAAAGTCCCCTACTATTATTGTATTGTTGTCGATGTGTTTCTTTGCTTTTGTTATTAATTGGCTTATATAATTGCTTGCTCCCATGTTAGGGGCATAGATATTTACAATTGTTAGATCTTGTTGGATAGACCCTTTGAGTAGGATATAGTATACTTCTTCATCTCTTGTTATAATCTTTGGTTTAAAATATAATTTGTCTGATATAAGGATTGCCACCCCCAGCTTTCTTTGGTGTCCATTAGCATGGTAAATGGTTTTCCACCCCCTCACTTTCAATCTGGGCGTGTTTTTGGGTCTAAAATGAGTCTCTTGCAGACAGTATGCCGATGGGTCTTGTTTTTTAATCCAATCTGATAGCCTGTGTCTTTTGATTGGGGCATTTAGCCCATTTACATTCAGGGTAACTATTGAAAGATATGAATTTAGTGCCATTGTATTGCCTGTAAGGTGACTCTTGCTGTATATTGTCTGTGTTTCTTTATGGTCTATGTTACTTTTAGGCTTTCTCTTTGCTTAGAGAATCCCTTTCAATATTTTTTGTAGGGCTGTTTTCATGTTTGCAAATTCCTTTAGTTTTTGTTTGTCCTGGAAGCTTTTTGTTTTTTGTTTTTTGTTTTTTGGGTTTTTTTTTTTTTTTTTATAAGAATTTTTTTTTTTTTTTTAAAGATTTTATTTATTTATTTGAGAGAGCGAGAATGAGAGAGAGAGAGAGCATATGAGAGGGAGGAGGGTCAGAGGGAGAAGCAGACTCCCCGCTGAGCAGGAAGCCCGATGCGGGACTCGATCCCGGGACTCCAGGATCATGACCTGAGCCGAAGGCAGTCGCTTAACCAACTGAGCCACCCAGGCGCCCCTTGGGTTTTTTTTTTAAAGATTTTATTTATTTGTTTGAGTGGTAGAGACAGCAAGAGAGGGAACACAAGCAGGGGGAGTGGGAGAGGGGTTCATGCCAGGACAGGGATCATGAACTGAGCTGAAGGCAGATGCTTAACAACTGAGCCACCCAGGTGCCCCTGTCCTGGAAGGTTTTTATCTCTCCTTCTATTTTCATTGACAGCCTAGCAGGGTATAGTATTCTTGGCTGCATATTTTTCTCATTTAGTGCTCTGAATATATCCTGCCAGTCCTTTCTGGCCTGCCAGGTCTCTGTGGATAGGTCTGTTGCCAATCTAATGTTTCTACCATTGTAGGTTACATATCTCTTCTCCCGAGCTGCTTTCAGGATTTTCTCTTTGTCTCTGAGACTCGTAAGTTTTACTATTAGATGTCGGGGTGTTGACCTATTTTTATTGATTTTGAGAGGTGTTCTCTGTGCTTCCTGGATTTTGATACCTGTTTCCTTCTCCAAATTAGGGAAGTTCTCTGCTATAATTTGTTCCAGTATACCTTCTGCCCCTTTCTCTCTTTCTTCTTCTTCTGGGATCCCAATTATTCTAATATTGTTTCGTGTTATCGTATCATTTATCTTTCGGATTCTGCCCTCATGATCCAGTAGTTGTTTATCTCTCTTTTTCTCAGCTTCTTTGTTTTCCATCATTTGGTCTTCCATATCACTAATTTTCTCTTCTGCCTCATTAATCCTAGCAGTTAGAGCCTCCATTTTTGATTGCACCTCATTAATAGCCTTTTTGATTTCGACTTGGTTAGATTTTAGTTCTTTTATTTCTCCAGAAAGGGTTTCTGTAATATCTTGCATACTTTTTTCAAGCCCAGCTAGTATCTTTATAATCATCATTCTAAACTCTAGTACCAACATCTTACTAATGTCCATATTGATTAGGTCCCTGGCAGTTGGTACTGCCTTTTGTTCTTTTTTTTCTTTTTTTAAAGATTTTATTATTTATTTTACAGAGAGATAGAGAGAGAGCACAAGTAGGCAGAGAGGCGGGGAGAGGGAGAAGCAGGCTCTGTGATGAGCAGGGAGCCCAATGTGGGGCTCGATCCCAGGACCCCGGGATCATGGCCTGAGCCATGGCAGATGCTTAACGACTGAGTCACCCAGGCACTCCTCTTGTTCTTTTTTTTGAGGTGATTTTTTCCATGTTGTCATTTTGTCCAGACATTTGTCAAATGTCTTTGCCATTTGAATAGATGAATGAGAGAACAAAATGCTAACAGGGTAACATGACCCCAGAAAAATATACACTAAAAAAATCAGAAGAGACCTGAAACTGGGGGAAAAGAAGGGAAAAGAAAGAAAAAAGAAAAAAAAAAGAAAAAGAAAAAGATAAAAAAAAGAGAATATGATCAAATATAATCAGGCTGGTGCATAGATCAGTGCCACACACTATATTTTGGGTGTATTTTGGTCTGTTAGAAGATAGTGCCTCCCAAAATTTTAAAGAAAGAAAAACTTATATATGTACAAAAATATGGATAAATACGATGAAAGGATGGAATATGAATGTAAAGATGAAAATTATAAAAGATTCTTTAAAAGGAATTCATAAGAAGTTGGTTGAAAAAAGAAAGAAGAGAAATTTAAAAAAAAAAAAAAAAAAGGGGAGAGAATATGATCACCAGGAGAGTAGAACAAAACCATACACTAGAGATTTAGGGTATATTTTGGTCTATTAGAAGAAACTGTATCCCAAAATTTTAAAGAGAGAACAGTTTATATATATACCAAAACTTAGGTTAACTACTGTGAAGGGATAGAATATGACTCTAAAAATGAAAAATAAAAAAGATTTTTAAAAAAGGGATTGATAAGATGGTTGAAAAAGAGAAAATGAAAAATTCAAAAAAAATAAAGAAAATTTAAAAAATTAACTTTGAAAGACTAAAGAATCGGGGAAAAAAAGCCATGAGTTCTGTGTGCTGTTCCCCTAGTGCTGGCGTTCTGCTGTTCTCGTTGATTGGTAAACTTGGTCTTGGCTGGCTGTTCTTGCTGATCTTCTGGGGGAGGAGACTGTTGCAGTGATTCTCAAATGTCTTTGCCAGAGGCGGAATTGCCTCGCCCTTGCCGGGGGGCGGCCTAAATCATCTGTCCTTGTTTGCTCTTGGGAACTTTTGTTCCCTGCAAGCTTTCCGTACAGCTTTGGAGGATGAGAATGAAAATGGCGGCCTCCCAATCTCCGCCCCAGAGGAGCCGAGAACTCAGGGCCCTGCTCTTCAGTGAGCCCCCAGAGAAAAGCATTCAGTCACTCCCGTCTCCCCGGTCTCCAGCTGCACTCCGTGCTCACCCGGCCTGTGACCAAGCATTTCTATCTCTGGCACCCGACTCGGTGTGGAGTCTCCAAACCCAGCAGATCCCTGCGGTGTGCTCCCACGCCGCTCCTCCCTGGGGGAAGGGGGATCTCCCCGGATCTGCTGCTTGTTGGGTCCGTGCTGGAAGAGCAGTGGCCTGACTGTGCCGCGGATCATGGTTTATGGCAACCCTGAGCTGGGAGCCTGAGCCTCGGCTCCCTCTCTGCAGCCGGCTTCCCTGCTCCGATACCTGGGAGCTCTGCTGCACTCAGGCACCCCCAGTCTTTCTGTGACTCCGAGGGTCCCGAGACCACACTGTCCCAGCAAAGGTTCTACCACCCCCCAGCTTAGCCACTGGAGCGATGTCCCTCAGCGGAGCCGACTTCTAAAAGTTCCGATTTTGTGCTCCGCTGCTCTTATCACTTGCCAGAAGTGGCCCACCGAGGCGCCTCCCCCCCCCCCGCCCCGCCATCTATCCTCCCAAATATTGCCTTGGATTCACTTCTCCGCACATCCTACCTTCCAGAAAGTGGTCGCTTTTCTGTTCAGAGAGTTGCTGCTATTGTTTCCTTTGATATCCTGTTGAGTTCGTAGGTGTTCAGAATGGTTTGATCCCTATCTAGCTGAATTCCTGGGACCAGATGAAATTTAAGTCTCCTTCTCCTGCGCCATCTTGCTCCGCCCCCATAGTTATTTTTTTTTCTTTTGTCTTTAAGCTTTATATTGGAGTTAAAGGTGATTTACATACCACCATTACAGTAATAGAGTACTCTGAATTTGACTACCTGCTTGCCTCTACTAATGAGTTTTATAATTTCTTATATTTTTATGTTGCTAATTAGCATCCTTTCATTCTAGTTTGAAGAATTCTTTTTAGCCTTTCTTTTTCCCTTAAAACAATTATAGTGGTAGTGAAATCCTTTAGCTTTTGTTTGGGAAGTTTGTATCTTTCATTCTGAAGGATGCCTTGGCAGTTAAAGCATTCTTGTTAGTTTTATTCTTTTACTACTTCTCATGGCTTGCAAAGTTTCTGCTTAGAAATCTGCTGCTAGACTCATAGACACTGCCTTGTATATAATGAGTATTTTTTCTCTTGCTGCTTTCACAATTCTCTTTTTGTCTTTAATTTATTGACAGTTTGATTGTAATGTGTCCTATTGAAGTCCTCTTTGGTTATACCCCTTTGGGAACTTTCAAGCTTCATATGAATGGATGTCCATATATCTCCCAAGATTTGGGAGTTTTCAGCTATTATTTCTTTAAATAAGCTCCTCCTCTTTCTTTCTCCTTCTTCTGGGACTTCCACAATATATATATTAATTCTCTTGGTGATATGCCTGCAGACTTCTTCATTTTCTTTAATTCCTTTTTTTTTCTTTTTTTCTCATCTGACCAGATAATTTCAAATGACCTGTCTTCAAGTTTACATATTTTTTCTTATGCTTGATTGAGTCTGCTCTCAACGTGCTGTATTGTATTTTCATTCATTCATTGTATACTTTAGCTCTAGAATTTTTTTTTAATTTTTAGCTCTGTTGAATTTTCTATTCACATACCATTTTCCTGATTTTGTTGAGTTCTCTTGTATTGCAGTGTTGAGTTCCTGATTTTGCCTGTGTTCTCTTGAATTTCACTGAACTTTTTTTTTTTTAAGATTTATTTATTTGAGGGAGAGAGAGTGGGAGAGATGAGGGGCAGAGGGAGAGGAGAGGCTCTCAAGCAGACTGTCTACTGAGCATGGAGCCTGATGTGTGTCTTGATCTCATGACCCTCAGATCATGAACTGAGCTTAAATCAAGTGTTGGACGCTTAACCAACTGAGCCACCTAGGTGCCCCTCACTAAACTTTCTTAAAGCAATTATTTTAAATCTTTTATCAGGTCAAGTCATAGTTATATATTTCTGGGGGGTTAGTTACTAGAAAATTATTGTATTCTTTTAGTGGTGTCAAGGGCCCTTGATTTTTTGCCTTTCTGTCTTTGCCTTTTGAGGAAGAAAACACCTCCTCCAGCCTTTCCTGACTGGCTTCAGGTGAAAAACATTTTCACCGTTCAGAATCCTGGTGAGGGATTAGAGGCTCTCACAGGTCATATCCAGGGATACACTGACTCCACACCTCTTGCTTCCTTAAGGGAGGAATTCTTTTTTTAAGATTTTATTTATTTATTTGATAGAGAGAGAGAGAGGGAGAAAGACAAGCAGACTCCCCACTGAGTGTGGAACCCAAAACAGGACTCAGTCCCAGGACCATGAGATCATGATCTGAGCTGAAGGCAGACACTTAACTGACTGAGCTACCCAGGAGCCCAAGGGGGGATTTCTTAATATGGTATGCCTTCTTTCAATCTTACAAAGTCTAACCAGATTCTGAGAGCCTCTTGTTTATTTTCCCTAGAGTATTACCCTTAAATGCTCTAGTTTGTGTGACTTCTCTCAATCCTGCCAAGTCAAACTGGCTGTCTGCATGTGCTTGCAAGTCATGTGCAAATACACTTGACATCCCTGAGGGTGTGCATGGGAAGCTGGCTAAATGGGGGTGAGATGTTCAGAGCATTGGGGGTGCTCATGAGCCAGTTAGAATAGTCTGTAGACAAGGTTTTCCAGGTGTTTCCCCTGAAAAAAAGAGTCCATAAAGCAAGTATTAGAATTAGTGGCCTGTTACTGAGTTCAAAACCCTGTTATCTAAGTCTCCACCTCTCCACCTTGCTCTCAGCCTCTTCCAAACACTTAGTTGTGCTGATCCTTAGTAGTCTGGGTGCCAAACCCATGGGTATTCTGGATGAGGTAAGAAAAAAGAAGTGAGCTTCTTGGGCTGTGTGCCAGATAGTTGGGAAAATTGGGCACTCACTCACTACATTCTTTTCCCAGTGGGAGAAATTGTGGGCTGAGGGGGTTCCATCTTGACAATGAACTGTGCTGCCTTAGGGGAGGGTGACACAAGTAGAGTGATACTGTTCTTACCTTTATTGATACATCTATTCTCAAAATTTTTATTCCAGTGGTGTGTTGGAACTTCTCTGCTATACCCCTAGACTCCCACAATGCTGTTCTTGTCCCTGGGTGGTTGTCAAAATCAGTGTTCCTATGGGATAATAATGGCTGAAAACTTTTATTCTGTCATCTTGCTGATGTCACTCCAGTAATATTTTAAAATCAGTGTTACATTAAGGAACGAATGGGCCTAGAAATCTTGTAGATTGGTAGACTCAGACCTCTTCACATTTTAGAAAATATCTTATTGCGTTAAGATTAGTCTGGCTCAGGTTCTCTCTTTTCATGTAAATCACGTGTTTCCCTTAAGTATTTCTTGGAGTATCAGAGAGTATCTCCTATATGCTCAGGTATATATCTACTTCTGTGGTATTCATACTGTGGTGCCTGACAATGGCCACCACTCCTACTAGACCACAGTCCCCACCAGGTACAATGATTTGCTATTGGAAGCAGATCTAACCCTTCAGGATACCAAAATTGTGTTTGAATTATGCTATAGTTCAACCTAGAACCAAGGCATGATCTAATGACTGAAAACAGATTCTAGTAATAACAATTCCATTTTTTTTTTTAAGAGTTCCAATTCTTTACAGCAGCTAAAGCTTTCTTATCTACCTGTTCAAATTCAGCAGGACAGTTCTTTATTTTTAAGGGCATATTCTTTCCTAAGAGACTAGACTGCTATTCAGCTTCCTTTGCAAATAATCTTTTGCCAGACTGTCCCAGTATTTGCAAATCATGCTCGTATATGTCTGAACCCCAATAAAAGTCATACTTAAATGTAGTTCCAGAAGCCTTCTTACTCTCTATAAATCACTTTCCCTTAGATCAAACACACTAGTCCATGTAAGATGTCCAGTTATGCTACTTAAATATATTACCAGTTGAAGGAAATTTTAAAACATATTTTGGTCATAGATCACTCTGTCTTTAATATTTTTTTAATAATGCAGATTTGAGCAACTTCACAAAAAAGATTTTATTTTAATTAAATTTAGGTAATCCTTGATACTTTTTTTTTTGTCTTTTGCTGAGCACTTCGTTTTCTTCTCTCTTCCTTATCTCCATTCATTATTCATTTTTGCTCTCAAGCATGGCTATTTTTATGGGAAAATATGTTGGAATACTAGTCCAGAATGTTTTTCTTCAGAATTATGTAAGTCAGAATAGCTCTTGAAGCTTCATTTTTAACAAACTGTAGTGTCTAGTAAAAAAAAAAAATTAGTATGTGCAAATCATATATATATATGTACATATATATTTATATGATATCTCCCTAAATTATGGAGTAAATATATTACATGTATTTTTATCAGATGGCAGTGACTTTCATATGCTTGTGCTTAACATCCTCCTAATTCTCTTGGGTTAACCTGAACTCACATGCTTTCCTATTTGATACTACTGGAGAAATAATGTGATAGAGCAAAGACAAAGTAAAATAGTGGAATTAATATTTATTATTGTATAATGCTATGAGCTAAATGGAAAACAGTTAAGACTCTTTTCATACTTTCCCCAAGAGACTAAGTTGGGGAAGAATTGTGGGAGGAGGCTACTGTGACTCATTCACAGTTACCTAGTGTTATTACTTTCATTTTAGTGGTAGATATGGGGAGACAAAAACCTGGATTATCGTAAGAATTTGGGAAAATAAGAAAATAAAAACAAACAATTATACATCTTATATGTTTATAACACTTATCCATAATAATAAAATGTTACTTGTTAAAACATTAATAATTTGACAAGATTAAAATAAAATATTTACCTTCAACATATTATTTAATCTTTATCTTATTAGGGAGGTATTATGATAGGAAGAAAGTTTAGTGTATTGCAGAAATAGAAAATAAAATTAGAAGAGCACTGTTGTCATGTCATGTCATGGACATAAAACCTTATCAAATGCTTATATTGTGAAATTCCTGTCCACAAAGACTAAGATAAACTCAACCAAAGCCAAGTTCTGGACCAAGAACAGTCATATGTGGTGTGTTGTTTCTGAGGATACTTTAAAATGAACAAGTCTAAATGGCAGTTGGCAAATCCAAGCAGAGGAAAGCCAAGGTCAGTACCCAAGAACAAGAGTCCCATATGAAGGCCAAGAAGCTTGTATTTTGGTATAACATGAGTTGAGTGAACATGAAAGAGCAGTCATCAAAGAGTGTAGGGTCATGAACAAGGTTGAGATTCCAGGAATTCGCTTTCAGTGTTACCAATTCCTGATATGCTGGTAGAGAAACTGGCTTCAAAGATCAGCATTAGTTAGTTGGAAAGCTGTGGATGATTACATATTATTCTAAGGGTAAAAGGGGTTGGCAAACACTTTTTAGTGAGAATTGATTCAATAGAGTATTTATTACCAAGTATGTACCAAGAACTGTAGAATGAATTGGAAATACAACAGTGACTAAGACATGGTCCTTGCTCACACCTGGAAATGAGAAATTGTAATGCACTTGTTAAATGCTACAGTGAGGATTAGTAGAAGGTACCCTGGGAACATAAATGGCATCACTGAACTTGGTCTTAGATGACCAGGGAAGACTTTCCAGATGAATAATGTCAAGACATACCTTAATACTGAGTAAAAATTAGCTAGATTTTAAACGCTTTCACTTTGGGGCTGAAGCAAGTGTGGAAGGATAGATTCTGGAATCTCAAGTCTACTTTTCATATATTAGGGTAGGGGTTCAAGTAATCCTGCTGAGTTTATGAGACACAGGAAATTCCTTCTATTGAGTTATTCTTTCATGGATAAAGAGCAGCATTTTTCATTGGTTGCTGGTATACTACCTAATTAGAATGAGAAACACACACATAAACTCCTTAGAAACCTGTGTTAAGTACACATGGGAAAAGCTTTTTCTATTCTAGTAAAGGATGGAGCTCACCTTGGAGAGTAACTGATCATTGGTTCTGTTGACCTCCATTATACATGATTCAGCCAGGATCCTTTAGCCTGATGGATACCATAAACTTTTAGGAACTTTGTCACAGGGTTTGTGTCCCAAGAATTATCATTACAAGACTTTGCTACTTTTAGTATAAAGTGAAAATTTGAATTAAGTAAAATTATGATACCTAGTAGTTTGCAACTTTATCCACAGCTATTTTAAAATTTTCCTCCAGGAAGTGATCACAAATCTATGGTTGATTATAACAGGATGTTGACTCAGGATTGACAATAATATAAAAGCAAAACCCAAATAAAAAAACAAATCTGCCAGTTTTTTTCCCTTTGACTAGATTTTAAGTCAAATGTGCTAACAAATCATGTTAAACAATAGCAAACAAAAAAAATCCTATTTAAAAGGATTTGTATTGACTGTGGAAAAATAATATGGTAGAATGTAGAGTGTAAAATATATCTAGATTAATAAATTAAGTTTGAAAGAATGTATAGAATCATATGACAGAGGAAGGGACTAAAATTTGAGAATGGAAGGAAGTAACTCAGCTGTATTTTTTATTTTATAAATATTTTTTTCTTTTGCATTTCTCAGCAATTAAAAAAGACTTTTTTCACATGGAAAATCCATAGATTTTAACAGTAGTAATCTGTGTCGTTTTTGTTTTAATAAGAAAAATGTACATGGGTTTTAGAAGTTGTAGGATTTGAAGTAATTTATGATCTATAAGGAAAAACAGTAGTTTTCTCTAAGAAACACAAATTATGACTTAATAAAATATATTTTCTCAATTAATGTCCTGTCCCAAAGAATTTATGAAGTGAAAAAAATACATCTGGATAAATGATAATATTTGCCTCTCTTTTCAAATGTGACTTTGCTTTCAAGAAAAGTATAAGTGTGGTGAAGAGTTTGTCATGGTATTGACAAGAAGGTGAAGGCTGGTATTCAGGCCCTAGGAGTAAGTTTCCATTAAGTATCTACTCTTACACAGTGCTTAAAGATAGCTCTACTAAGGAAACTTCCAAATTTGCCTTTAATCATTTATTTATTTATTCTGGAAATTGGAGATGAAGGCGGTTTAAGATAAAAAGTGATGGAAGAAACTGGAATTCCAAAGTTAGCAAATTATATATATATATATATATATTTGTATATATAGACTCTTCAAAACACAAATTTTATTTTTATGTTTATTATAAATGTCTGTTTATAGAGTAATGAAACTGATTTTTTTAAACAAACTATAGTAGAACTTACATAATCAGTGAAATGTTAAACTTCAAAGTATTCTCCCTGGGAATTCATGTATTTATTCTAAATATGTTGCTATTTTTCAAACCACATTTAGAATCACTCTTTTGAGATTTTTTTTTAATTACTATTTTACTAGACACACAAGAAAATTCATCTTTGTATGTTATAATTAAATCACACATTTTAGAAACCAAATTTATCCAACTTTATCACTCTATCTTCATGTCTAATCCTGGCTATGAAATACTTCTCATTATTACTAGAAAAAGATAAAAAACACAGTCAAAAGACTAAGATTTAGTTGTAGAGAGGATGTCTTTGATAAGCAAATAAATACATGAAATATTAAGTGAATTCAAACTTATGTATTTTTAATTTGGTAGATAATTTTAAGAGTTTCAAGCCAACATATCTCAGCATCAGTAGAAGTCTGCAACTCTAGACTTAGCCATCTAAGATGGGACTAGACTCATTTGGAAAAGTAAGTGCTTTTATGCTTATTCAAAAAACATCACATGGCTTTATAGGCACACTGTGTAAATAGAAAACAGTGCTATGTACATAAAAATGAGTATAATGAGCATGTCCTTTTACCAAAAGGAAGCAATTATACTCAATAGCAAGTAATTATTTTAGTGAAAAGTACATTTGCTTTTCAATTTTATTCCATGCTAGAATTTGAGCTGAAAGTGATCTTGGAGACCATTTAGTCCCAACCACTCATTACTTCATAGGAGAAGAAAATATCACAGAGAAACCAGAGGTTAGATGCTTTGTTCACAATTATATAGTTGGTCATAAGTCTTAGGCTAGAATTTTGGTCTTTGAACATTGATACAAGATTCTTTCCACCATATCTTGGTGCATTCCTATTAGAATTCATTTTAGGGGCGCCTGGGTGGCTCAGTCGTTAAGCGTCTGCCTTCGGCTCAGGTCATGATCCCAGGGTCCTGGGATCGAGCCCCGCATCGGGCTGTCTGCTCAGCGGGAAGCCTGCTTCTCCCTTTCCCACTCCCCCTGCTTGTGTTCCCTCTCTCGCTGTGTCTCTCTCTGTCAAATAAATAAATAAAATCTTTAAAAAAAAAAAAAAAAAGAATTCATTTTATATGAGCCTTACACAATATAAGGGGATTTTTAAATGTTAAATTATAGAATATGCTAATGTGTCTTCTGTGGACTTTAAAAAGATAAAGCAGCACTGTTCACTTTGTTTCAATACTGAAAACACTATACTTTTTAAAAGTCACATGTGGGTGATTCAGAAATGTGGATCACTTATGGGAAAGTCCAGTTTCTTTTTCATCAGTCACGCTGCTTGTTTTATTATTTCACTTGGACCAGACAGTGAAATCAAAGTGTTCATTTCCAATTCTATTCACTGCTTTTTACCCTGACACTAATATTTGTTGTGGGCTTTTGATTTATTTTTTCAGGCCAGTACTTTGTTTCCTTGGGAGATTTTTCAGAAAAACTTTTATTTTCTTTGCATTTTCTAGTTGACTACCTTTTACAAACCCATATTTAGAACACTCAGAATCATAATTAGAAAAAACGTTTGTATTATCTTTGTACAAGTCATGTTAAGAGACTTTTCATAATGAGGTATATTTACTATTTGTATTCATTTGTTATTTTTTTGAATTTTAATTAAAGGCTGATTAGTCTATTAGTCTAATTAATAGACTGTTCCATGATTTTTCCTTTTTATCATAATCCTCAAATTTAAATTTCCAAAGCTCAAACTTGTGCAAGGGTACCTTGAAATACCTTTTCATGTTGGGTGTATTGTCTTTCTACATAAACTGACCTTAAGGTATGAAGAGGTGGAAGGTTGGTGGGAGTGCAGGAAATTCGTTTTATTGAAACCCAATCACAGTCTTTAAAGATATACTTTCCTACCAATGAAAGGGAAGACTAAAAGAAGTATATTATCTGAAAAATGTTTTCATTCACAAATAATGAAAGTTTTAGAAAACTGTGCTTTATTATTGTCAAAAAAGATGCAAAAAGACATGGTCTACCCAACAGAAAGTAGGGAACCATGAGGCTGAGACAAAGGCAGAACAGCTAACACAGTACACCAGTCATTCAGATTGTAGGGCAACCCAAACAGCATTGGTATAAAATCTCTATTGAAGGCAAAAAGGAAAGGCTTGACCTTTTAGAGATGAGTAAGAATTGGTAAGATGAAAGTAGTGGGTTATTTCTGTGAGGAGAGTGTTCTAGACAGAGAAAGCAGCTTGTTCAAAGACCTTTAAATAAAGGGGGATGTGTAGCCCTGACCAAGAACTAAAATTAATCTATTATGCATGGGATGTAGAATGCTGGGAAAGGTGGCCAGAGAGAAGTAAGCAGAATCAATACTTAAAGGATCTATGCATTTTTAAAGGACTTTGTATTTTATCCTTAGGGCAATGTGAAGCATTTGAAGAGATTTCTTTATTATAGGTTTGACAACAAAACTTGTTTTAGAAAGATTACTCTAGATGCAGTGTGGAAAACAGACTGTGCCTGGAGGCCTGGGCGTCAGCTGAAAAAAACACTCATTTCAATCCGTAGGAGCCAAGATGGTGTCTTGGACAAGGTTAATGCTAATGGTGTTGGAGTGGAGTGATTGGATTCAAGAAATATTAAAAAGATAAACTAAAAAAAAAAAAAATGGTGATTGAATGTGACAGAGGAAAGAGGGGGCAAAAAAAAAAAAAGAACAATACCTAGATTTTTAAGTTAGCTACCAGGGTGAATGGCAGTGCCATTTAATGAGCAGGGGGATGTAGAATAAAAGGAAGCATGATCTTTTGGAAAGTATAGTTTTTTCATGTTGTGTTTCAGGTATATTTATGACAAGTATATGTGTGATTGTCAAGTGGCAATATCTAATTCGCCCATATGGTATATAGGTCTGGAGCTCAGAAGAAATACCTGGGATAGAGATGCAGGTCTTGCAGTTTGGTGGTGTTAGGGGAATGAATACACACACACACACACACACACACACACACACTTGCACATAATCTGGCAGATGCATATAATGGAATATATTATTAACTGATAAAAAGAAATCAAGTACTGATGTATGCTATAGTGTAGATGAATCTCTAAGGTGTTATGCTAAGTGTTGGGCCTACAAAGAGTAGGAGGAAAATGTAGTATAGTGTGCCAAAAACCATAGGAAACGTATGTTTCAAGAAGAAAGGGAGATAAATGGATAAGAAAATTGTGGTGTGTACATACAATGAAATACTATTAAAGGATAATAAGCACTGAAGCTACAATGTGAATGAACCTCCAAAATATGCCAAGTGTAAGAAGCCCAAGTACCACATATTATATGATTCCATTTGACATATGAAATATGCAGAATAGATAAATCCATAGATACAGAATGCATACTGGTGGTTGCTAGGGCCAGAAAGGAAGGTGGAGATAGGGAGAAACTGTATAATGGGTAAGGGATTTTGCTTTGGAGTGATAAAAATGTTTTGGAGCTAAATAGAGGTAGTAGCTGTACAACAATGTGAATGAGCAGCTGCCACTGTATTGCTCATTTTAAAATGGTTAATTTTATGTTTTGTGAATTTCACCTCTCAATTATTTTTAAAACAAGAAAAAAGAAAGAAAGATAAATGACAAAAACAAAAGCCACTGTGAGATCGAGGCCGATAAGGAATGAAATTTTCCATTTGTTTTAAAGAGCACTTACTGATGGTGTAGTGGAAAGAGGCCAGTTTGCACTGGGTTGAGGAATGAGTAGGATGTTAAGAAATGGAAATATTAAGTGTTGAATCTGTGAAGAAATGTGACTGTGAAAGGGAAGAGAAAGATTCATTTAACATGTTTAACTGTCACCACAACGATGTAGTAAAACATGAGAGGCTGGAGTTCAGAGCTACCTTTCTTGCCATAGGAATAGGCATAGGAAAGATTATGAAAAGAAACGTATTGGTAAGCCTAATGGTGGTAGACTGTAAGATTTCCCAACCAAGTCTTTGTACTTACTAAATAGGACATGAGGGGAGAAGTCATCTGTTGAAAGTGAGGGAAGAGTGGTGCCTGGGTGGCTCAGTCGGTTTGACTTGTGCTCAGGTCGTGATCTCAGGGTCCTGGGATCGAGTTCCGCATCAGGCTCCCTGCTCAGTATGAAGTCTGCTTCTCCCTCTCTCTTTGTCCTTCCCCCTGCTTGTGCTTTCTCTGTCTCTCTCTCAAATAAATAAATAAATAAATAAATAAATAAATAAATAAAATCTTAAAAAAAGAAAGAAAGTGAGGGAAGAGAAGATAGAGTAGAAATACAGAGGAGTGGAGGAAGCCTCAGAGTCTTTGGGGCAAATTGGAATGGAAATTGAGAAACTGGGTGTTTAGCCCTGTGGGTTTAAAGAGCTTGGATTTAGAGTGGCAAAATCTGCTGGATTGTCTGCTTTCTCCTGAAGTAGCCATCTTTTTGGATGTAGGGGCAGAGAATGTGGCTAATACAACTGATCCCTTTGAAATAAGTTCCATTTTTATGTGGGACCATAGGCAATGGGAGTAGCTTAACCAACTGAGCCACCCAGGTGCCCCCAATGGGAGTAGCTGATGATGGACTATCACCCCTCTTTCTTATGACACACTCTTTGGTTAACTTTTTATAATGCAGAACTAACTGGCATTTGCACATTTCTTTAAAGTTTACACATCTCATTTGACTGCCAGTATAACAAAATGCTTTATTATTATTATTTTTATTTTATTTTATTTTATTTTACATTTTTCAAACTGGAGGCTCACAGTATTTCAACATACACTCTACACTAATACACCTTATCAACATGTTTGCATTACATAACTTCAATTTTTCAAAAAACTAGGCTGGCCCTGTGCAGCAACTCAAGCAGGAAATGCTGAGACTGAGCCTAGAGCAATGGCAGGCCCTTCCTGAGCAGGGACAGTGGGGTGAGGTGGCTGAGCTTCCAAGCTCGGGAGCCACGTGGACTGTGTTCAAGTCCCATGTGTGCTACTCTCTAGCTCTGTGTGGTTAGGGCAAGTCGTACAACCTCTCTGTGTCTCAGTTTACTCATCTGCAAATCAGGGCTAACAGTTCATCATACACTTTTTGTGAGGATTAAATGAGTCTAATCCATAGAAGCAACTTAGATACAGTTCTATTATTAAAATTACCATTCGATAAATAGTAAGGTTGAAATATGTTAAAGATGCCACACAGGCTTTCTGACTATAAAGATTAAGCTTTGGACCATGTGCAGTAAACATGCAGAACTATATTTTATTAAATGACTAAAGGTGGAATTTATCAGAATATAAGCTGGAGAGACAAGGACAACTCTTCACCTCTGCAGAAGGCTGCCTAGAACATACACAAATGAGAGAATGGAGGCTTCTATAAAATCTGACAAATAGCAAGACTAGTTGCAATACGTAAAATATATATCTTAAATCAATCCTTGGTTCATAGCTCAAAATAGCATTTTTTTTTTTTTTTTTCTGGTGCAGCAAAGGATGCTCTGGCATTATAGCAAGCTACATCTGGTGAGTAAAAGTAACCAAATGTAATATATTTACTGACAATAGCACTAGGATTTTTTGACACTCTTTAAGGTTCAAAGTCTACCTACTTGTTAAAATATACATATCCTAGCCTCATACTAGATTTCCTAAGTCAGAATCTCTAAAGTTGTAGCACTGAAATCTGCAAGTTTAACAAGATCCTTGGGTGACTTTTAAAAATGTTAAGTGTTATATCCATTTAAAAAAAGTACATATTTCATAACAGTACAGTGTGCTGAATTTTTACAATCTGAACACACTCATGTACCTGGCACCTTGAACAAGAAACAGAGTATGACCAGCACTTCTTGGTGTTGACTGGAATATCGTTTGATTGTAGCCAGAAAACTCTTGCATAGCTCTTCCTGTCACTGTCCCCACCAAGGGTAATCAACACCCTATTTCTGAAAGCATAGATAAGCTTCACCTGTTTTTGTAATTTATAGGAATTGAATCAAACAGTATGTACTTTTTTCTGACTAGCTTCTTTTACTTGGCATTATGTTTTTATTTTATTTTTTTTAAAGATTTTATTTATTTGACAGAGAGAGACGCAGCGAGAGAGGGAATACAAGCAGGGGGAGTGGGAGAGGGAGAAGCAGGCTTCCCGCCGAGCAGGGAGCCGATGCGGGGCTCAATCCCAGGACCCTGGGATCATGACCTGAGCCGAAGGCAGACGCTCAACGTCTGAGCCACCCAGGCGCCCCACTTGGCATTATGTTTTTAAAAATTGATTCATAGTTTGCCTGTAGTTGTAGTGCATTTTTTCTCATTATTCAATAGAATTATATTGTGAATATACCATGATTTATATATTCATTCAACTCAACTGTTTTTTTTTTAATTTAATTTTATTATGTTAGTCACCATACAATACATCATTAGTTTTTGATGTAGTGATCCACGGTTCATTGTTTTCATATAACACCCAGTGCTCCATGCAGTACGTGCCCTCCTTAACACCCATCACTAGGCTAACCCATCCCCCAACCCCCCTCCCCTCTAGAACCCTCAGTTTGTTTTTCAGAGTCCATAGTCTCTCATGGTTCATCTCTCCCTCCGATCCCCCCCCCCCACCTTCATTTTTCCCTTCCTTCTCCTAATGTCCTCCATGCTATTCCTTATGTTCCACTGAAACCATATGATAATTGACTTTCTCTGCTTGACTTACTTCACTTAGCATATGGACAGTTGGCTAGTTTTCTGTTTGGGGTTATTTTGAATAATGCTGCTGTGAACATTCTAGTGGTTTTTTTTTGTTTTTGTTTTTTATTTTTTTTTTAGTACGTGTATTTGGATTTCTGACGAGAACAGCAAAGCAAAAATTGACTGGAGAAAGGAAGGTAAGAAAGACTTTATTCAAGGGGCACCTGGGTGGCTCAGTCAGTTAAGTGTCTGCCACTTGATTTCAGCTCAGGTCTTGATTTCAGGGTTGTGATTTCAAGCCCTGCATTGGGCTCCACGCTAGACATGGAGCCTACTTAAAAAAGAAAAAAAAAATTTATTCAAGGCTATTGCAATAGAGTAAAGTCAGAATGCAGTCTAAGCTCAACTCCACTGAAACAACAGTCTGAGTTATTAAAAGCCGGGGTAGGAGGATGATAGACCACCTGTGTTTGCTAATTGGCTGGACCCAATTACCAACGTTCATGATAGGAGGTAGTCTTACAGCTTGGAGCTAAGCACCCATTGAAGCTAGGCTTCTACCCTCCAGCAGAGACTGGGAGATAAGGGTGCTATCTTCTTTGTTGGTTACATTTCAAAGGGATAGCTCCCAGGTCCTTAAGAAAAAAAAAAAAAAAAAAGAAAGACAGTCTTGGGTTACAAACCTGGCAAGAGGCTTCTTTAAAAGTTCACAATTCATGGGGCACCTGGGTGGCTCAGTCGTTAAGTGTCTGCCTTCGTCTCAGGTCATGGTCCCAGGGTCCTGGGATCGAGCCCCACATCCGGTTCCCTGCTCAGCAGGAAGCCTGCTTCTCCCTCTCCCACTCCCCCTGCTTGTGTTCCTTCTCTCGCTTTGTCTCTCTCTGTCAAATAAATAAATAAAATCTTAAAAAAAAAAAAGTTCACAATTCAAAGAGGCAAAGAAAGAATTTACAGTAACAGTTTTCTAAAGTAAATGTTCTAGGAAAGGGAGATTGGGTAAAAGACTAAAAAAGAAGCCTGTATAACATTTGATTAAAGGTTGAGGGAAATGTTAAGGCCATCTTGGTCAGTAATATACCTAAGAATAAAATTGGTGGGTCATAGGTTATACAAATATTCCCCTTTAGCAGATACTGCTATACTATTTTCCATAGTTGCTGTACTAATTTATACTCTTTGCAACAGTGTAGGAAAGTTCTGATTATCCCCTATCTTTAACAAAATTTGGGATTTTCCCTCTTTTTTATTTTAGCCATTCTGGTGGGTATCAGTGGTATTTCATTGTGTCCACAGTTCCTATTTTACTGAGTGATATTTAGCAGCTATAGGCTTCAAAATTTTGTCAGGCATTCTCATGATCTCCAGAGACATTTTCATGCATTTCTTCCTTAGATAAATTAATGTGGTGATAGTAATAGAATATCTAATAGTGAACCATCGTTGCATTCCTACATTGTTTATATTAAAATATTTTTATTTAGGTATTGAGTTATGTTTGATGATACATTAGTGAAGATTATTTCATCAATATTCATGAATGAGATTAGTCTGGAAATTTCTTTTTAATGATATCTTTCTCAGGTTTAGGTATTCTAAAACTTATATAGAAATATTTACAAATTTGCATGTCATCTGTGACAAGAAGATAGCCTAATTTTCTCTATATTGTTCCAATTTTAGTATGTATATTAAACACATATCTGCCAAGTTCTTAATTTTAGGGGGTAAATTGTTCGCTTTGCTCTTTTAGAGTTTTAACTAATTTTTTTTTCTGTCCTGGTTTTTACTATGATTTATTTTCCTTCTTTTATATCATCATCCCTTCATTGTCTATTTACTTCTGTAGATGCAGTTCCTTGAAGACTTTCTGGTTTATAGTGGACATCTGATAAATATTTGTCAAATGAATGGCGAGCTAAAAGAATAAGAATAAATTTCTTTATTTCCAGATGATTCTCATGTTCACCTAAAATTTACGACCATTGATGAGGTAATTTAATGGTTTAACAAAGTCAGTCCTGTTCTATTTATAACATAGTGACATAATATATGGCATTTCTTTGAATTTCTATACATTCCCTAATGCAGAGAATTTTTATCATATTGGTGTCCTGCATCAATAGAGTAGTATACAAATAAAATACATAAATCATTAAAATGAACAAGATGTATTCAGAAAGGTATGAGGAAACCCAATGAGGAGTAGTTTCATAGGAGCCAAAGGAAGCTATAACTTTAGTAGTAGAAAACATACTGAAATGATGCACAGAGCTTAGGTTTTATAAAGACACAAAATTGTCTATTGCATTGGAAATATGAAGACCATTGGCCATTGTGGACTTTAGCATAGTTGCGGTTGTGGCGGCAGAGGTCAGACTGATATGGATTAGAAAGTGAAAGGAGAGTAAATGAGCAGAGACAATGAGTAAGAATTGTACTTTAGAAATACTTGGCCATGGAGGGAAGGAGAGGAGTTGCCAGATACCTAGAATCGATCATTGAAATGAGGGGAGATTGATTTATTTTTATTATGGTAGATACAAGATTATGTTTATAATTGTAACAGTGAAGAGGAAGTAGAAAGGGAATATTGTTTATTAAGGAGAGAGATGAAATCACTGATGAAATGAGTTGTCTGAGGAGGCAGTGGACATTGGGAAATAATCTTTAAGTTGCACAAGAATTAAGCCATGTAAAGGCCACAATTTGGATAGTTACATAGCTGTGACAGAACCCGTTATTTGCTTACCCAAAAGACATTCTTCCTCTATTTACTTATTATACAAACTTTGATTTTATTAGAGTGGCAATGTGCTTCATCATATGGAGTCAGTCTGGCTATTTTCGATTTAGGTTAGTTATAGGAATATCTCCTTTCCAAGATAATTATTTTCCTAAATTTTCTTGCACTTCTGGTCAAGAAAGCAAATATTTAGGTCTTCTAGAGAGTGTCTATTAAGTTTTCCCTTTACTGATAAAAAGAAGACACTTGACTAAAAGATCCTTTTTGCTATCACCCTGATTTCATGACATTGAATATGACTATTTTATGACCCATGGAAGCTCTGAACCCTTCAAAAACCTTGAAAAATCCCAGATTTCACCTTCATATTTCCACTTCAGTCAAGTAATAAAATTACATAAAAATTAATAATTAACTCACTTAAGGAAGATACAGTAATTGTTTTGCTTCATATTAGCTAACTTCCCATTACTTACATGGATGAGATTCACTAAATATTACTTTAATAAATCAATCAAATGTAATACATTTTATAGGAGACGTGTTCTCAAATGCTTTACTTAATTCCTCCAGATGAATTAATTCTTCCTGCTCAACTATTTGTAGATGTTATTTTTACACATTTTTATGAAAATTATGTCTTCCTTATAATGTGGTTATTCATGTATGTGCTCTACCTATTCTGTTAGTATAATCCATGAAACTAAGTTTCAATCAGTTACATATAAGCAGAATAATGTGTACAGCTTCCAGGTTGTGTGTGTGAGTGTGTGTGGTGTGTGTGTGTGTGTGTGTGTGTATGTGTGCACATACACCCCCTCCTGCTCCCCTTCCTTTCCGCATCCCCTTTAGAACCTGGCTCTCATCCCCTCTAAAGCTTGTGGGGATCCCTCTCCTCCTCCCTAGGGAGGCCTGGTGCTGGGGCCAGAGTCTGGCCAGAGCTGAGCCCGTGGCCCCATGGACAGCTCAGCCATCATTACTCAAATTACCAAGGAGGAGGTGTGGAGCTGCTACAGGGCAAAGGTACTGGGTGCATGCCAGGTCATATCTTTAAATAGGAAAATTCATACCCTTCACTTCCTCTCATCCTCATTTCTTACAGTCTGGGACATGGATGGAGTACTGGTGAGTTATCTTTGACCCTATGGAGCCTAAAAAAATACCCTAAGGGACCTGAATCCTGGGTAACCTCATGGAACATTATAGACTATTTGTCCAGTTTTTTTCACGGTCTCTTTCAATGCCCAGCATTATACAAGCCTCTTCTAAACTCTAATGAAAGATGAAGAGAAGGGAGTATGTAGAGAAATCCTGAAAGGTTGAGCATTTTCCCCAAGGAAACCATATTAACCTGAAAATGACTAGGGTATCTTGAATCTGAAATGGTGGTGTTATTTATCCACTTCCTAGCAGAAATGGAGGTGCCTAATACAGTTAAATTCAGTATGGTGAAAACAGTTTTCTGCACATCAGAACTGTGACTGCGGACTTTAAACCAGATTTCCATACAATAGATAATTCATTAAATTACAGGAATGTTTCAGCACTGTGTTTTAAACTTGGGTACAGAGGGGAAGGAGACAAGAACTACGCTCCATAGGGAGTGCTAGTAAGAGAGAAAATAGAGTATAAATGGGTAATTGACATTCAGTTTGGAAGTGTTCATCATAAAAATGTGAATAAAGGGTTTAGGAGGCACACAATAAGAAATCAATTGAATCTAGGAGAATTAGAACCATCTTTTAAATCTGATTATTTCAGATAGTTCTGATAACATTGTCACTGGTTGGGAAAAAGATGCTTAAATCTTAGGTCTCATCCTCTTATTAGAATAACATCCAATTGAAGAAGTTGAAGGAGCCTTGAAATTTGGAGATTATTTTAGCGCTACTTGAAAGAAATGATTTGATTGTGATTTTGACATTCACATATATCTCAGTTGTTTGTGTGTCAGGGGGTGTTTAACAGAAAATAATCATTTTCAATACAATAAATAAGTACTGGGTCAAATATAAACTTTCTTGGAAATGAGACTAAATATATTTCTATAAGCAAGCTCCTTTAATGTCTGTTGACAACTGTGTTAAAATGGAGGTTCCTTTGAAGGATGATCATGACAGAGACCAGATTCAGGAATTTTAAAACACAGCATAGCCAGAAAAATTTTCCCCTGCTTATTTGTGCTTGGAACTCTGATTAAGATTTTCCTGGGCATAGAAGAAGATACATTGCTTTGATGTCACATGCCAAATTCAAACCAATAATAACCATTCAAGCATTATAGTCTCTTAGCTATTGTATAAAGTTTATAAAGGATTGATAGGTGATTATATCCACTTAATTTTTCCCCTGTTTATGTTAAATAGGAGACGGATAAAGGAGGAAAGGGAATCTGAGTGTTGCATAAATGTAACGGTAAGGGAAATAACATGCACAGATTGTGACAATCCACTTGGAAAAAAATCCAAACTAATTTTGTTCTATTTCTTCTAAGCCATCTGAGAGCCTTTCTACATTTACCAATACAGACTAAATTACACTGTGATTGGGTTTATGGAAAGATAGCAGCACATATGTAGATGAAAGCACAGACAGATATTTATGAGAAACTGGGTTTCTATAAAAAAAGGGAAAGTTGGTTATTTTGAGGTATATTTGTTAATGTTTAAAAATGGAAACTTTAAAGAATATGTCACTTATTCAAACATGCCACTTTTCCTCAAAAAGAGAGAAACAAGTTTTTCATGATAGGCCGTTGTTAAATGTTGGCTTTGGCTAGTGCAGCCTTTTGTCTCTCCAGCTGTATGAATCACCTCTACAATATGTCCCTTTTGTTTGCATACTGGAATTCAGTGCCTATCTGGGGGTGGGGAAATGTGTGGAGAAAAACCTGTTACTTTGTTACCCTAGGACCAGATTGTTTCAAGTCTGTGTATGCATATTTTATTTCAGAGTCTTTCCTTAAATCTTGGCTTGCTTTCTTTCTTTCTCACACATTTCTGCCCATTCTAAAAGAATAAACCTAGTTTTGAACCAAAAATAAAATATGTGTTATTAATAAATCAAATTCTGTAAATCCCTTCTGTTTATTCTTAAAATTGCCTATGTAAGATAGAAAATACACTGGCCTTTTATGTTCCACTTGCATGCATATCTATTCTGTTCTTCATAAAAGTGTAGTTTCCATAATGCACTTTCATTTGTCAGTATGCGATTATAAGTCTCCATTTTTATGGGCATCCCGTCTGTGTCTCTATTTACATATAGAAAGTTTATGTTCGTTATAATTTATACATGTACGGTATATATACATTCATTAAGATAACTGTGTTCTAGGTATTTTTATGAGCATTATTTTGTTAAATTTTGGGGCAGTTTGCACCATTCAGCACTTCAGATATGGAAACTGAGACTCAGAGAAGTTAAAGGGAATTTATCTTGCAGGTAGCTGTGGAGTCCCACTATTCATCCACATAAAGACAGCCTGGTACATAGAGGCCAGACTGGGTTCTGGTGAAACGTGGAGACATATTTGAATCCAGGACTATACAAGAGGCAAATTCATGTTCTTTAGATTACATCAAATGCCAACACGTCTTATCTGCAATGTTCTCTTCTGCTCGCCCCAAATAGAAAAGAAATGCTTTAAAACATTATTTTATAGGACCAGGTCTCATGATAGAAATTATACTTTTTATTTATTTTGTTTTGTTTTGTTTTGCTGTTTTGCCAGTTTAGAATCAAGCTTTTTACTTTCAGTTACAAATTTTATCTTTAAAAATTTGCATATATTCACTATAGAAAGTCTGGAAAATATCTAAATATACATATAGCCTCAGCATTAAGACATAACCAATCTGAACTTCTTGCCTTGTATATTTTCAATATTTTTTTATTATTATCATTATTATTATTTTTTTTTTTTTTTAAGAGAAGAAGAGAGAGGTGGTGGGGGAGGGAAGGGTAAAGGGAGAGGGAGAGAGAATCTTAAGCAGGCTTCAAGTCCTGCATGGAGCCTGATGCAGGGCTTGATCTCACAACCCTGAGATCATGACCTGAACCAAAATCAAGAGTCAGATGCTTAACCAACTGAGCCACCCAGGAGCCTCATATTTTCAGTACTTTTGCAATGTGTGTATGTCTGCGTGTGTATGGTTTTTGTTTTGGAAAATGTCTTCAGAAATATTAACAGGTTGGTTCTTAATATGTGAAAAAAATTTTAATAGCATTATTATAAATTTGTTTTTCATCATAGTGTTTCATCATAGGTTTTATACCTGATATTTTAGCCAATCCTTTATTGTTTAGAACTTCATGTTAAATCCAGTTTTTCTATTATATGAAAATTTCTCTGATGACCGTTACTCATTCTAACACAGCAATGTTTGAAAGTGTCTGTTTGCATACATCCACAAGTATTGGATATTATAAAGTGTTTCACAGATATAAGTAGGAAAAATGATATTTCATTTTGGTTTTAACTTATATGTGATTGCTTACTATTATAAATAATTTTTTAAAACTCACTTGACTCCTTTTCTCTTAGATGATTCAATCATCTATCTTTTATTAACTTGATTATGTTCATTCACTCCTGAAAAATGTGTGTATTTAGAGTCTACTTGTAGACCAGGTTCTGCACAGTGGGGAACATACTTGTCTCCATCCCATATAAAGCTTACGACCTCACAGGCCTGATAAATAATAAGCATGAAAACAAATTTGTTTCTTATTATAAATTTTTATTTTCTGAAAGATGTGAATGAGATGATGAGATAGAAAAGCAGGAAGTACCTATTAAAAACAATGTTATTTATATTTGAATCAATAAAATATGTGCATGCGCAAAATTTAAAATATATAAAAGCATATACTGTGAAAAGTGTCTCTCTAGAGTCTCTTCCAAATTCTGTCTTCAAAGGAAATCAATATTCAGTTATTCCTTCTACATCTTCTCAGAGATATTCTGTGTGTGTATGTGTGTAATTTAAAAAAAAAATATGAACTCCCCTTTCTTCATTTTGTAATTTTTACTTGAAGACTATTCTCATCAGTATATACAGAGTTGCCTTGTTCTTTTCAATGGCTACATCTATATTATATAGATTTCATTATATGGCTGCAACTTAATTTATATAACCAATGCTCTATTAAAAATGTTTCCTTTGATTTCACAGAAATGCTTGATTTGAGTTCTGTAGTCACATTTAGTTATATTTTCTATTATTAGGTTATTTTTCTTATTTTGTTACATTGAATTTCTTTGTTTTGCTTATTGTGATAATTTACATGGGTATGTATTTTGTTTCAGTAAATACATACATAACTAAAGCTGATTGTAGATGTACAATGCTCTATTTTTAAAATAGCATTCATTATCTTACTAGTAAAAAGAAATGAAAGTAATACATTTTTATTTAATTTCCTTTACAATTTTGTTTTTTCTGGTTATAAATTTCTTCTAAGTTTTTACTTTTATATAATGGAATATATTTATACTTCTGTTATTTGATTATTACCTGTAAATGATATATTTTTATTTCTAACTATAAAGTAGATTTCTTCTCAACTATTATCATATAATATCTTTAAAGTTGACTATGTTCCACCGTATAATTTCAAGATTTTATCATTTTTCCTTTTTAAATTTAGCACTACATTTAAATATAATCTATGTCGGGCGCCTGGGTGGCTCAGTCGTTAAGCGTCTGCCTTCCGCTCAGGTCATGATCCCAGGGTCCTGGGATCAAGTCCCACGTCGGGCTCCCTGCTCAGCGGGAAGCCTGCTTCTCCCTCTCCCACTCCCCCTGCTTGTGTTCCTGCTCTCGCTATCTCTCTCTCTCTGTCAAATAAATAAATAAAATCTTTAATAAATAAATAAATAAATAAATAAATAAATAAATAAATAAATAAAATCTATGTCTTCCGTCAAGCCTTTGCTTGTATTTTCTCATTTTCCATAACAATAACAACAGCAAAAACAAAAATACCACAGGGATTTTGATCAATCTTGCTTTGAATCTGTAGATCAATTGGAGAAGAATTAACAACTTAATGATACTGAGTCTTCTGATTCGTGAGCACAGTACATTTTCTCCATTGATTTAGATCTTTTAAATACTTCCCAGAAATATTTTATAGTTTTTGGGTGTATGGGTCTTACACAGATTTTGTAAATTTATCCCTGAGAACTTTGTGATTTTTCAATGCAAATATTATATGTATATATGTCTATTTCTATATAATATACATGTATATGTATATTTTCATTTTTTGTATATATATACAAACATATATAATACATATATTTAAATGTCTGTTTCTATTAATTTCTTGTTGCTATATAGAAATGAAATTAGATTTTTAGTATTGACCTTATTTCCTATGGCCTTGCTAAATACAGTTATTGATACCATATTACTATTTTTTTATCTTTGGAATTGTTTGGACAGTCAGAGAGTATGCAAATATATAGTTTTGTTTTATTTTAATCTGTGTGCTTTTTGTTTTTCTTGCCTTATTTGACAACTTAGATGTATTGGACAAATTCTTTAAAAGACAACCTACCAAACTCACTCAAATGAACTGGATTACGTAAAGAGTTTTATATCTATTCCCAAATTAAATTTGTAGTTAATATTTTTTGGCTAGACCCTTGGTACAATGTTAATGGAAGTGAGAGTCATCTTATCCTCCTTCTGGATTTTAGAAAGAATGTATTCAGTCTGTTAGCAATAAGTATATCACTGGTAGGTTTGTTCCTAATGTCCTTTATCAGAATAAGGAAATTTTCTTCTATTCCTAGTATTCATCGAGGTTTTCTTATGAATGAATGTTGAATTTCGGCAAATGCTTTTTCTGAGACTATTAAGATTTCTTTTTTTCAGTGAAATAACTGACTTATTTTCAAGTGTTGAACTAACCTTGCATTCCTGGATTAAACCGCATTTGTTTATGATGTATTATATTTTTACATGTTTCTAGATTTGATCTAATATATTATTAAAGCTGTTTGAGCCAATGTCATGAGGGATATTGTTCTGATTTTTGTTGTCGGCCTTGTCTTTATCCGGGTATCATAATAGGTTAGTGTTCCCTTCTCTACAACATGGCAGTTTCCTTCAAATTGGAGTCCATCAGGAGAATGTCTTTCCTCACCTTTTTGAAAGGACTCATCAGCTTGGGTTAGATGCTTCCAGAATAATCTCCCTTTTGACGAATTCATAATCAACTAATTAGTAACTTAATAATGGGAGCAGTATTCCATCATATTCTCATGCCCCACATACACTCAAGGAGAAGAGATTATATGAGGTGTATAAACCTGGAGCAGGTATTGGGAGGGCATCGTAGAACTCTGTCCGCAGCATAGATACCCCCATCTACTATAGAAGATAAACTGTATTTTATTTTCTCATTGATCATGCTATGAGTGGAAGACAGGACAGCCTTTATTTTAAAGCTAGAAATAGGGAATATCTTTTAGATACAAAGTTTATGGAGGTTGACTCTATAAACTTTATGCATAATTGGAAAATAGAAAAATAATAAGGAACCAGATATTTATAATGAAATAAAGAATTTAAGGAAGATTTGGCAGTATATGCTAAGATCCTGAGATGAGAAAAAAACTTGGTGAATTTAAGCAGAGACCAGAATTAAGATAGGAAGTGAATCACAAGCCATTTCCAGGGAAGAGCTTTCCAAAGAGAAGAAGTTAAGTCTAAAATGGAGACAAGCTTGGGGTGTTCAATGAGCATATATAGATATTACTAGAACAAAGCTGGCTAGGGGAAAAGAGTGTAACTGGAAGAAATCAGAGTGGTCTGTAGAAACAATCCCATGAAAGATTCTTTAACCATGGGTTAAAATTATCAATTATTTCTAAGGGTAGTGGTAAATAAAACTTTTAAGCTAGGGGAAGGAGCATGTTCAAGTTGATGCATTACTATGATTACTTTGGTTGATATGTGGGTAACAGATTAACCAGAAAGGCAAGAGCGGAAGCTACTAGAAGAGTTAACAGGCTATTTTTATCGTACAGGAGAGAGAAAAAAATCATGATTAGGACTAAGATGGAAATTGAGAGATGTAGACAAATTTGATGTGTGATTTTGGCTTTAAAACTCTTTTCAGTTCTGAGGCGCCTGGATGGCACTGTTGGTTGAGCTTCTGACTCGGTTTCCACTCAGGTCCTGATCTCAGGGTGGTGAGATTGAGCCCCATCTTGGGCTCCATGGGAGCATGGAGTCTGCTTGAGATTCTTTCTCCTCTCCTCCCCTCCTGCTCATGCTCTCTCTCTCTCAAATAAATAAATAAATCTTAAAAAAAAAAAACAAAAAAAACCCTCTTTTTAAATTTTTTTTAACTTGAATATTTTTAAAAATTCTGATTGGTAAGCTCTTTTTATATATTAAAATATTGGTTATTTTTTTGTAGATATTTTTGTTTGCTATTTGACTTTGGGTTTTGTTCATAGTATTTTTGATAATGTTGTCAAATCAACACTTTTTTTCTTGGTGCTATTTCTTTATTGTTAGTAAATGTATGAGCACCTGCGTAGGCTGTGGTATAAATTAAAACGTGTCTATGTAGTTAAAGGCACTATAATACAATTATATAACATGCAACATAATGTACTGTATATCTAAGTGAATTATAAACAAATAAGAAATATACGATATAGTAATGTACTGTCATCTGGGATTTTCAATGAAAGAAAAGCAATCATTTTTTTTCCATCCAAAGATGTTTAACAGCAGCAAGATCTCACTTGAGTGGTTTTTCAAAAATTTAATTTAATTTTTGTTCATGAGGTACATACATACTTCCTTGAATTTTCAAATATATGTTATATGTATATTTGAAAATTCAAACTATTGAATAACACTAGATGATGAAATAAAGAAAAATCTTAGTTTATATTACATGGGTGTTTCTGGTGCTTTGGGACTCACAAAATAAAGGTTACTATGATCTTCAGCATGGTGACCTTTAGAAAGAACTGAAAAGACTCATCTTTTCATTTAAGGCTTCACTTTGCAAATCCATAGAGTAGCCTAAGGTCAGGCTCAGAATCCTCATTTCAGAAATGAAGCAAATGTATTTCCAATATTAACTATAGTATTCTTTAAAAGTGACAAATGAATCTGAGTATTATGAGTGTGATAAATGTGCCTGGACAATTTTGTCTTGTGAAAATCATTAACTTTGTATGCTTGCCATCTGTGGGCACTGTAAGTAGAGATGTTCCTCTTCCCAAGTTTTGAGCCCATTGATAGGAAGCTCTCCTTTGAACTGGGGCTGGGGGGTTATTTAAAGAAACATTTCCAATATCTCTGTCCACTTCCACCTCATTCTCCTTCCCAAAGGAATAGTAATTAATATATTGATATAAAGTTTACCGTCCTTTGGAATACTGAAGCAGGGCAGTTAGTTTATCTCTCACGTATTATCTCTATCAATAATAGGAAGAAAGGAATAATTATTTCTCTCTCATTTTTAGAGATTTCACTTCATGAAATCACCTTGGGACAGATCCTACTGTCTAGCTAGAGAAAGGGAAATGTGTTTGATAGTTTCCATTTCTTCCTCCAGGTTAATTTTTGATCCTTCTCTGTCCTGCTCACTATCCCAGATTACATCAGGGTTCCCACACCCTCTGTCTTACTGTTGAGTTTGGCTTATAGGAGCATCTTTTCAGGGTACTAAAAGGAGTGAGAAGAGTGAAGTCAGAACACTTATTTCCCTACCCCTAGATTAAGAAACAACTGAGAGGAATAGTAAACCTCAGTGTAAGGACAGGAATAAAGCCTTGAGGACAAGGTTTACTATTCCTCTCAACTGTTTGTTAATCTTTGTGTCTGTGTTCCAGTGTGTTCTAATAGCCCCTCCTTCCCTTTCCCCCTTTGGGCCTGGGATGGTGATAGAAAGTGCTACCATGCCTAGGGCTACTTCATCATGCAGCTAAAGCTATGCCTTTGTGGAGTCTCTTAAATTAAAATCTCCTTGAATTACTATATTTTGAATTTAGCATCTGGACTGAGAGGGCTGCCATTTCCAACAGCTTCCTGAAAGGAAAAAAAAAAAAAAAGTGATCAGCTTTTTGACTCTGTCAGCACTGAGATTCTCTTTTGCTTACTTACCTGGAGGATCCAGATTTTGTTGTATAAGAGCTGAGCTACTGATACATTTATTTTAAGGACAACATTTGCAAGGAGGCCTCGCTCTCCCGAAATGGTCATAAAATAATAACAGTAGAGTTGGAGGCTGTTTTTCAACTTTCACCTCTGCTAATGAGTCCTGCTTATCAAAACCAGGACTAAGTGGACAATTGAGGGCTTAAAGCCAGAATTATAAGATTGGATACAAGGCTATCTGTACATGGTAAGAAAACATACTATCACTTTAATAAAATACAGTTCGGACCCTCTCTATTGGTAAGGTAAGAATTTCCATATTGATAGGTAACCCTGGTCCTCAAGCTTCTCCCTCTATTCCCCTAATGACTGGTTTCACCTCCTTACTAGTCTAGGCTTGGGGGCAAGTGGTGGCTCTTCATTTGACTAGTGCCTTGAACTAGGATCAAAGTTGGAGCTCACACTACTTCTCCCAATTCCTAAGTGCTATGGAAGCTAGGTTAGTCCACCTCAGTTCTAGAACATTTACCAGGAATTAAAAAAAAAAAAAAGTGGAATGCAACTATATAAATACAGCATGAAACATTTATCTCATCTTTAACTTAGGGAAACTTTTAGGAATTTTTCTTGACTAGTTATCAACATGTGAAAGAGGTCTTATTTCTTATAAATGTTGAAATGACTTCCAAACATATCTAGAAATTTCAAAATATAAACTCTGGAAAGGTAGTCTCAGAAAGACTAAGGCATTTATTGTCCCTAGTATAACTTCTGCCTTTTTAGGTAGAATTTAGAATCTCAAATATAGAAACCCCCTTCCAGATTAAATTTCAGGCTGCTCCATCCACTACATTCTAGATGAACTTTTCTCAAACACACCAAGCATTCTCTCCTCAGAATGATCCCCTTTCTCCCTCATTTCAGTGGTTACAATAAAAAAAAAAAAAGGTTAATGGGGTAGGATGTGCTCCCTAATAGAATCTTTACCATTAGGCTACCTTCCATTTTTCTGTTTGAAAAGTCATAATGAGAGCTGTTTGAGAAACATCTGCAGCATTATTTTCCATTGTTTGAGTTAAATAAGCGATGACTTTTCCACCCCCTGCCTACTAAAAATTATTACACTAACAGGCCAAAGGTAGATAAAATCTTCCTTAAGGAATTGTAGTCTATTCCATCTCGGCATAGAAATTTGTCATTATTTGACTGGGCTTATCTATTTCTTATAATTCCTTGCTAAAAGCTTTAAGGAATATTAAATAGTGGCAACATTCTGTTTTCATCCCCAAACCCCAGAATCACATTCTCTTCAAAGCATGGGTGGCTCAGTCGTTAGGTGTCTGCCTTCAGCTCAGGTCATGATCCCAGGGTCCTGGGATCGAGCCCCACATTGGGCTCCCTGCTCTGTGGGAAGCCTGCTTTTCCTTCTCCCACTCCCCCTGCTTGTGTTCCCTCTCTGTGTCTCTCTCTGTCAAATAAATAAAATCTTTAAAAATAAAAATAAAAAAATAAAGCATGTGATCTGCTTTCTAAGTTATTGCAGATAACAGTTTAAATACTTGACCATAACATAACAAGGCTTATAGCTTTCCCGTTTGCAGTATAGGTTTTCTTACTATCCACTGAGGCAAAGCCTAATATTTTAGTTTTTGTTTGTTTAACTAGTAGCATACTATTTCCATTGCCAGTTTTGGCGTTATTTAGTGTGTAGGTAAAACTATGATATCAATAAGACCCCAGAATACTGTGGCTTAAATAAGTCAGCAGATTTTTGTTTTTGTTTGTTGTTTGTTTTTGTTGTTTTGTTTTGTTTCCCTTTCTTTCTCTCCAAAAATAGTCCAGGAAGGGTGTGTGGGGCCTGGAACAATTGATTATCCAAGATTGCCAGGGTGGCTTTTCATCCTCAACATGTGGTTTTCATGTCTGATTTTAAGATCTAGTGTTACTTTTTGTTTTTGTTTTGTTTCAAGTTTTTATTGAAATTCTAGTTAGTTGACATATAGTGAAGATGTAGTGTTTCTTGCTTGGACAGGGTAGATCACTAATACCCCTCCTGAATGTTAGCCAGTGGGAAGGGAAAAATGAAAAGATAAAATCCAGGCAAGAGGTTTTGACACAGAAGATGTCACAGAAATTGCCTATATATATTATGCTCAATTTCATTGGATTAAAACTTAATCATAAAGTAAACATAGCTGCAAAGGTGAAAGGACACAGTTAAAATTTGGAAGGCATTTCTATCAGTGAAAGAAGATATGGAGAACGGATACTGGTGGATTATCTTTGCCATCTAGCGGCATTGGATTTCTCTGTCTGAACCTAGTTTGGAGAGGATACTCTCAAAATGAACTAGAGACAAAATAAATTAATAAAAGTAAAATGTATAGTGAAAACTTTCTTACTCTTAAGACAACATAGACAGGAAGCACTAGTTAGATCTAAAGATACAAAATGGAAAATGTGAATAATAGTGGGAGAATTTTCTTACCTTAATAAAAATGACTGCATGTTTCAACTGTTAGACTAAGTGATATGACACTTTCCATCATTCAATGATCCTTTAATATTGGCTGACAACACATGTTTTGTTTAGACTATAAACAGGACCAATACTTGAAAAGCTGACATTTCATTGAAGGAAGATAGATTAAAAACCCATATTTTGAAAGTTTATTAGAAATTTATTTCTAGAACTTCTCTTTCTTTTCCTTAATCCTAAGTGTCAATATCCTTTTCTTTCTGCAGTTGCCTCTATAGCCTAAGAAAAATCATTAAAAGAGCTCATCTGATCCTGTAAGTTATATTTTTTTCTACCATTTCCACTCATTAATTATTCCATATCAGTTATTTTGGTGCACTCTTCTAAAGAAAATGCTCTCAAGTTGTTCTGGGATTTAGAAGCCCCATAAATGATGGCGGACTACTGGCAAAATTATTTACTTCCTTAGAAAACAAGCAATTTCTATTGAAAAGCCATTATTGGGTTTGTTTTCTGCTATTCCCCTCTCACCTCAAGTGACCAACATATCATTTAGAAAATAATGTAAAAACAAATTCAAATTACTTTAGATACACAAATGCATCAAAACAACATTTATTCTATTACATACACTATTTTCTGTTCATTCTTATTTCCTATTGACCAGAATTCTCACTTTCCATTACCATGTAAAGAAACAAAACATTTCCTGTTATACATTGTATAGAATCTATGGTTGGTATTTATTACATTTTTGTATTATGTGAAAATAAAGATACATGTCTGTGAATGTGTCCTTGTGTGTATGTGTCTGCTCTTCGGCCTACGAAAGTTTACAAATACATAGAAAGTTTCTGAGAAAATAAAAAACATTAGAAAATGTTAAGTTGAATATATACTATTTGTTCTATTTTAATTTTTAATTATGTACCTATATTTCTTTATCTTTATAAATCTAGTAATGAAATAAATTTGAATATAAAGTTACAATAAAACCTATAAAAGAAAATGAATATATATTCTAATAATACCTTTTGCATATAACAAATTCATGATTTAATAAAACAAATACAATTCAGTGAATCTGTTTAGCTCATACTATAACATCAGGTTTCTATATCTATGTAATGTGACTACAACATAGCAGTTTTGATGACATCAGTTTTAATAAAATAGTGTTCTCCCATGTTCTATTTGTGAGAGATGATAAGTAACTAGATATTTTGCTTTTCACCTGTTTATTCTTATATAGAGAATGAATAATACGTTTTCTCAAGATTTGAGGAACATGCCAACTTTTATTAGGTAATTTTAACCCCACATGCCTATGTTGAATGTCACCCACCTGTGCACTGGTTAATAGGCAGACAGACCTCGGTTCAGGCTGTGGAACTGGCAGGTACCTGTGAACTGGTTTTAGCGCCTCTGAGTTCCAGTCTGGGAACACCTGGAGAACACTGACTTTGCAAGATAACCACAGATGAGAGACCGTTATAGAAGTCAAGGTTTCCAGAGGAGAAATTTCAGCCCTCAGTGGAGAAGGAAAACAAAAATACAAATTTGGAGACATTGGAGTGGGTAAAGGAACTCTGACAGCATCATCCCTCCCCATAAGGTTGTGCAGCTTAGAGATAGAGGAGGCCCACAATCTCTCCCATGGGAAAAAGGGAGAACAGTGAATGAGTACCCAAGTTTCCCAGCTCTGTGGGGTGCTGCTAAGGAAATCCATTTCTGTCTCACACACCAGAGTATTGAAGTGGGAGCTCCACGACTGGGGTGGAGGGAGGACATCAGGAATGAGGCAGACAAGAATATCAGAGGACATTAAAGGGACAGAGTTCCTATTATGTTCTGGATTCCAGCAGTAAGCCCATTTGCCATCTGCTGGGAAAACCTCACCTAAGGATTCCCTTAATTGGCTCACACAGACCTCTGATCTCTCAAGTTCAAAACCCACATCTCTCCCCACTTCAGGTGATTCCCTGTGTGCAATCTTAAGGGTGGCCATGAGAGCAAATTCAGGTAGACAGGGAACCTGTGCAGAAAACAGGACAGGGTCTGTGGGTAAGAGAGAAACCACAGTCCATAATCTTAAACTGTAATGCCACCTTCAGGGGAAAAAAAAAGTTTCTAGTAGCAAGTCTGGTGAGTCTTAAGAATTGGAGAAGGTATACAAGCTTAAGAATTTTGCCACAAAGGGTGCAAGAAATGTGAAGCAGGTGTATCTATACAAGGCCAGAGAAAGTCTCTTAAATTTATAGCAGGACCAACAAAAAATATCTCCTACCTGAAGGAAGCTAGTAAAGATTGGAGGAAGTGACTATTGTTTCAAATGCAAAAAAGCAATATAAAACTCCAAGGAACATGAAGAATCAAAGACACATGACATCAGCAGAAGATCACAGTATTCCTCCAGTAACTGAGCACAGTGACATGGAGATCTGAAATTTACCTGATAAAAAAACCAAAGTAACTATTTTGAGGAAACTCAATAAAACCAGAAAAAGATAATTCAAAGAAATCTGGAAAATTCTACATGGACAAAATGAGTAACAAAGAGATACAAATCATAGAGAATGAACAAGTCAATGAAGAATGCAATAGAGAGCATCAGTAGCAGAATAGATCATGCAGAAGAAAGAATCAGTGAGTTAGAGGATAGGAATTTTGAAATAAAACAGAGAACAAAAGAAAAAGAAAAAAAAACAGAGCAAAGAAAGCCTACATGGTCTATGAGCCACCATCAAAAGTATGAATATCAGAACATAGGAATTCTAGAAGAAGAGGGCAGAAAGTCTATTTTTAAAGATAATGGTTGAAATCTTACCAAACAGGAGAATTGGCCATTCAAATCCATGAAGCTAAAAAATCACCTCATTATTTCAATCCAAAACAATCTTCTCTCAGACACATTATAATGAAATGGTAAAAAAAATAAAAGACAGAGAAAGAGTGCAAAATACAAAGGAATCCTCATTAGGCTATTAGCAGATTTGTCAGCAGACATCTTATGGGCTAGGAGAAATGGGATGAAATATTCAAAATGCTGAAAGAAAATTATTGCCAGAAGGAATACTCTGCCTGGTGTAGTTATCTTTCAGAAATTAAGAGATTTTAAGTTTTTCCTAGACAAATAAAAGCTGTGGGGGTTCATCACTACTAGACCTGCTTAACAGGAAATAGTGAAAGTTTTTCAAACTTAAATGGAAAGAAGTTGATTAATAACATGAAAACATACAAAAATATACAGCACATAGTAAAGGTAATTACATAGATGGAAAAACCTCTAATTTTGTAACGTGATGGTGTGTTAACCTCTTACTGATAGTTTAAAGATTAAATAAAAAGATTGTTTTAAAAAAACTATAGATACCATAATTTTTCAATGAATATACAATATAAAAAGAGGTAAATTGTGGCATCAAAAATATAAATTGGAAAGGGTAGATTCATGTTAAGTAGCTATCAGTGTAAAACAGACTCATACTTGTAAGATGTTATTTGTGAACCTCATGGTAACAACTAAAGTAAAAACCTATAGATTTATAAAATATAAAGAGAAGAGATCAGAGCATACCACCATGGAAAAATCCCCAATCTACAAAAGAAGGCAGTGAGAAAAGAAAAAAGGAACAATGGAACAACAAAACAGGAAGTAATAGGATGGCATTAGTGAGTCTATTGATAATTACTCTAAATATAAATAGATTGACTTCTCTAACAAAAGGTACAGAGTAGCTGGATGGATAAAAAAGAAAAAGAGAAAGACCCAATTTTTTGCTGCTTTCAAGGGACTTGCTTCAGCTTCAAGGGCACACATAGGCTCAAGGGGAGGCAATGGAAAAAGATATTCCATACAAGTGGAAGCAAAAGGAAAGCAGTGGTACTGATACTTCTAACAAAGAAAATAGACTTTAAGCCAAAAATGGTAAGAGACAAAGAAGGTCCTCATCTAATCTTTATATAAAGGGGTCAGCTCATCAAGAAGATATAACAACTGTAAATATATTCCTACCCAACACTAGAGCACCTAAATTAAGCAAATTCTAACAGATCTGAAGAGAGAAATAACAATAATAGTAGGCGACTTCAATACTCCACTTTCAGCAATGGATAGATCATCCAGACAGAAAATCAACAATGAACCATTGGACTTGTTCCATACTTCAGACCAAATAGATCTAACGGACAGGGTGAAGCAAGATGGCAGAGGAGTAGGAGACCTGGATTTCGTCTCCTCTCAGGAATTCAGCTGGATAGGGATCAAACCATTCTGAACACCTACGAACTCAACAGGAGATCGAAGAAAAGAGCAACAACTCTCTGAACAGAAAAGCGACCACTTTCTGGAAGGTAGGACATGCGGAAAAGTGAATCCGAGGTGATATTCGGGAGGATAGACGGCAGGGGAGGGGCCTCGGTCGGCCGCTTCTGGCAAGTGATAGAACTGTGGAGCACAAAATTGGAACTTTTAGAAGTCTGCTCCGCTGAGGGACGTCACTCTGGTGGCTAAGCGGGGGGTGGAACCCTCGTGGGACAATGTGGTCTCAGGACCCTCGGGGTCACAGAAAGACCGGGGGTGCCTGAGTGTGGCAGAGCTCCCAGGTATCGGAGCGGGGAAGCCGGCTGCAGAGACAGAGCCGAGGCGTGGGCTCTCAGCTCGGGGTTGCCATAAACCGTGATCCGCGGCACAGTCGGGCCACTGCTCCTCCAGTAGGGACCCAACCAGCGGCAGATCTGGGGAGACTCCCCTTCCTCCCCTGGGAGGAGAGGTGCGGGAGTGCACCGCAGGGATCTGCTGGGTTTGGAGACTCCACACGGGGTTGGGTGCCAGAGATAGAAACGCGCGGTCACAGGCGGGGTGAGCACTGAGTGCGGCTGGAGACTGGGGAGACGGGAGTGACTGACAGCTTTTCTCTGGGGCCGCAGTGAGGAGTGGGGCCCGAGTTCTCGGCTCCTCCGAGGCGGAGATTGGGAGTCCGCCATTTTCACTCTCCTCCTCCAAAGCTGTAGGGAAAGCTTGCAGGGAACAAAAGCTCCTGAGAGCAAACCCGAGCAGATTACTTAGCCCGGACCGGGCAAGGGCGGGGCAATTCCACCTCTGGCAAAGACTTTTGGAAACCACGACAACAGGCCCCTCCCCCAGAAGATCAGCGAGAACAGCCAGCCAAGACCAAGTTTACCGATCCATGAGAACGGCAGAACTCCAGCGCTACGGGAATAATGCACATAGAATTCATGGCTTTTTTACCATGATTCTTTAGTCTTTCAAAGTTAATTTTTTTTTTTGAATTTTTCTTTTTCCCTTTTTCAACCAACATCTTATCAATCCCTTTTTTAAAAAAAAACATTTTTATTTTTCATTTTTAGAGTCATATTCTATCCCTTCATAGTAGTTACCCATATTTTTGGCGTATATATATAAGTTGTTCTCTCTTTAAAATTTTGATATAGTTTCTTCTAACAGATCAAAATATACCCTAAATCTCTAGTGTATGGTTTTTTCTACTCCCTTGCCTGATCACATTCTCTCTCTTTTTTTTCTTTTTTTTTTTATATCCTCTTCTTTCTTTTTTCAAACAACTTCTTATCAATTCCTTTTATAAAATTTTTTATAATTTCCATCTTTACAGTCATATTCCATCCCTTCATCATATCAACCCTTATTTTTGTACATATATAAGTTTTTCTTTCTTTAAAATTTTGGGAGGCACTTTCTTCTAACAGACCAAAATACACCCAAAACCAAGTGTGTGGCACTGATCTATATACCAGCCTGATCATATTTGATCACATTCTGTTTTTATTTTTGTTTTGTTCTGTTTTTGTTTGTTTTTATCTTTATCTTTTTCTTTTTCTTTTTTTTTTTCTTTTTCTTTTTTCTCTCTTTCCCTTTCTTTTCCCACTGCTTCAGGTCTTTTCTGATTTGTTTAGAGTATAATTTCTGGGAATGTTGTTACCCTGTTAGCATTTTGTTCTCTCATTAATCTATTCTCCTCTGGACAAAATGACAAGACGGAAAAAATCACCTCAACAAAAAGAACAAGAGGTAGTACTGACTGCCAGGGACCTACTCAATACAAACATTAGTACGATGTCAGATCTAGAGTTCAGAATCATCACTTTAAAGATACTAGCTGGGCTTGAAAAAACCATGGAAGTTATCAGAGAAACCTTTTCTGGAGAGGTAAAAGAACTAAAATCTAACCAAGTAGAAATCAAAAAGGCTATTAATGAGGTGCAATCAAACATGGGGGCGCTAACTGCTAGGATAAATGAGGCAGAATAGAGAATCAGTGATATAGAAGACCCAATGATGGAAAATAAGGAAGCTGAGAAAAAGACAGATAAACAACTACTGGATCACAAGGGCAGAATCCGAGAGGTAAGCGATAGCATAAGACGAAACAACATTAGAATAATTGGGATCCCAGAAGAAGAAGAAAGAGAGAGAGGGGCAGAAGGTATATTGGAGCAAAATATAGCAGAGAACCTCCCTAATTTGGGGAAGGAAACAGGCATCAAAATCCAGGAAGCACAGAGAACCCCTCTCAAAATCAATAAAAATAGGTCAACACCCCAACATCTAATAGTAAAACTTACGAGTCTCAGAGACAAAGAGAAAATCCTGAAAGCAGCTCGGGAGAAGAGATATGTAACCTACAATGGTAGAAACATTAGATTGGCAACAGACTTATCCACAGAGACCTGGCAGGCCAGAAAGGACTGGCAGGATATATTCAGAGCAGTAAATGAGAAAAATATGCAGCCAAGAATACTATATCCAGCTAGGCTGTCATTGAATATAGAAGGAGAGATGAAAAGCTTCCAGGACAAACAAAAACTAAAGGAATTTGCAAACACGAAACCAGCCCTACAAGAAATATTGAAAGGGGTCCTCTAAGCAAAGAGAGAGCCTAAAAGCAACATGGACCAGAAAGGAACACAGACAATATACAGTAACAGCCACCTTACAGGAAATGCAATGGCACTAAATTCCTATCTTTCAATAGTTACCCTGAATGTAAATGGGCTAAATGCCCCAATCAAACGACACAGGCTATCAGATTGGATTAAAAAACAAGACCCATTGATATGCTGTCTACAAGAGACTCATTTTAGACCCAAAGACACCCCCAGATTGAAAGTGAGGGGGTGGAAAACCATTTACCATGCTAATGGACACCAAAAGAAAGCTGGGGTGGCAATCCTTATATCAGACAAATTAGATTTTAAACCAAAGACTGTAATAAGAGATGAGGAAGGACACTATATCCTACTTAAAGAGTCTATCCAACAAGAGGATCTAACAATTGTAAATATCTATGCCCCTAACATGGGAGCAGCCAATTATATAAGGCAATTAATAACAAAAGCAAAGAAACACATTGACAACAATACAATAATAGTGGGGGACTTTAACACCCCCCTCACTGCAATGGACAGATCGTCTAAGCAAAAGATCAACAAGGAAATAAAGACTTTAAATGACTCACTGGACCAAATGGACTTCACAGACATATTCAGAACATTCCATCCCAAAGCAATGGAATACACATTCTTCTCTAATGCCCATGGAACATTCTCCAGAATCGATCACATCCTGGGTCATAAATCAGGTCTCAACCGGTACCAAAAGATTGGGATCATTCCCTGCCTATTTTCAGACCACAATGCTTTGAAACTAGAACTCAATCACAAGAGGATGGTCGGAAAGAACTCAAATACATGGAGGCTAAAGAGCATCCTACTAAAGAATGAATGGGTCAACCCGGAAATTAAAGAAGAATTAAAAAAAACTCATGGAAACCAATGAAAATGAAAACACAACTATTCAAAATCTTTGGGATGCAGCAAAGGCAGTCCTAAGAGGAAAGTACATAGCAATACAAGCCTTTCTCAAGAAACAAGAAAGGTCTCAAATACACAACCTAACCGTACACCTATAGGAGCTGAAGAAAGAACAGCAAATAAAGCCTAAAACCAGCAGGAGAAGAGAAGTAATAAAGATCAGAGCAGAAATCAATGAAATAGAAACCAAAAGAACAGTAGAACAGATCAACGAAACTAGGAGCTGCTTCTTTGAAAGAATTAACAAGATTGATAAACCCCTGGCCAGACTTATCAAAAAGAAAAGAGAAGTGACCCAAATCAACAAAATCATGAATGAAAGAGGAGAGATCACAACCAACACCAAAGAAATACAAGCAATTATAAGAACATATTATGACCAAATCTATGCCAGCCAATTAGATAACCTGGAAGAAATGGATGCATTCCTAGAGATGTATCAACTACCAAAAGTGAACCAGGAAGAAATAGAAAACCTGAACAGACCTATAACCACTAAGGAAATTGAAGCAGTGATCAAAAATCTCCCAACAAACAAAAGCCCAGGGCCAGATGGCTTCCCAGGGGAATTCTACCAAATATTTTAAGAAGAATTAATACCTCTTCTTCTGAAACTGTTCCAAAAAATAGAAATGGAAGGAAAACTTCCAAACTCATTTTATGAGGCCAGCATTACCTTGATCCCAAAACCAGACAAAGACCCCATCAAAAAGGAGAACTACAGACCAATATCCCTGATGAACATGGATGTAAAAATTCTCACCAAAATACTAACCAATAGGATCCAACAGTATATTTAAAGGATTATTCATCATGACCAAGTGGGATTTATCCCTGGGCTGCAAGGTTGTTTCAACATCTGCAGATCAATCAACGTGATACAATACATTAACAAAAGAAAGAACAAGAGTCATATGATCCTCTCAATAGATGCAGAAAAAGCATTTGACAAAGTACAGCATCCTTTCTTGATCAAAACTCTTCAGAGTATAGGCATAGAGGGTACATACCTCAATATCATAAAAGACATCTATGAAAAACCCACTTCTAATATCTTTCTAAATGGGGAGAAACTGAGAGCTTTTCCCCTAAGGTCAAGAACACGGCAGGGATGTCCACTATCACCACTGCTATTCAACATAGTATTAGAAGTCCTAGCCACAGCAATCAGACAACAAAAAGAAATCAAAGGCATCCAAATGGGCAAAGAAGAAGTCAAACTCTCACTCTTTGCAGATGATATGATACTTTATGTGGAAAACCCCAAAGACTCCACCCCAAAACTGCTAGAACTCATACAGGAATTCAGTAAAGTGGCAGGATAGAAAATCAATGCACAGAAATCAGAGGCATTCCTATACACCAACAACAAGACAGAAGAAAGAGAAATTAAGGAGTCGATCCCATTTACAATTGTACCCAAAACCGTAAGATACCTAGGCATAAATCTAACCAAAGAGGCAAAGGATCTGTACTCAGAAAACTATAAAATACTCATGAAAGAAGTTGAGGAAGACACAAAGAAATGGAAAAACGTTCCATGCTCATGGATTGGAAGAATAAATATTGGGAAGATGTCAATGCTACCTAGAGCAATCTACACATTCAATGCAATCCCCATCAAAATTTCATCCACTTTTTTCAAAGAAATGGAACAAATAATCCTCAAATTTGTATGGAACCAAAAAGGACCCCGAATAGCCAGAGGAATGTTGAAAAAGAAAAGCAAAGCTGGCGGCATCACAATTCCGGTCTTCCAGCTCTATTACAAAGCTGTCATCATCAAGACAGTATGGTACTGGCACAAAAACAGACACATAGATCAATGGAACAGAATAGAGAGCCCAGAAATGGACCTTCAATTCTATGGTCAACTAATCTTTGACAAACCAGGAAAGAATGTCCAATGGAAAAAAGACAGTCTCTTCAACAAATGGTGTTGGGAAAATTGGACAGCCACATGCAGAAGAATGAAACTGGACCATTTCCTGACACCACACACAACAGTAGACTCAAAATGGTTGAAAGACCTCAATGTGAGACAGGAGTCCATCAAAATCCTAAAGGAGAACACAGGCAGCAACCTCTTCGACCTCAGCCGCAGCAACTTCTTCCTAGACACATTGCCAAAGGCAAGGGAAGCAAGGGCAAAAATGAACTATTGGGACTTCATCAAGATAAAAAGCTTTTGCAAAGCAAAGGAAACAGTCAACAAAACCAAAAGACAACCAACAGAATGGGAGAAGATATTTGCAAATGACATATCAGATAAAGGGCTAGTATCCAAAATCTATAAAGAACTTATCAAACTCAACACCCAAAGAACAAATAACTCAATGAAGAAATGGGCAGAAGACATGAACAGACATTTTTCCAAAGAAGACATCCAAATGGCCAACAGACACATGAAAAAGTGCTCAATATCGCTCGGCATCAGGGAAATCCAAATCAAAACCTCAATGAGATACCACCTCACACCAGTCAGAATGGCTAAAATTAACAAGTCAGGAAATGACAGATGTTGGCAGGGATGCGGAGAAAGGTGAACCCTCCTACACTGTTGGTGGGAATGCAAACTGGTGCAGCCACTCTGGAAAACAGTATGGAGGTTCCTCAAAAAGTTGAAAATAGAGCTACCATATGATCCAGCAATTGCACTACTCGGTATTTACCCCAAAGATACAAAAGTAGGGATCCGAAAGGGTACGTGCACCCCCATGTTTATAGCAGCAATGTCCACAATAGCCAAACTATGGAAAGAGCCAAGATGTCCATCGACAGATGAATGGATAAAGAAGGTGTGGTATATATATACAATGAATATTATGCAGTCATCAAAAGGAATGAGATCTTGCCATTTGCAACGACGTGGATGGAACTGGAGGGTGTTATGCTGAGGGAAATAAGTCAGTCAGAGAAAGACATGTATCATGTGACCTCACTGATATGAGGAATTCTTATTCTCAGGAAACAAACTGAGGGTTGCTGGAGTGGGGAGCGGGGTGGGAGGGATGGGGTGACTGGGTGATAGACACTGGGAAGGGTATGTGCTCTGGTAAGCGCTGTGAATTGTGCAAGACTGTTTAATCTCAGATCTGTACCTCTGAAACAAATAATGCAATATATGTTAAGAAAAAAAAAAAAAGAAGATAGCAGGAGGGGAAGAATGAAGGGGGGGAAATCGGAGGGGTAGATGAACCGAAGACAATGGACTCTGAAAAACAAACTGAGGGTTCTAGAGCGGAGGGGGGTGGGAGGATGAGTTAGCCTGTGATGGGTATTGAGGAGGACACGTTCTGCATGGAGCACTGGGTGTTATGCACAAACAATGAATCATGGAACACTATATCTAAAACTAATGATGTAATGTATGGGGATTAACATAACAATAAAAAATTAAAAAAAAATAGATCTAACGGACATATACAGAACATTCCATCCAACAGCAGCATAATACACATTTTTCTCAAGTGCATACAGAACACCTGCCAGGATAGATCACATGATAGTCCAAAAAACAAGTCTTAGGAAATGTGAGAAGATTGAAATCATTTCAAGTATCTGCTTGACCGTGGTATTATAAAACTTGAAATCAGGGAGAGGAAAGCTGGAAAATTTACAAACATGTGGGAACTAAACAATACTGAACAACTAATAAATCAATGAAGAAATTGGAAAATAAAAAAATATCAAAACAAATGAAAATGGAGATACAACATACCAAAACCTATGGGATGCTGCAAAAACAATTCTTAGATGGAAGTTTATAGCAATTAATGCATATATTAAGAAAAAAAGGACGCTCTCAAATAAACCACCTATGTTTATACTTCAAGGAACTACGGAAAAAAAGAACAAAAATAGGCCCAAAGTTAGCAGAAGGAAGGAAATAACGAGATCAGATTGCAAATGATGAAACAGAGACCAGAAAAACAATAGAAAATATAAAAAAATAATTAGAGCTAGTTTTGAAAAAATAAAATTGATAAACCTTTAGCCTGATTAAGAAAAATAAAGAGGAATCAAATTAAAAAAAATCTGAACAGAACAATAATGAGTAAGGGGATTGAATCAGTAATCAAAAGCTTCCTAACATAAGCCCAGTACCAGATGGTTTACTGGTGATTTCTACCAAGCTTTTAAAGAAGAATTATTCCAATATTTCTCAAAATCTTTCAAAGTATTGAAGAACAGGAACACTCCCAAACTTATTTTATAAGGCAGCGTTACCCTCATACCAAAGCCACATAAGGATGCTAAAAGAAAAGATAGTCCAATATTCCTGGTGGATAATAGATTTAACAGTTCTTAAAATATTAGCAAACTAAATTGAACAACACATTAGAAGGACAATAGAGCATGATCAAGTGGGATTTAATCCTGAGATTCAAGGGATATACCTTTCATAATGTACACAAAGATAAAAATTACATGAGTATCTCTAAAGATACAGGAAAAACATTTGACAATTTACAATCTTCTGTCATGATAAAAATCCTCAACAATTTGAGTATAGAAGGAACAAACATAATAAAGGTCACATACAACAAACCCACTGCTAATATAGTACCTAATGGTGAAAGGCTGAAAGCTTTTCTAAGATTGGGAATAAGACAAAGGTGCCCACTCTCACCAATCTTATTCAACCCAGTACTGAAAGTTCTATCTAGAGCAGTCAGGCAAGATAAATTAAAGGCATATATGTCAGAAAGGAAGAAGTAAAATTGTCTTATTTGCAGGTCATATGATCTTAAATAGAGAAAATCCTAAAGACTCAACCAGAAAACTGTTGGAACTAATCAGTGATTTTAGTAAAGTTCCAGGATATAAAATCAACGTAAAGAAATCAGTTGTTTCTATAAACTAGCAACACAATATCTGAAAAAGAAATAACAAAACAATCCCATTCACAATAACATCAAAAAATACTCAGAAATAAATTTAACAAGAGAGTGAAAGATTTATACACTGAAACTTACATGACTTTGATGAAAGAAATTGAAGAAGATACAGAGAAATATCCCATGTTCATGGAGGCATCATACTTTCTATTTCAAACTATACTACAAAGCTATAGTAATCAAAATCATATGGTACCAGCATAAAAATAGGCACATAGTTCAATGGACCAGAATCAAGAGTCCAGAAATAAACTCTCACATATGAGGCCAACAAATACTTGAGTAGGAAGCCAAGAATATTCAATGGGGAAAGGATAGTCTCTTCAATAGATGGTGTTGGGAAATCAATAAATACATTGGACCACTATCTTACATTATTCTAAAAAATAACTCAAAATAGATTGACAATTTAAACATAAAACCTGAAACCATAAAACTTATAGAAGAAATTAGAAGAAACCTCCTTGACATTGGTTTTGGTAATGATACTTTGGATATGACATCAAAAGCACAAGAAGCATAATTAAAAATAAACCAAGAGGACTACATCAAACTAAAAACCTACTTCACAGCATAAGAAATAATCAAAAAAAAAAAAAAAAAGAAAAATGAAAAGGCAACCTGTGGAATGGGAGAAAATATTTGCAAACCATACATTAGATAAGGTGTTAATATCTAAATTATGTAAAGAACTCATACAACTCAGTAACAATAAAACAGTCCAATTAGAAAGTGGACAGGGGATCTGAATAGACATTTTTCCAAAGAACATACAAATGGCCAACAGATGCTTGAAAAAATGCACAACATCACTAATCATAAGGGAAATGCAAATCAAAGCTATGATGAGATTTCACCTCACAGATGTTAGAATCGCTATTATCAAAAAGACAAGAGATAAATATTTGTGAAGTTGTGAAGAAAAGAGAACTTTCTTGCACTGTTGGTGAGAATGTAAATTGGTTCAGCCATTATGGAAAATAGTAGGAAGTTTACTTACAACCTTAGTTTTAATTTTGGGGGTATATATGCAAAGGAAATGAAAACAAGATATTGAAAAGATATCTGCACTCCCATGTTTATTGCAGTGTTATGCACAATAACCAAGATAGGGAAGCATCCTAAGTGACCATCAATGAATGAATGGCTACAGAAAATGCAGTATGTATGTGTAGATAATGGAATATTATTCAGCCACAAGAAAGGAGGAAATCCTGCCATTTGCAACAACATGGATGAAACTTAAAGGCATAATGCTAAGTGAGATTATTCAGAGAAAGACAAATACTGTATGATAGTATGATATAATTTGTATGTAGAGTCTAGAAAACCTGAGGCCATTAAACAGTAAAATGGTGGTTACCTGGGGATGGGGGAATTGGGGAGATGTTGGTCAAATGTTACAAACTTGCAGTTAGAAGGTAAATATGTTTTAGATATCTGATTCACAGCACTGTGATTATAGTTAACAATACCATACTTGAAAGTTGCTAAGAGAAGAAGTCTTTAATGTTTTCTCTCTCTCTCTCTCTCTCTCTCTCTCTCTCTCTCACACACACACACACACACACGCACACACACACAATGATAATTATGTGACATGATGGAGGTGTAAGCTAATGCTATTTTGCAATATATAAATTTATCAAATCATGTACATCTTAAAGTTAATGCTATATGCCAATTATCCTTAAATAAGAATAAATTTAAAATGGCTACTTAGATTTAGAGGGGCAAAAGCATATTCAGGGAGCAGTAAAAATCTGGTGCAGTATTCTAATTATTGCATGATATGCAAGTGCAAGGGGTAGAATTGGATACAGGAGTTAAGATTTTAAAAAGATTGGAAGGACAAACCATCAGTTTTAGGAATTTATATATCATTTGAAAGGTTACTACAGAATTTGTATTTGAAAAACATCTCTAGTAGCATGTTTGAAAATAAATTGATAATGATATAGTTGGTAATAGAAAGACATAATTCCAAATAGATAAGGAATGTGAAAATAAACTAAGAATAAAAATGCTCCTAAGTTTCTATCCTCAATGGAGGTTGTATGATAAGTTGGCGTATGGAAAAGATGAAAATATATATTTGAGGGGAGGACGCTTGGTTTTGGGTTCCCAATGGACCTCTAGTGCAGAGAGGTTCAGCAGGCAGTGAATAACTCAGCATATGGACCTCTGAAGCCTGTTTGGAATTGTGGTTGTATGTAGAGGAAATAAAGTCATGGAATTAGATGAGTTCTCTGTGGCTGGAATGTAGAGATGCCATTATGCAATACATATTTAACATTCTATGTGACAGTAAGTGGTATAGGTGGTGAGGATACAGGAATGAGCAAAGCAGGTATAGGTTCTGTGGTAAGTAGGAAGTAAAAGCAAAGGTGGAGACAATAGTAGTCAAAAAATTATACATATTTTCAGATATATACACTATGATAGGTCCATAAATTTCCAGGATTTATACCAGTGTAAAGCATTGTCTGAGATTGTTCTGGAAGCTCAGTAAAGCCTCCCTTGAAGAACTGACCTTTGCACTGAGACTTGCAGGATGTGAGGGATCAACCAGGCATAGAATGGTTTCGAATGAAACATGAAAAAAAATTTGTTAAGGTTTTTCCCTATTTATTCCTTCTCTAAATACTTTATTAACTTAGTTATTTTTACCAGACTGAGCCATTTAAAAAATTTAAATATCACTGAAAGAGTTATACATTGAGACAATTGTTGAACATTGTAGTTCCCTACAGAGTTGGATAAAAGTTTGGGCAAACAAAAGGCTACACAAAAAGCTTATGAGGAAAATCTGGGGGAATGAAATGTCCATAGGAACTTTGAAAACTTTAAACATATCCCTGGAAATCTAGAAGACAATGCATATATGTGTGTATAGTTGTGCCCATGCCCAGCACTATATGTGTTCAGGAGTGAACCAGGGCCATATGATTTTACCTCTGGCTACTCTTGAGGTTCTGCACAAGAAGGAAGTAAAAGCAAAGGCACGGTTGTAAACTGCCTGGATGAGTGTTAAAAGTGTGCCCCAGCAGGTACACAGATCATCCCCACAAAGACTGGGAGACTTACTGGTTCCAGGCACATAAGGAAACCTCTGTCCAATCATTACCTGACCACTAAGTGACTAAACCGAGATTTTAGTGACCACACATGACAAAGGATGCAGACCTAAAAGAATTCAGAAAAATCACTAAACAAAGAGTTGTTTTGTTGTTGCTTCCTCCCACTCCCACTCCTTATACTGTCTTATCTCAATATTATCTAATTTCCCTTTTCCTTATTTTTTTATTTTTGGCTCTTATTTCATAACAGGCTTTCCTCAGATTTCCTGCGACCAATGGCTAGCCATCATATTAAAGAGTAAGACACTGAAAGCTGACTGGAAGCTGGATATGTGTGGGAAAGTCTTGTTGACTGGCCAGTCAGCTTGGAAGGAGAATGCCAAGCATTCAGAGAGGTTGGAAGACTAAATAGCCATGGGACTTTTTTACAAGACCAGGAGGGAAGATAATTCGTAGAGGAAATGCTCTATAATGGAAAATGATGGGAAATGCAGAGTAAAATGAGAACTGAGCAGAGGCCATTGGATTTGACAAAAAAGAGTACAGATGGCTGTTGAGAGAGGAATTTCAACAGAATAATAGAAGTGTAAGCAGAATGTCACAGAAAGAGTGGGAGGGTCTGTGGGTGGAGACGGGTCTTTTTTGGAATCTGATTTTAAAAAGAAGAAAAGTGAAGACAGATCATAGTTTGAAGACAGGAGCCGGTTTAGATGTTTGTTTTGGGTTGTCTCCATTAAAATCAAGCAAACCCAAATGAAACAAGGCAGTAGTCATTTAAAATTTTTCACTCACCAAAGCTTCTGCCAGAGTTATGCACAAAATAAATTTATAGGTTTTAATTTCATCTCTAATGTTTTTTTTTTTTTTCAAGTCTTTTGATTTATGTGCTCATCCATAACATTATCCAGAGACAGGCACAGGAAGAAGGAAGAAAATCCAAAACCCGAAGTCATTCACAGTTTGGGATATTGTTCCCCTAAAACTCTATCCATGGTTTAAGATTTTTTTTTTAAGATTTTATTTATTTATTTGAGAGAGAGAGAGAGAAAGCGTGCAGCGGCCTGCAAAAGGAGAAGCAGGCTCCCTGCTGAGTAAGAAGCCCGCTGCAGGACTCCATCCCAGCGTCCCTGACTGGGGACTGAGTTGAAGGCAGACACTTAAGCAACTGAGCCACCCAGGCATCCCTCCATGGTTTAAGATCTTTAAAAAGGGGTTGGGGCTGTCTTTTCTTTGGAGTGAAGTTACATAAAAAAGTTTTACAATGTTGGGCCAATATATCTGAACATGATAAATATATCTTTCCTGTCTTCCTTTCTTCCTCTGCCCTTCTTTTTTTCCTCCCCCCCTTCGCATCTGCCTTCTTTTAATAATATAAACAATAGATTCAAAACAAATGTGCTGAATTGAATGATACATTATGTTCCTGTCTAAACATATATTTGCATGGTATGTGTGGGTATATACATATATATGTGTGATATGCATATATAAGTATAGAAAGAGAGGGAGGCAGGAATGAGACTTTTAGGACTATCACCAAATTTTAAAGTTTGTATTCAACTGCTGACTGACAGAATAATAGCAGAAAAGTATAAGAAGACATATAGAAAAGTATTGTACTGAATGTGTCTGATGGAGATACCGTAAAAGTGTCAATCATTCTAATATTGCAGTGTTACTTTTTTGTCATTACTTCAGGTTGGAATGCCTATTTGAAACTAGGATCGGCATAAAAATGGTAAATTATGAACATTTTTCTAAGACAATGCAAACTTGATGTCACCATTCTTTTTGGTGAGTAGAGAGATGATCGGGCTATTTTGGGCTAATTGGTGGTCTCGTAAGAGCACTTAGGACAGGATGGGGCATGGCAAATTTAACATTTACTATACTCTATTTAAATGGCATTTCTAAGTGTATGTTGAGCTATGACAGTGACCCAATTTAATACATCATCAATAATTTTTTTGCTGTCAAATCAACATCTTTGCAAAGGATTTTATTATTTATTTTATCAAATAGGGCCCAGAAGTTGTAAACTCTTAGAAAATAGATTTTTTTTTTGTCTTATGTATTTTTGCTTTTCCTAAATTGTCTAGCTTGTAGTTTTACCCATATGAGTCATATAACAGAAGCTTATTTGGTGATGGATGGATGGATGGATGGATGGATGGATGGTTGGATAGATGGATGGTTGGACGGATGGATGGATGGATAGATGAATAAATGAATAGATAGAAATATGCTCCAATAAAATCCATAATAAAATGTAGATAATAGTACAATTTAAAATCTTAAGAAAGGTAGTGATCAAATTTCCATAACTTCTTTGTTCAGCACTATTTCTTTTTAAGTTATGGATAGAAAATGTTTTTTTTTTTTTATGGATAGAAAATGTTATACATTTACTTAAAAAGTCTTACAATGAGTTATTAAATAGCAAATAAGAAGTATCACTTTTCTAAATTTTTACCCAGCCATTGTCTTTTTTGCCAGTTATACTAGAGAAAAGCTTTACCTATCATGTTACCACCTGGGAACATTCAGAATTTTTTTTTTAAAGATTTTTATTTATTTATATGAGAGAGAGAGAGTGAGAGAGAGAGTGAGAGAGAGAGAGCACAAGCAGGGGAGAGGGAGAAGCAGGCTCCCTGCCGAGCAGGAAGCCCGGTGTGGGGCTTGATCCCAGGACCCTGGGATCATGACCCAAGCCCAAGGCAGGCACTTAACCGACTGAGCTACCAGGCACCCCCCCATTCAGAAATATTTAACAGCATTGGTTTCCATACTCCTAAAGGCATTTATTCCATCAACATTTGTGAAATAGTTACTTGTTTTCCCACAATTCAACATAAAGCTACATGAGGACAGGAAAATGTCTGATTCTTTTTGACATCCTCTGTGGCAACTTGCATTGAACAAAATATTTATCTATTCATTTAGCCCATCCATTCAATCTTGCATCAGCTATAGATGATTGACAGTTTCCTAGTTTTGCCCTGAGTTCCAGATTTAGATAGGTTACATGATACAGGCTCTGTTACTAGATGTTTCAGCACTTTATCTAGTGGATCTCAAGACCTCCCCATAAAATGCAAGGCAGCATTTTCTTTTAAATAGAAGATCTTAAAACCCCACTTTGAGAAGTATTTAGAAAATGTCATTAGTCCACTTGAGATAATTGGGGATACCCTGGGGTGCCCACAGAATTGGGGTTGACATTGACTCATGTAGGATATTTCTATTCTAGTCTTTTCTGTTGAGAAAGGGCTAGATTCAGGCAGTAATTTTTCAGCAGGGGTGCTACCGGTATTTTTGTTGGGACAATTCATCATTTTATTACAGAATTTAAAATGCCCCCACCCTTTCAAATGCCCCTAAAGAGTTGAATTTCCTGAGGGTGGAAACCACTCAGCTAAGGTTTGATTATGGGGTAGTTTTGACAATGAAATGGGGATTGATGGTTTGGATATGTTTGACAGAACTACATTTTAAACAGTTGGTGATGGATTATGGTTGTGCTTCAAATTCTCTGTTCAATCTTTGTGCTGCTCAAATGCCTTAAGGGTAAAAGACTTTAAAAATCATAACACAATTTCAACATATTAAAGTTATTGCTAATATAACTTTATTTCTTTCTCACAATATCAGTATGCAGTAGGGGGTTGCAAACCTGAGTCTAGGTACTGGTTCCATTGGAGATATATTCATTTAATTGATAGGAATAAATAATAATATCCAAATCCAGAGAGTATGTCAGGAGAAATTCACAGAACATTTTAGAGCACTTGGATGATTTTTAGAAAATGTTGGGGAACATTCAAGACCCCAAGATGTCCAATATCAAATAAAATATATATACATTTTTAAAATTATGGTTTTCTTTTATAAGCCTATTTTGGCTTACAAAATAATTTTTATTTATCTAATATATCTGAGTACTTGCATATTATGGACTTTCTTTTCATCAGAAGTTTTCCACTTTATTTCTCCCTCAGTAAAAATGAGTCACTATATTTTCCTTGTTGTTTACCACCTTTTATCTGTGTCTATAGACTGTGAGTGCTGAAGTTGACTTCTGTCTCTCTCCTATGGGGACAAGGCAGTCGATAACTTTAATGAGAAGATTTGATGCATAAGTATTACAAATCTGGTATCTAGGTGATGGGATGGTAGAAAGAGAAATAAATAGTGTAATTGAAGCAAGTGGAATGTTAATAGAACTGCAGGAACTGCTATCTGGTTAGGGAAGAGAGCACACTGCATGTTTAGTTTTCCTGATCAGAATGGAAGCTTTTCAAGGACAGAAACTCCTGTAGCACATAAAGAAAGGAACAGAAAGTTACTGTTTGATAAATACTCTTTGATTTGATTATTTGTATATTTCCAATTAAGAAAAGTAGCCAAAAAAAAAAAAAAAAGAAAAAGTAAAAAGCCATCAAAAATGCAAAATAATTATAAAATAGAAACTAGCATAAGCCTTTTACATTTATCTTGACTGGCTTTTTAAACAATATGTGGACCGAAAAAGAAAATAGAGCTTCCAACTGAGTTGGAACAAATTGATCCATGTTTCTCCTTTAGTGAAGTACAAAATATGTAAACTAATATGGGTAGACTTTCTTGGAAGTAAGCCCTTTTCTACTACATTATGTGTAATGTTTTTGCACCTGTTTTTTGCTGCAATTTTACCAACAAGGGGTCTAGGGAAGCACTGCTTCATACTTGGCCTACAGCCAAACCAATAAACAAAAATGTCATTAATCACTGTCACTTGTCAATTCTCCATTTAAGAAATTGTCTCTTTTCATTGTTGCTACTAAAAACACAAGGGAGATTGATAAATTTTGTTTTGAAGAACTGAGGCTAAGTTTTGAAAAGTGAAAATGTTTTTTTCAAAGGGAAAATATGGTATTTAAAGGTGGATTACAGCTGCAATTGAGAGTGTATCTGTGAGAGTGAAACCATGCATATATATATAGCTGGTCATCCACAAGTCTGTGCTGAAAGGAATCTGCATTTAAGCAGTGCTATTTCTACAGGCCATTTCTTCCAGGTGTGAATTGAAAGATCAGGTATGATGGGGGACAGCAATGTATGTATGCTTCCCTGCCCTGCCTCCCACGTTTTAACAATGTAACAAGCCAAGAGCAGAATGATTAGTCTTCACAATCCCTACCACCTGAGTTTAAATCAACAGTCCTGTCCCGCTTTAAACATAATATGTACATATATGCAGTAGTCACAAATATGCAAATATCTTAATTCATTTAAGGAACAAAAACAGAACTAGCAAAGAATATTTTTTCCATGTTATCATCTTGTTTATCTGATAGGAATTAGGTGTCTTCAGAAGATGATAATGGGATATGCTCAGGTCTTATCCTACCTTGTGTTGTATAGGATTCAGATAACTTCATAATGATTTTTTAGAGTTGTGGTCCAGTAGTGATGGAAGTGAAATGAAAATTGGTGAGGGAAATGGGCGTATGGTCTGGAGGCAGTATGATGAAGTGACTGAGAGTGTGGGTTCTAAAATCAAACTTGTTGGGGTGCCTGGGTGACTCATTTGGTTAAGCGTCCACTCTTGATTTTGGCTCAGGTCATGATTTCAGGGTTCTGAGATCAAGCCCTGCATGGGCTCTGCATTGGGCATTGGAGCCTACTTAGGATTCTCTCTCCTTCCCCGCTCCTTTCTTTAAATGAATGAATGAATGAATGAATGAATGAATGAATGAATAAAATCAAACTTGTCTGAGTTTGAATCCCAGTTCTACCATCTAATAGCTTTGTCATTTTGGGCAAGATATTAAATCTCTGTGTTTTAACAATTAAATAACATCTACCTTGCAATACACATACATATACACATGCATACACACAATATATGTAGCACAATGTCTGGTTAATAGCAAGTGTTCAATAATGGTACATCCTAAATACTACACATACACAAACACACACATATCACAACAGTGTAAGTATATGGACCATAAGATGGATTATTCAAAATTCCATTCTTCTATTTATTAGTGACTACTGACATCAGGTTTTGCAACTCTAAAATGGTGATAATGACAACACATTTAGGAATTTTTGTAAGGATTATGTTAAACAGATAATTTATATGGCAGGACCTAGCATAGTACCACACAGATTTTGCTCAATCAGCGTTAGGTTGAATTTGAATTTGACAGTTTATGAAAGCATTTTTACCATGTGTACCACAAACTCTAGGCACCTTGGTACACAAAAGCCAACATGTTGAAAATAATTACTTTGTCCTAGTGACTCCTCATAAAATTTCAGTGCTTGAATCTTGTGCAACATTCAGCTTATCTCAGTTGATATTCTTAGCAGTTTGGAATCTAAAAATGCTGGTATGCATGTGACATTGTAGCAGCCAAGAACTAAAAGTCTCCTTAAAGATCATCAAGTATGATAAAAATCCTGTCCAGAGAGCTAAGATACCTTGTTCAAGATGGTGCAGTTTTTTAACTTCTCAGGGTACTGGAAATGGTGTTCATCATGGGTCTGGGATTTTTTTTTTGTGAAATGATGAGTAGCAATCATGTGGACAGCAATTTGAAAGCCAGGTGAGCTAATTACGCACATTAAGAGAGAAAGCCTATGAGGTTTTAGCAGGAAGTAGCTCAGTAAGACCAGATATTTTATTTTTAATAACCAGTCATTGATAGAATCATAAGATTCCATATTTTAACCTGAGGTCATAAGTCTGTGGAAAGATAGAACAATGGTAAGAAAAAAATCCCTTTTTTAACTTTAAAATATATTTTGAATATGAAGTTTTTCAAATTAAAATGTGCATTTTACAACATGTTCCCTAAGACAATATTATGTGTTCGTAGTTCTGCCTAAAGCGCCTTCATAAAATGAGTTATTTGGAACATAGTTCATTGATCTTTCAAGAATAGAAGGTGGAATTGCTACTGGGATTTGGATTTGGATGTCTTTCTGGGAAAAATAGGTACTCTAATCCTGATCATTAAGCCACCCTCAATAGCTCTTGGCCCCATTTCTATTGCACTATCATGATTTTTTTTTTTATCATTTAAGTCATCAGCTAAGCTGTGCTGCTCTAGGAGGTGGGGAAAACGAATACATTAGTGGAGTACCAAGAATGAGCTTTTATATTAAGCTCATTTTTAATGAACTGTGTACACATGACAATTTATGCCCAAGAAACTGCAATTGACTGTATTTTCATGGTATTTATCTTGAAGTGAAATGTTTCCTTTGAGCTCATTTCAATCTCTTTCTAGTACTTCTATTTTGGAGCCAGGATATTGATGTCCATTAACTAGTGAGGTAAATCACCAGTATAAATATGTTAGAGATATTCCCAAAGGCAGTACCCTGAGTTTTTTTTTCCTCATGTAAAGATGACAGTTCTTTGGAGAAGCCAGCTATTAACTACCTGCTGAGTTTATTTGCACATGTCCTTCTCTGTTATATTCAGGCATCTAGAAATTAATTTGTTGCTAGATTACTTTTTTTGTATATATGATTATATTGAATAATACGAGATTTTGACCAAAAAAAGCAGGGCAATTCTAAAGCATTATTTTAGGTCATTCAGTCTCTAATCTTTTCTAGGGCTCTTTTGCATGTAAAGTGTCTTTTTATTAAGTTATGGAAATTGGAACCCATCTCCTAGTTTCTAAAAACAATTATTATTTTTGTGTGTGTACTAGAGGTGTTTATACTTTCTCCTTTTTCTATTATGATGCCTTTTCCTATTATACTGAATGTTCTGCTTTCTGACTGAAAATATCTCTTTTTCAGATCTTGCTTTTATTTTTGTATTCTTTCATTTTCTCAGGTGTTTATGCTTTAATAAGGTTCCCCTGATTTGTGCTGCCTCTGTTAAAAGATTTTTTCTGCTTACTTCATTGAGAATGGTTCTTTCACTAAAGATAATATATGGTACATTAATATATGTACTTTGACCTCATTCTAAATATCTTTATTTTTCAGCTCTTGAAGTATATACCATTTTACAATTTTGTATTATAAAACACTTTTTTTAGGAAATGCTGGATGTTGGTAAATGCATTACATGACGATTGGAATTTTCTTCATCTGCCCATACTGTGATATATACAAACAGTTTTTTTTTTTTTTAACTTTGGCTAGACTAAGAGGTAAGCTATCTTGTGTTTGAGATCTGAGATTATGAACTCAAGAAAGCCATTTTCCTTGTTGGAATGATAATAGTGCCTCTGGTAGAATTAAGGGAATAATAGGATTATAATGCTTGTCCTTTGATTTTGCTATTTCTTGCTTTTAGCCTGAAATAAGCATTCACCCCTTTGCTACTTAACTATTGAACCACATTTCTCAATAATTACTCTACTTTTTATCTTCTTCAAATTCAGTCCATTCTATATACTGCTATTAAATTAATTATCTTAAAACACTCTTTTGTACAAGCTATTCCTCTGGTTGAATATTCATTGACACCTCGTTTCTTGGAGAAAAATATTCAAAATACTTAGCCTGGCATTCAGAAGCCTGCAAAATGTAGCTCCAACCTCCCCCCCCCCCCCAAATGATATACACACCCACCTGCAAGATTTAGCAGAGTGTTAAAAGCTCTAGTTCTAGACACTATCTGCTTTAAAGCCTGCATGATCATGGGTAAGTTATTTCACTCTCTAAATCTCACTCAGTCTCCTCAGTGGTATAATGGAGATAATAGGAGTATTTATCTTATGAGACTGTTGAGTATTATATATGTTAATACATGTAACATTTCTTGAACAGAACAGGCATAAATGCTTAGTATAAGTTAGTTTTTAATTTTTTAGATATTTATTTGGTTCAAAGCTTCTTTCACACATTGTAAGTCTCTTATTGCCACATTTTCCTACTCCAGATCCTAGCCATGTGAAAACATTTTTGTTGCAGAGGATAGTGATCTCTTCCTCCTGTGAAATAGAACAATTATAAATTTGTGCTATTTGTTTTTTAATACTATACTGCCTTTAATTGCTAGTACAATATTCAGATAGGTAATTTTTTCTTCCCCCAAGCCATCCTTATTATCAGAGTATCTACTTGGGTGCTTTGCATGCAATAGGTGCTCAGCAAATACTTATTGATGATAGCCATTATAAAAGTTGCCAAAAAACTCTACAATATTTACTATGTAATAAAGAACCCTATTACTTTCATTCCTATGATTATTCCTCTGTATGGAGCTAAGTATCTTGAAATAAGAGACCAATAAATAAAACGTGATTGGATTTTTGTTTAAAAAGTTTGTGTAGGCATATCTGTATACCTTTAGGCAAAAGTCATAAAAGATACACAACTGATAGAAAATAATAATTAGCCCTGAGCGAAGTGGAAAAGCCAGTGGATTGAATAGATAGAAACACTCCGTTCTTATTTCATATAAATTGGATGAAAAAGGAATTAAATTATGGTTGAATTGAACTTTTATATTCTACAAATTTTGAAATGAAAAAGTACAAATGTGAATGTATGTATGGAAAGATTAGTTCTCTGTCATCACGACAAAAACACAGTATTAAAAACAACACTTAGGACTTTTAGTTTCAGTTCTAACATGTAAAGAGCTTTGGAGTTATCATTCCTACTTTCACAGTACAAAAAAAGGCTGAAATAGCTGAAAACCAATGACTTTTCTTGGATTTGTCAAGAGAATTTAGGTCATAGGGAAAACCAACACCCTAAAACTAGAGATACAGGTGAAAACAGAATTACAGTAAGATCAGCTGTCTGGGAACAGATGTATTGGAACCAGAAATAAGTAGGAATACTTACTTAAATGTTCCTATTACCAGATATATTATGTCATCACCAGCTTTCAACAAAAAATCACAAGGTTTCCTAAAAGCATAATCTGAAGAGACAGAGCAAGCATCATATATATATATATATATATATATATATATATATATAATTATCAAATAGGAAATTTAAAATAACTATGGCTAATATGTGAAGTCATAAATGTAAAAAATGGACAGTACAAAGGAACAGATGGATGATATAAGCAGAAAGATGAAAACCGTAAGAATGGACCAAAAGGAAAGGCTAAAAAAAAATGTAACTGAATGGAGAGTACCTCTGATGGGCTCATCAGTAGGCTGCACATGACAAAGGGAAAAATCTGTGAATTTGAAGATATGCCAATAGACATTACTGAATTGCATGAAAATAGAAATGAACAAAATGGAACAGAATAGCCAAGAATAGACAACTATGAACGGGTGACATACATGTCATGGGGATACCAGAGGGAAAAGAAAGAGAGAATTTCATACACAGGAAGCCAAGTTTTAAATCCTTTAAAAGTGAAGGAGACACACCCACTAGGGTTGCTACTATTAAAAAAACAAAAACAAAAACAACTAAATAACAAATATTGGTGATATGGGGAGAAATTGGAACATTTGTGCACTTTGGTGGAATTGTAAAATGGTACAACTACTATGGAAAATAGTATAGAGTTTCTTCAGAAATTAAAAATAGAACTACCGTATAATCAGCAGTTCCACTTCTAGGTATATATCTAAAAGAATTGAAAGCAGGGTCTCAAAGATGTATTTGCACACCCATGTTCACAGCAGCACTATTCACAATAACCAAGAGGTAGAAGTAATGCAAATGTTTACTAATGAATAAATGGATAAAAACTGTAGTATATGAGTACAATAAAACAATATTAGTCTTAAAAAGGAAGAAAATCCTGTCACATATTACAACATGCATGAACCTTGAAGACATTATGCTAAGTGAAATAGGCCAGTCACAAAAAAGACAAATGCTGTGCAATTCCACTTACATGAGGTATCTAAACTAACCAAATTCATAGACAAAGTAGAACGGTGGTTACTAAGGAACTGAAAGGAAGGTTGGGCAGGGGGGAATCTGTTGCTTAATGGGTATAGAGCTTTGGATTTGCAAGATGAAAAAAGGTCTGGAGATCTGTTTCACAATTGTGTGAAAATGTTTAACACTACTGAATTGCACCCTTAAAAATGGTTAAGATGCTAAATTTTAGGTTTTGCATTTTTTAACCACAATAAAAACAAAGTTACAGCTTCTGCCCACTTTTTTAAAAAGCGAAAAAGGAAAAAAAAAAGAAATACTTTTTTCAGACAAACATAAACTAAGGGAATTTGTCACCAGCAGACCTGCATTGCAAGAAATGTTGACAGATGTTCTTCAGAGAGAAGGGCAGTGATGTAGTTCAGAAGCTTAGATATACATAAAGAAATGAGACACTAGAAAAGGAATAAATGAAAATACAATAATCTGTTATTTTTCTGATTCTTAATTGATCTAATAGATAACGTTTTGTTCAAAGTAATAATAGGGACAGCATTTTGAATGACTATTGAGTGATGATAGCATATAAAGAAGTGTAATGAATGACAGCAATATTATACAGTACAGGAGGAAAGAATTGTGAATATTCTGTTACAAGGTATATATACTATCTGTGAAATAGCATAGTACTATTTGAAAGTGAACTTAGATTAGCTGTAAATGTGTTCTACAAACTATAGAGTAACCATTAAAAATAACTTAAAAGATATGTAATCGATATGCTAAGAGATGAGAGAAAGTGGAATAATATAAAATGCCCAATTAAAACCAGAGCAGGCAGAAAAAATAGGGGAAGATTAAAAAATAAGCTAAGATCAAATGTAATGAATAGAAGAATTCACAAACATGGTGGATACTAATGAACTATGTTTATAATTACTTTAAATGTAAATGGCCTAGATGCACAAATTAAAAGAACAGAGATTATCAGAGAGGATTAAAAAAACCACACCCAAATAAATGTTGTTGTTTATAAGAAACTCATTTTAAATATAAAGGCAATATAGATAAAAGATTGGAGGAAAATATACCATGCTAACTCTAATTAAAAGAAAGCTAAAGTAACCGTATTAATTTCAGACAAAGCTGACTCAGAAGAAGGAAAATTGTGAGAGATAAAGAGGGACATTACATAATGCTAATGGGATCAACTCTCCAAAAAGCCATAACAATTCTTACTCTGTATGCACCTAACAACAGAACATCAAAAAAATGGAGAAAGACTGAGAGAACTGCAGGAGAAATGGACAAATCTACCATTATAGTTGGAGACTTCAAAACTGCTCTACCATACAGAAAATCTGTAAGGGCACAGTTGATATGAACAGCACATCAGTTGACTGTTCTCAGAATTAACACACAAAAAATAACCTATAAAAGAAAAAAAAAATCTTCAAAATTGAAAGTTGTGTTTTGTTTTGTTTTGTTTTTTGCCTCAATTTATGTGAAGAGGATGAAAGTTCAAGTTACAGAATGGAAGAACATATTTGCAAACACATATCTGACAAGAGACTTGTATCTGGAATATATAAAGAACTCTTAAAACTCAACAGTAAAACTAAAAAAAATTTAAAAAACCCAAAAACCAAACACTAATCTATTTATAAAATAGGCAAGTAATATGAAGAGACATTTCACTGAAGTGGATGTATAGATGGCATATGTGTACATCAATACTATGAGCCATCAAAGGAATGAACATTTAACTAAGTTATCACTACACACCTTACAGAATGACTGAAATAAAAAATAGTGACAACATTAAATACTGGCAAGGATAAGTAGAAACTTGATCATTCACAGATTGTAGGTGGCTACTCTGGAAAACAATTTAGCTTTATTCATTCATTCATTCATTCATTAAAAAAAAAAAAAAAACCCAAAAACTAAATATCTAACTGCCCTAGAAGCCAGCAATTGCACTCAGAGAAATTAAAACTTATGTTCAGACAAAAACCAGTACACTAGTGTTCATAGAAGCTTTATTAATGGTAGCTAAAAAACAGAAAAAGCCCAGATGTCTTTCAGTAGGTGGATAGTTAAATAAACTGAGATACATCCATACTGTGGAATATTACTCAGCAATAAAAGGAAGTTAACTACTGATACACCCAACAACTTGGATGAATCTCCAGAGAATTAATCTGAGTGAAAAAAGCCAATGCCAAAGGTTATATACTATATTATTCCATTTATACATAGAAAAGACAAACTTTTAGAAGTTATAAAAGGGCAACAGGAGAGATCCTTGTGGTGATGGAACTTGTTTAGCTGTGGTGATAGATGTAGCAACCTGTGAAATAGAATTGTATAGAACTAAATATATACTTTAACACACATATGGTTACAAGTAAAATTGGTAAATTTGAATAAGATCGGTGGTTGTATCAATCAGAAGTGTCTAAAAGGTTTGTGTATGATAGTGTATGACCCTGAATCTCTAAAAGGTTGCTATATTGTGCTTTTTCACAATTTTTAAGGCTCAAAGATTTTTATTAAAGTTAAAAAAAAAAACTTTTAAAAGAAGTATTAAAGAATTTATGGACATGTTTTACAACCACCACAAAAAATTCTTTTTATCACATTAAGGAAATTTCATTCTTTTTCCTAGCTTGTTATGATAAAAATTATAAGTAAGGGTGCCTGGGTGGCCCAGTCTGTTAAACATCTGACTCTTTTTTTTTTTTTTTTTAAGATTTTATTTATTTGACAGAGAGCACAAGTGGGAGAGCAGCAGGCAGATGGAGAGGGAGAAGCAGGCTCCCCACTGAGCAGGGAGCCAGATACAGGGCTCCATGTGGGGCTCCATCCCAGGGTCCTGGGATCATGACCTGAGCTGAAGGCAGACACCTAACTGACTGAGCCACCCAGGCGCCCCAAACATCCAACTCTTGATTTTGGCTCATGTCATGATCTCAGGGTTGTGAGATGGAGCCCCACCTCTGGCTCACGGTGGGCATGGAGCCTGCTCAGGATTCTCTCTCTGCCTCTCCCTCCGCCCCTCCTCCCCCTCCTCTTAAAAAAAATCATAAATAAGTGTTGAATTTTACCAAATGTTTTTCCTGCATCTATCAAATGACCATATAACTTATTTATTTTCCTGTTAATGTAGTGAATTGCATAGATTTTCAAATATTTAAATTAACCTTACACTTCTATAATAAACCCTACTTTGATCTTGATATATTATCTGTTTAATATATTCTAAATTTGATTTGCTAATATTTACTAAGCTAATATTTATTAGCTTAATTATTTTCTAATATTTATTAAGAATTTTTGCCTCAATGGGGTGCTTGGGTGGCTCAGTCAGTTGAGCATCCAGCTCTTGATTTCAGCTCAGGTCATGATCTCAGGGTCATGGGTTTGGCCTGTGTGGGGCTCCATGCTCAGCAGGGAGTCTACTTGAGATTGTCTTCCTCTCCCTCTTCCCCTCCCTCCCACTCTCTCTTTCTCTCTCACTCTCAAATAAGTAAGTCTTAAAAAAAATTTTTTTTTTTCATCGAATGCTTTTGAGAGATATTGGCCTGCAAATTATGTACTTGTGATATTTTCATACTGTAGAAGCAGGGTTTTGCTAGCTTCATAAAATGTTTAATCTACTCTTTTTGTACTTTTCAGAAGAATTTTAACAGTTGTGTAACTTCCTTTACTATACCATGTGGGCTTGGAGTTTTCTTTGTAATAAGAAATTCAATTTCTTTAATAGATATTAGATTATTTATATGTTCTATCAACTTCATTAAGTAGTATTTTTTAAAGAAAAACTTGTATAATTAAATTGTTGAACTTATTGATATAACATTGTTCATAATATCTTCTTATTGTTTTTTTATGTCTCTAGGATTTGTAGTGATTCCCCCCTTTTTTTAATTTCTGAGAGTTATAATTGTTTTCCTTCTTTTCTCTTGATCAGTATTCCCAAGAGTTTATCAATTTTTAACATTCAATAACCAACTGTATATTTTAATTTTGGGTACTGTATGTTTTCCATTTTGTTACTTCTATTATATTTATTATTTTTTTCTTATACATTCCTTAGTTTTTATTTGCAGTTATTTTTTCTAAGTTCTTGAGATAGAAGCTTAAATTCTTGATTTTTAGCTTTTCTTTTTTGCTAATACTTATTTAATGTATAAATCCCCACCAAGCACTTTTTTATCTACATCCCACCAGTTTTCATCTGCAATATATTTATTTTCTTTCAAAATAATACCAAATTTCTGTTTTCATTTCTCCTATTACATACTGCTCATTTTAAAGTATACTGTTTATTTTCAATACGGTTGAATTTGTCTATTTAGCTTTTTCTTATGGATTACTAGCTGGTATCCAATTTGGGGAGAGAACAAACTGTGTTTTTTAGATCAAGATATGCTTCATGTGCCTTTTGAAGATAATATAAATTCTGTTATGTGTTGGTGGCAGCTTTCTATAAATCTCAATTAGGTAAAGTTTGTTAATCCTGTTATCAGATTATTTATATCTTACAGTTATTGAAAGAATGTTTTCAAGTCTTCCAGTTTGATTGAAATTTTTCTAATTATCCTTTTAGTTCTATCAATCCTTGTTTCATATTGGAAATTATGTTAACATGCATATAAATTTGTAATTGCTACATTTTCCTGTTGATTGACCTCTTTTATCATGTGTAATGTCTGTCTGCATCAAATCCTCTTGCTTTAAAGACATCTTGCTTGATAACAGTATAGATATATCAACTTTAGTATGCTTAGTTTTTCTTTGTATATCTTTTCCCATCATTTTTTCAGCCTATGTTCTTATTTTAGGATACATCTCTTCTAAGGAGCACATATTTTTGGGGGGTCTTTTCTTTTCTTTTCTTTTTTTTTTAAGATTTTATTTATTTATTTGACAGAGAGAGACACAGCGAGAGAGGGAACACAAGCAGGGGGAGTGGGAGAGGGAGAAGCAGGCTTCCCAAGGAGCAGGAAGCCCGATATGGGGCTTGATCCCAGGACCCTGGGATCATGACCTGAGCCAAAGGCAGACGCTTAACGACTGAGCCACCCAGGTGCCCCGGGGGGTCTTTTCTGTTGTATTCTCCTAACATCCTTAGGCTTTTATGTAGAGTGTGTAGTCTACTTAGATTTAGTATAATGCTGATATATTTAGGAATATATATTATATATCTATATAAAAATACATCTATATAAAAGGACATACTTGTATTCTAGGGTTACATTTATTTCTGTTCTTTCTCTTTTTTCTTTTAAAAATTAAGCAAGTACTTATATTATCCCATTATTTCTCCTTTACCCTATTTTCCTTTCTATTTATACATTGTTTTAATTTTCTTTTACTAGTTACCCTAGAGATTACAACATGCATTCTTATCAAATTATGGTCTAACACAAATTATTATTTTACCATTTTCTTGATGCTGATAGGATCTTAAAGCCCTGAAACTTCTTTTAACCTTAAACTGCCCAGTGTTGTTATTGTCATTAATTTTAGTTCTATACATAAGCAAAATTCCAGAAGACATTAAAATGACTGCATTATATGATAAGTATTTATTTATATTTGCTCACATTTTTACCATTTCTGGTATTAATTACTTTTACTTGAATTTTCTCATTTTCCTTGGGACCATTTTCCTTCTCTGCTTTTATCTGTCTATCCCTCTGTCTTTCTGTCATGTACCTATCCATTTATGCATTCATGGCCATGGCTAAAAATTTATCTCAATCTTGCCTAAAAATAATTTAAGTTTTATCCTATTTTTAAGAATACTATACATGAGTACAGAATTTTACTGTTCATGGGTATATGGGTGTAGAATTCAGACTCATCTCCTCCCCTGACTCTAGTATTTTTAGGAGACCATTTCATTGTGTTTTCTGATTTTCTTCACTTCTCTAGGAACTCAGGTGTCAGTTTTATTACCTCACCTTTGAGGTTAACACTTCTAACACCACTCCCCCCCACCCCCACCGTTCCTATGGGTATCTTTTTGTTTTGCTTTTCTTTTTCTTTTTCTTTTTTTTTTTTTTAGCAGTTTTGCTATGATATACTTATGTGACTTTGTTTACTTTTCTTTCCTTTCTTGCTTCCTTCCCTCCCTCCTTCCTTTCCCTTTCTTTCTTTCTTTCTTTCTTTCTTTCTTTCTTTCTTTCTTTCTTTCTTTCTTTCTTTCTTTCTTTTTTTCTTTCATCTTTCTTTCTTTCTTGTCTGTATATTTTTCATGCTTTGTTTTGCTGAGATCTTAAGTATGTAGATTGATCTCTTTTAGCAGTTTTAGAAAACGCCCAACCATTCTCTCTTCAAATATTTCTTTTACCTTGTCTGTATTTTCGTTATTAGACTTCAGTTAAGTGTAGACTAAATTTGAATTTTGCTCAGATGTTCCTTGCACTATGTTCTCTTTCAACCATTCTCTTTAATCTTGGTACTTCAGTTTGTATATTTTCTATTGATCTATATTTGAGTGTAATAATCTTGTTCTGCTCCATCCAATCTGTAATTTAACCAAAAGATTGAATTTTTTAATATCAGATTTTGCAAAGTTTAATTAGAGAGTGTCTTTTTAATTCTGTTTTACATCTTCTGGTCCTTTGGAGATGTTCTCCATCTTTTCATCCATTTATCCATTTAAAATTTTTTTCTTTGACATATTAATTATAGTTATTTTCTGTTAAGTCCAATATGTGGAAAAACTGCAGATATCCATCTATTACCTACTGTTTCTGTTAATTACCAGCCATATATTATTGCCATTTTGCCTGTCTAGTAATTGTTGGGTTTTTGATGGATAATGTGTCAAGAAGTTATTTTTCACACACAAAAAAGATTTTCTTCTCCTTTTAGGCAGCTGATCATTCTAATCCAATTAGAATTTAAACGTGATAGGGACTTAGCTGAATTATGATTCAGTCTCCTTTTGCTCAGCCCCTGTCTAGGTCATAATTCTCCAAATCCTCTGATTGCATATTGGCTCTTCATTTTCTCAGTGCTGAAATACTATATTTCAAACTTTGCCCTTCAGATGTTTCAGTCCATTCCCCAACATCCTGCCACATTTACTTAAAAATATGCCAATCTGAAAGTGAAGGGATGGAGATCCATCTTCCATGCCAGCGGACCTCAAAAGAAAGCTGGGGTAGCAATTCTTATATCAGATAAATTAGATTTTAAACTAAAGTCTGTAATTAGAGACACAGAAGGACACTATCATTCTTAAAGGGTCTATCCAACAAGAAGATCTAATAATTGTAAATATCTATGCCCCCAACATGGGAGCAGCCATCTACATAAGCCAGCTGTTAACCAAAATAAAGAGTCATATTGATAACAATACGTTAATTGTAGGAGACCTCAATATTCCACTCTCAGCAATGGACAGATCATCTAAGCAGAAAATCAACAAGGAAACAAGAGCTTTGAATGATACATTGGATCAGATGGACCTAACAGATATTTACAGACCATTCCACCCTAAAACAACAGAATACTCATTCTTCTTGAGCGCACATGGAAGTTTCTCCAGAATAGACCACATAGTGGGTCACAAATCAGGTCTCAACCGATACCAAGAGATTGAGATTATTCCCTGCATATTCTCAGACCACAATGCTCTAAAACTGGAACTCAATCATAAGAAAAAATTTGGCAGAAATTCAAACACTTGGAAGCTAAAGACCACCCTGCTCAAGAATGTTTGGGTCAACCAGGAAATCAAAGAACTTAAAACAATTCATGGAAATCAATGAGAACGAAAACACATCAGTCCAAAACCTATGGGATACTGCAAAGGCGGTCCTAAGGGGGAAATACATAGCCATCCAAGCCTCACTCAAAAAAATAGAAAAATCCCGAATTCACCAACTAACTCTACACCTTAAAGAACTAGAGAAAAAGCAACAAACGACGCCTAAGCCACGCATTAGAAGAGAAATAATTAAAATTAGAGCAGAAATCAATGAATTAGAAACCAGAAACACAGTAGGTCAGATCAATGAAACTAGAAGTTGGTTCTTTGAAAGAATTAATAAGATCGATAAACCACTGGCCATACTTATCCAAAAGAAAAGAGAAAGGACCCAAATTAATAAAATTATGAATGAAAGGGGAGAGATCACGACTAACACCAAGGAAATAGAAACAATTATTAGAAATTATTATCAACAACTATATGCCAATAAACTGAGCAATCTGGATGAAATGGAGGCCTTCCTGGAAACCTATGAGCTGCCAAGACTGAAACAGTAAGAAATTGACAACCTGAATAGGCCAATAACCAGTAACGAGATTGAAGCAGTGATCAAAAACCTCCCAAAAAACAAGAGTCCAGGGCCTGATGGATTCCTTGGGGAATTGTACCAAACATTCAAAGAAGAAATAATACCTATTCTACTGAAGCTGTTTCAAAAAATAGAAACAGAAGGAAAGTTTCCAAACTCATTCTATGAGGCCAGCATTACCTTAATCCCCAAACCAGGCAAAGACCCCATCAAGAAAGGAGAATTTCAGACCGATATCCCTGATGAATATGGATTCCAAAATCCTCAACAAAATCCTAGCTAATAGGATCCAACAATACGTTAAAAGGATCATCCACCACGACCAAGTGGGATTTATCCCTGGGATGCAAGGGTGGTTCAACATTCGCAAATCAATCAATGTGATAGAACATATTAATAAGAGGAGGGAGAAGAACCATATGGTCCTCTCAATTGATGCAGAAAAAGCAGTTGACAAAATACAACATCCTTTCCTGATTAAAACTCTTCAGAGTATAGGGATAGAGGGAACATTCCTCAAGTTCATAAAATCCATCTATGAAAAATCCACAGCGAATATCATCCTCAATGGGGAAAAGCTGAGAGCTTTTCCCTTAAGATCAGGAACACGTCAAGGATGCCCACTCTCACCATTATTGTTCAACATAGTACTAGAAGTCCTAGCAACAGCAATCAGACAACAAAAAGAAATAAAAGGTATTCAAATTGGCAAAGAAGTCAAACTCTCTCTTTTCACAGATGACATGATACTTTATGTGGAAAACCCAAAAGACTCCACCCCCAAATTACTAGAACTCATCCAGCAATTCAGTAATGTGGCAGGATACAAAATCAATGCACAGAAATCAGTTGCTTTCTTATACACTAACAACGCAACTGTAGAAAGAGAAATTAGAGAAACGATTCCATTTACAATAGCACCAAAAACCATAAGATACCTCGGAATAAATCTAACCAAAGAGGTAAAGGATCTATACTCTAGGAACTACAAAACACTCATGAAAGAAATTGGAGAAGACACAAAAAGATGGAAAAATATTCCATGCTCACGGATCGGAAGAATAAACATTGTTAAAATGTCTATGCTACCCAGAGCAATCTATACCTTCAATGCCATCCCGATCAAAATTCCAATGACATTTTTCAAAGTGCTGGAACAAACAATCCTAAAATTTGTATGGAATCAGAAAAGACCCCAAATCACCAAGAAAATTTTGAAAAAGAAAAGCTGGGGCATCACGTTGCCCGATTTCAAGCTATATTACAAAGCTGTGATCACCAAGACAGCATAGTATTGGCACAAAAACAGACATATAGACCAATGGAACAGAATAGAGAACCCGGTATGGACCCTCAACTCTATGGTCAAATAATCTTTGACAAAGCAGGAAAAAACATGCAATGGAAAAAAGACAGTCTCTTCAATAAATGGTGCTGGGAAAATTGCACAGCCACATGCAGAAGAATGAAACTCGACCATTCTCTAACACCATTCACAAAGATAAACTCAAAGTGGATGAAAGACCTCAATGTGAGACAGGAATCCACCAAAATCCTAGAGAACATAGGCAGTAACCTCTTTGACATCACCCACAGCAACTTCTTTCAAGATACATCTCCAAAAGCTAGTGAAACAAAAGCAAAAGTGAACTTTTGGGACTTCCTCAAGAAAAAAGCTTCTGCACGGCAAAGGAAAGAGTCAACAAAACAAAGGCAACCCACAGAATGGGAGAAGATATTTGCAAATGACACTACAGATAAAGGGCTGGTATCCAAGATCTATAAAGAACTTCTCAAACTCAACACCCAAAAAACAAATAATCAAGTCAAAAAGTGGGCAGAAGATATGAAAAGACACTTCTCTGAAGAAGACATACAAATGGCTAATAGACACATGAAAAAATGGTCATCATCATTAGCCATCAGGGAAATCCAAATCAAAACCACATTGAGATACCACCTTACACCAGTTAGAATGGCAAAAATGGACAGGGAAAGAAACAACAAATTTGGAGAGGTTGTGGAGAAAGGGGAACCCTCTTATACTGTTGGTGGGAATGCAAGTTGGTGCAGCCACTTTGGAAAACAGTGTGGAGGTTCCTCAAAAATTTAAAAATAGAGCTACCCTATGACCCAGCAATTGCACTACTGGGTATTTACCCCAAAGACACAGAAATAGTGAAAAGAAGGGCCATATGCACCCCAATGTTCATAGCAGCAATGTCCGCAATAGCCAAACTGTGGAAAGAGCCTAGATGCCCTTCAACAGATGAATGGATAAAGAAGATGTGGTCCATATATACAATGGAATATTACTCAGCCATCAGAGAAGATGAATACTCAACTTTTACATCAACATGGATGGGACTGGAGGAGATTATGCTAAGTGAAATAAGTCAAGCAGGGGAAGTCAATTATCATATGGTTTCACATATTTGTGGAACATAAGGAATAGCATGGAGGACACTAGGAGAAGGAAGGGGAAAATGAGGGGGGTGGATTGGAGGGAGAGATGAACCATGAGAGACTATGGACTCTGAGAAACAAACAGGGTTTTAGAGTGGAGAGGAGTGGGGGGATTGGTTAGCCCAGTGATGGGTATTAAGGAGGGCACATACTGCATGGAGCACTGGGTGTTATACGAAAACAATGGATCGTGGATCACCACATCAAAACTAATGATGTATTGTATGGTGACTAACATAACATAATAAAATTAGAAAAAAATATGTCAATTGTTTGAAAAAGGAGACTGGTGATAGATTTGACATATGTCTTTGCTTTGTATCCTTTACAAGAGTACAGGATAATTTCCTTTGCCTTCTAGATGCTTTTTTCCTGGCACTCTAACCTCTGGTAGAGGCACACATTTGAAAAATATCTAGCAGGAAAACCATCCTTTGCATTTGAATTCTTGTAAGTTTGTGGTTTGCCCACCAACACTTCATAAGGGGTAAAGTTCTGTTGTTTATTTTTTCACCCAACAGATTCTTTCTAAAAAAAAAAAAGCCCGATCTTCAGTTCATGCACAGAATTGGCAAATAAGCAAACAAAAAACCCAAACACCAAAACTGCAGCAGATTGTCATCTTACTTCAGAAAGTCCCTCCTATCTATAATGTTTGAGTTCATCAATTCTTCATTGCTTCGAAAACTTTTAGGTTTCTTTAAAAATATGTTGAAAATTGTATCCAACCTCTTCTAATTGTTGAAGCCTGAGCATTAGTTTACTATTATGATTTAACTTTTTCTCAAAAGCAAAGTCATTTTGTTGGTTTTAGTGTTAGGCAAAATTCTTAATTTTTTATAGTGGAAGTAATGGAGAGTCTAATGGTTTATAGTGTCGTTTTGTATGTCATATTCTATAAAATATGGTCGTTCAAAATGTCTTTTTTATAGATGGGCTATATAGAAAAAAACAAAGAAAACAAAAAAGTAAGTGAAGTTTTGTAAAGATCATACAAAACTAAGTCTAGATATTTGTGTATTTATGGAAATTCACCATCAATTAAAATTTCTAAACTTTGGTAAATAATAAGCTTGGTCATGTGTTTTCACTCTAGGAGATTGCTCTTTTTGCACACACTACAATTGTATTAGACTAATTTAAGTTTTCTATTAGTTTTTCTATTTGTCAAATTCTGTCGTAACTATTATGTCAGTGCAACACTTGTCATGAATCCAAAGTGGAATTGCATCACCACACATTTTTCTTTCTTTTTTATTTTTCCTACCTCAAAGGATAGTTTTTTTTCTTCCAAATTTTTATTTAAATTCTTGCTAGTTAACATAGTATAATACTGGTTCCAGCAGTAGAATTCAGTGATTCATCCTTACTTTCAACACCCAGTGTTCATCATAACAAGTGCCCTCCTTAATACCCATCACCCATTTAGCCCATCCCGCACCAATAGCCCTCCATCAGCCCTCCGTTTGTTCTCTATAATTGAGTCTCTTACAGTTTCCTTTTTTTAAAAATGTTCTAAATTATATTTAGAAGGATTATTTAGTAGTGGTGTGATAGAATTATCAGTGGTTCAAAGATCCAACATAATGACATAGTGTACTCATGACAGAGTTACTTCATTCACTCCACAAAAGAATCTTTTTTTTAACCTGTTTTTTTATTTTATTATGTTATGTTAATCACCATACATTACATCATTAGTCTTTGATGTAGTGTTCCATGATTCATTGTTTGCATATAACACCCAGTGCTCCATTCAGTACGTGCCTTCTTTAATACCCGTCACCAAGCTAACCCATTCCCCCACCCCCTTCCCCTCTAGAACCCTCAGTTTGTTTCTCAGAGTCCATAGTCTCTCATGGTTTGTCTCCCCCTCCGATTTCTCCTGCTTTATTTTTCCCTTCCTACTATCTTCTTTTTTTTTTTTTTAACATATAATGTATTATTTGTTTCAGAGGTACAGGTCTGTAATTCAACAGTCTTACACAATTCACAGCGCTCACCATAACACATACCCTCCCCAATGTCTATCACCCAGCCACCCCATCCCTCCCACCCCCCACCACTCCAGCAACCCTCAGTTTCCTGAGATTAAGAATTCCTCATATCAGTGAGATCATATGATACATGTCTTTCTCTGACTGACTTATTTTGCTTAGCATAATACCCTCCAGTTCCATCCACATCATTGCAGATGGCAAGATTTCATTTCTTTTGATGGTTGCATAATATCCCATTGTACATATATACCACACCTTCTTTATCCATTCATCTGTCGATGGACATCTTGGCTCTTTCCACAGTTTGGCTATTGTGGACATTGCTGCTATAAACATTGGGGTGCACGTACCCCTTCGGATCCCTACATTTGTATCTTTGGGGTAAATACCCAGTAGTGCAATTGCTGTGTCGTAGGACAGCTCTATTTTCAACTTTTTGAGGAACCTCCATACTGTTTTCCAGAGTGGCTGCACCAGCTTGCATTCCCACCAGCAGTGTAGGAGGGTTCCCCTTTCTCTGCATCCCTGCCAACATCTGTCGTTTCCTGACTTGTTAATTTTAGCCATTCTGACTGATGTGAGGTGGTACCTCACTGAGGTTTTGATTTGGATTTCCCTGATGCCGAGGGATGTTGAGCACTTTTTCATGTGTCTGTTGTCCGTTTGGATGTCTTCTTTGGAAAAATGTCTGTTCATGTCTTCTGCCCATTTCTTGACTGCTTCCCTCTCTCTCTTTTTTTCCCTTTCCATAAGTTCATCTGTTTTGTTTTCTAAATTCTACATATGAGTGAAATCATATGGTTTTTGTCTTCCTCTGATTGACTTATTTTGCTTAGCATAATACACTCTAGCTCCATCCATTCATTGCAAATGGCAAGATTTCATTTTTTTTATGGCTGAGTAACATTATATATATATTTCACATCTTCATTATCCATTCATCCGTCAATGGACATTTGGGCTCTTTCCATAGTTTGGCTATTGTTGATAATGCTGCTATAAACATCATGCATGTATCCCTTCAGATCTTTATTTTTGTATCCTTTGGGTAAATGCCTAGTAATATAATTGCTGGATCATAGGGTAGTTCTATTTTTAAGTTTTTGAGGAACCTGCATGTGGCTTTCCAGAGTGACTGCACCAGTTTGCATTCCTACTAACTGTAAGAGAGTTTCCCTTTCTCTGAATCCTCGCCAACATCTGTTGTGTACTGTGTTGTTAACTTAAGCCATTCTGACAGATGTGAGGCAGTATCTCATCATGGTTTTGATTTGTATTTCCCTGATGATGAGCGATGTTGAGTGTCTTTTCATGTGTCTGTTTGCCATCTGTATGTCTTCTTTGGAGAAATGTCTATTCATGTCTTCTGCCCATTTCTTAACTGGATTGTTTTTTGGGTGTTCAGTTTTATAAGTTCTTTGTATATTTTGGATACTAACCCTTTATCAGATATGTCATTTGCAAATATCTTCTCCCATTCTGTAGGTTTCCTTTTATTCTTATTGATTGTTTCCTTCACTGCGCAAAAGCTTCTTATGTTGATGAATTCCCAATAGTTCATTTTTGCTTCTGTTTCCCTTGCCTCTGGTGACATGTCTAGTAAAAAATTACTATGGCCCAGGTCAAAGAGTTTGCTGCCTGTGTTCTCCTCTAGGATTTAAATGGTTTCCTATCTCACATTTAGGTCTTTCATTTATTTTGTATTTATTTTTGTATATGGTTTAAGAAAGTGGTCCAGTTTCATTCTTTTGCAAGTTGTCTGGTTTTCCTAACACCACTTGTTGAAGAGACCATCTTTTTTCCCATTGGATATTCTTTCCTTCTTTGTTGAAGATTAGTTGGCCACATAGTTGTGGCCATATAGTTGTGGGTTAGGGTTAGGGTTAGGGTTAATCTGTTCCTTTGATTTATATGCCTGTTTTTGTGCCAGTACCATACTGTCTTGATGACTACAGCTTTGTAATATACCTGAAGTCCAGAATCGTGATGCCTCCAGCTTTGCTTTTCTTTTTCAGGATTGCTTTGGCTATTCAGGGTCTTTTGTGGTTCCATATAAATTTTAGGATTGTTTGTTCTAGCTCTGTGAAAAATATTGGTAGTATTTTGATAGAGATTGCATTAAATGTGTCCATTGCTTTGGGTAAGATAGACATTTTAACAATGTTTGTTCTTCCAATCCCTGAGCATGGAATGTTTTTCCATTTCTTTGTGTCTTCTTCTATAGTTTATAGTTGTCTATAGTTTTTAGAGTACAGATCTTTTACCTCTTTGGTTGGGTTTATTCCTAGGTATCTTATGGTTTTTGGTGCAATTGTAAATGGGATTAATTCCTTGATTTCTTTTTCTGCTGTTTCATTATTGGCATATAGAAATGCAACAGATTTCTATATATTGGTTTTATATCCTGCGACTTTGCCAAATTCATGTATTAGTTCTAGCAATTACCACACATTTTTTCGACGTAACAGCAAGACCTACATGTCTGCCAAAATGGTAACTGGATTTTGGGGTTTTGTTTAGTAATTAAAACTTAAGTTGAGATACAAAGAAAAAAAAAGAATTGGTGTTTCATTTTTACATTTGGGTGTGAAAATTTCTTTTAAGGCCATGTTAATGTTCCTAAACTCTCTAATAAGCATCATCATTTTATTGGAGAAATCAATAAAAAAATTAGTTAATACATTTTTATATTGGTGTTTTAATAGAACATATTTTACTAATACATTTAATTTATTTATAACAGATATAATATTTATATTGCAATACTGTGTTTTATATTAAGGATTATGGCCTTCAGAAAAACCTCTCACCTTTGTTATTTTTGTAATAATTAAAATGTATATTTTAAAATAAATTTTATATGTATGAATTAAGTAATGAAACAAGAATTGTGGGAGAAATTAGGAGACCAAGACAGTTTTATTAGGTATAAATTCTCTCCTTTTTGAGTATATGGTTAATCAACATAGTTAACTTTTGCATAACACTTAACATATGCCAGGAATTATGCTATTTGTTCAAGGTAAATGTTGACATTTAATTTTTATAACAATTAAATGTGGTAGGGATAATCATTATAATTGTTTTAAAAATGAATAAAATAAGGACAAACAAGGTTAAATAACTATTCCAGGATTATATAGCTATAAGATAAGTGAGGTAGCTTTGTTGAATCTTTTGAAATTATTTTCAAAATATGTAGTTAGTTTCTTTTTCATATCTTTCACTATGGATCAGTAAACTGAAGTCTCAAACTATAAGATTATGTTATTCTAATGACTGATGATGCATTTCACAGAACAATTTTAAATACAGATTGAGCTGGCTTTCTCTTTGTAAGCAGGTGGGAGAAAAAAAAAACAGAAAAATGTGAAAAAAAATGATTAATTGAATTTCTAACCCCTTGTTAGGAGTCTGGAAATGTGGGCTGGACCCAGAGACCATATACCACTGTGATTTGTTTTACAAGAATGATCAAAAAGTATGAGGTAATGTTAGAAATCTAACTTGGCGGTCAAAGCACAATTTACCTTTAGCTAACTATATAAATAATATTTTATGCTAGTTTACAAGTGAAATAATACATATACATTATTTCTCTGTGCTCTTCCTAAACTACAAGGTAAATATTATTTTCCCCCTTTTATGGATGGAGTTACAACTGAAGCTTCAGAAAACTGTAAGTTAACTATTTTGTGAGAAATTATTAGGAGCATTTCACTGAGTATGTCCCAACATCACAAGTTGGTTATAAGAAACAAATAATTGAAAGATTAAAAGTAACTCAGTAAAGGGAAGAGAGAAAGCAGCAAGTTGCTATATCTTCCTAATAGACCTCTATATTGTATCTTTTTTTATCACCCTGGCAGAAGGGAGGGCTGCTTCCATGAATTATATATTTTAGTATCACACCTGAAGCCTCATTTAATGTAACCAGTGTTTCTTTTTCTTGTGAAGGGAAAGCTAGGAGGTAGATAGAAGGACAGAGATCCCTCTCCACTCATTCTTTGATGGCCCAACAAAATTAATATGAGTTCCTGTATGGAAATCAGGTTCATCTCCTGAACATACATACATACGTGCACACACAGACACACTTAATATTATTTATGTGTATATATATGTATTAAACATTTAATATATATAAACATTTAATATATATAAACAAAATTTAGAAATACCTACATATACATATTTAATATTTGATATAAATGTGCACACACACACACACATATATATATATGGATAAACAGACAAGCAAATTTAAAAATACATACATACATACATATATACATGTAAAAAAGATGTCAAAGTGCCATTCTGAACCAAAAAATGGAGGTTCAGAGATAGAAGGATAGATCTGGGGAGTTACTATTTTACAAAAGCTTTCCCAGTAATTCTTATAATCAGACATGTTTGGGAACACCAGCTCATATTTCACAGTGCAGTAAATAACAGTAATACCCTGAGTATATAGATCAGTTGGTTTCAGTCTGTTACTTTCTCCTAGCTTTCATTTCAGAACCTGCTATCTCTAACTCCTCTCTCTCTACACCTCTTTTTCTCTTTCTCTGTCTCTCTCTTCAAGTACTTCTCTTCCTAATGCCAATTTCTGTCTTATTTTGTGTGTGTTTGCCACTCCCAGAGTAATCTCTTATATTTTCTCTTTTCGTGTAAAATGATAGTTTTCCACTGGACTTAATGATATTCAGAAACCATTTTTAATTTTTTCTAACCAGACTACACAGATGTGATAGCCAACCGAAGCTTATTTATAAAAATCAAGTGTGAACCTCATGTTAATGCATATGTAGTTTTTGGAGCATTGCGTGCCTTTTCCTCTCTTCTTTGCTCAGATTTATTTTGCTGGGATGGTATCCCTCCTGACTATCTGTAGAACTCATTTACAGGCTTATGAACTTAGTGAACTTCCAAGGTAGTTATTTCTTTTGAGAGAGGGGAGAGAGACAGAGAGACAGAGAGAGATAAATGTGTTGGCTAAGCAGGGCACTCTCCTATTCTTTAAATTTGGAGTAAATTATATTGTTGCAGGGGCAGTAGGAATGCTTTCTCTTGGTGCTGCATATATATTATTTGATCTGGTAATAAATGTAAAATATAGTCTTACGTAAACATACATATATGCTAAGAGTTGAAGGTGTCAAATGAATTATAGAATACAAAACTAGTCCCTAGTAGCCTGACTGTCCTGTGTGTATGAAATTGTGTACTATGTGAACAGAGCTTCTTTAAAAGACTTTTCCTGGATAATATTTCTAACAGTGTAAGGAACCAGGACCTTGAAGTAAACCTTTTTCATTTTTGAAAGTGCATTTACTACTTTAAGATTCTGTCTGGAATCCTCTGTGCATTTATACGCTGCTTCCTACTTCTTGCCCTGTGTACCTGAGTTCTGACACAGTGGAACATGAGAAACCAGCTTATCCTCCAAAGCTCATTTCTGACTGCTGATAGGGTACAGGTCAGTACTAGTGTAGACTACTGAATCTTATTTCTTTGTTACCTGTGTGCTGTGTATTAAAACTCAAGTAAAATGCAGTATTTTAAATCAATCAATCAACAAATATTGATTGATCACTCATGATATGTTAGGCAAAGTAGGATATTAAAGTTGTATGAAGCAAGACCCATACCCTCAGGGAACTTAAAATTTAGTTAGCTGGTAATTTTTTTTTTTAAATGTGAAGAATTACATACCAATAACACCATAGACAAACAATGTTAAAAAGCAAGCTAAAGTTTAGGAGATAATAGTTGCAAGGTGTATAATAGAAAAATTATTAGTAAATTATTAGTAACCAGAATATTTGACTGTTGCCTACTTATCAATGAGTAAAAGATAAACAACTCATGTGCAAATGATATGAACAAATAATTTGGCCTGCAGGCAGTAGTTTGCTGACTCCTGAGGTAGAAAGCTATTGCAATATTACTGATAGCACTGATTATGATGACAACAGTGATAGTTATGAGATAGGACTGCATATATACTTTGCAATCAGAGTCAACAGGATTTGCTATAAGTTTGTTGTGGATTGGGAGAGAAAAATGTGTCAGAAATTATTTCAAGATTTTGATCTGAGCAACTGAAGGTGAAGATTGCCATTCACTGAGCTAGAGAAGATTAAAGGAGAATCAGATTTGAAAAAGTCAATTAGAAATTCAGATTGGGACATGTTAAAATATCTGAAATCCAGATGGGAAATGACCAGGAAATATTTGGAAAAACAAATCTGGAGCTCATGATCTTTGGGATGGAGATATACTTTTGGGAGTCATCAGTATATAGGTAGTATCAAAGTCATTAAGACTTGATCAGATCACCAGGGAATAAGTATGAAGTGGTTTTAATAATGGACCATGGAGGTGGCGCCTGGGTGGCTCAGTCGTTGAGCGTCTGCCTTCGGCTCAGGTCATGATCCCGGAGTCCTGGGATCGAGCCCCGCATCGGGCTCCCTGCTCTGCGGGAGGCCTGCTTCTCCCTCTCCCACTCCCCCTGCTTGTGTTCTCTCTCTCGCTGTGTATCTCTCTCTGTCAAATAAATAAACAAAAATCTTTAAAAAAAAAAAAAAAATAATGGACCATGGACTAAAAACAGTAATGAGATATGAATGTGGTAGGGTACAGTGAAAATTTATTAGAGAAAAAGGTTATAGTTCCTAGCAATGAAGAAAAGTTGTTGCACTTGACTTCTAGAGAGCATGAGCTGGAAAAACCAGAGATTGTCAGAGAATAATTATTGCCATTGAGATTATGGAGAAGTTTCAGTTGCTAATAATAGAAGAATTTATCATCTTAACTCTGGGAGTATACAGTTGGGGTAGAGATAGATCAAGATAATCTGAGTAGAGAAGGTTAAGAAACTCAGAGGCCATATTTTAAGAACTCTTCATGTGTTTATTAAAGTCACCAAGAATATTGACATGAGAAAATGGGAGCTATTATGGAGCTAAAACAATCAATAAATGAGATATTGAGTCTATAGATAATTACAAAAAGAAAGAATAAAGATTGATGAAGATAGTTACATGAATCTTAAAATCTTTTTTTCAACTTTTATTTGTAAATGGAATAGGGAGAGAAAATGGTCTGGAAGTAACAATGACTAATACCTACCACACTTCCAGAATTGGTACCTTGAAAGCCATGGGAGAAAAACAATAGCAAGGAAACCAGTGTTTTAAAAAACTATCAGGTTTCAAGTAAAACAGGAAGGTGAAGGGAATGCTCAGAGAAGATACTAAGACTAAAGGAGATTGAAATCCCTGTTTCAGGAACAATGGAAGATTCTTGGGAGTTGGGATAAAGTAGGAGATGGAGTCACCATAAAGGTGCATGGAACCTTATAAGGATGGAATTCTAGGTGATGAGAGATGGCAGTCGTCCTTTGGGGACTGAAGTAAACAGAAATAAAGGACATGATTAGTCCCGATAGACTCCAAGGTAGCTCAGGCTAGTGAGGCTATGGATCATGACAAAAGGGAGGGTAATGGAAGAGTTGCCTGAGATGTGAAGCTTCAGCATCTCCTTTTTCTTCTATGGATGGAGATGCAGAGCCCATGGGAGAAGTGTTACCAGAGGCTGTGGGATTTTATGTTTTACAACAATAATGAAAAGGAGTAGAATTAAAGAAAGAAAGCAAGAAGGACAGACAGACAAGCATTCTCAGTATAATAATTAATAATAATTTGAGAGGAATGGGGTTTTGCTTCCCCCCCTCCCTTTTGGTAGAAAGTAGCTGTTTAAACTTTGAAAATATATAGTAAAATATACATGCTAAAAAATTAGGGTCACCACTTATGTAGATAGAAATGAAATTTATGGAAATGAAATTTATAACTTCTTATATAGATGGAAATGAACTTTATAGCTTCTGGTATAATATGGAGTAGAGGGATAAAAGAGAAGGAGGGGATAAATAATACCAAATCAACAGAAGACAAATAGAAAAAAATAGTATCAGTAAACAGAAAATGAAAGTAAGGTAGACTTTGATATATCAGCAGTTATAATAATTACAAATAAATTAAACTCATCTATTAAAATCTGGAGTGTATAAGACTGGTTTTAAAATTAAAACTAAATTTTATATGTGCTTACAAAAAAACATATTTAAAACATTAGGACACATTGAATGTGTAAATTGCTCTGGATAGCATAGACATTTTAACAATATTTCTTCTTCCAGTCCATGAGCATGGAATGTTTTTACATTTCTTTGTGTATTCCTCAATTTCTTTCATAAGTGTTCTGTAGTTTTTAGAGTACAGATCCTTTACCTCTTTGGTTAGGTTTATTCCTAGGTATCTTATGGTTTTTGGTGCAATTGTAAATGGGATCAACTCCTTAATTTCTCTTTCTTCTGTCTCATTATTAGTGTATAGGAATGCAACTGATTTCTGTGCATTGATTTTATATCCTGCCACATTGCTGAATTCCTGTATGGGTTCTAGCAATTTTGGGTTGGAGTCTTTTGTGTTTTCCACATAAAGTATCATGTCATCTGGGAAGAGTGAGAGTTTGACTTCTTCTTTGCCAGTTTGAATGCCTTTTATTTGTTTTTATTGTCTGGTTGCTGAGGCTAGGACTTCTAGTACTATGTTGAACAACAGTAGTGAGAGTGGGCATCCCTCTTGTATTCCTGATCTTAGGGGAAAAGCTCTCAGTTTATCCCTATTGAGAATGATATTTGCAGTGGGCTTTTCATAGGTGGCTTTTATGATATTGAGGTATATTCCCTCTATCCCTACACTGTGGAGAGTTTTAATCAAGAAAGGATGCTATATTTTGTCAAATGCTTTTTCTGCTATTGAGAGGTTCATATGGTTCTTGTCTTTTCTTTTATTAATGCGGATGTTGTACTTTGCCAGATGCTTTTTCTTCATCAATTGAGAGGATCATGTAGTTCTTGTCCTTTTATTAATGTGATGTATCATGTTGATTGAGTTGCGAATGTTGAACCACTGTTGCAATCCAGGAATAAATCCTACTTGGTCGTGGTGAATAATCCTTTTAATGTACTGTTGGATCCTATTGGCTAGTGTCTTGGTGAGTATTTTGGCATTCACGTTCATCAGGGAGATTGGTCTGTAATTCTCCTTTTTGATGGGGTCTTTGTCTGGTTTTGGGTCCAGAGATACAAATGTAGTGATCCAAAGGGTCATCTGCACCCCAATGTTCATAGCAGCAATGTCCACAACAACCAAACTGTGGAAAGAGCTGAGATGTCCATTGACAGATGAATGGATAAAGAAAATGTGGTATATATATATACACAATGGAATATTAATCAGCCATCAGAAAGGATGAATACTTATCATTTACATCGACATAGATGGAACTGAAGGGTATTATGCTGAGCGAAATAAGTCAATCAGAGAAAGACAATTATCATATGGTTTCACTCATATGTGGAATATAAGAAACAGTGCAGAAGATCATAGGGTAAGGGAGGGAAAACTGAAGGGGAAGTCATCAGAGGGAGAAAAACCATGAGAGACTCTTAACTATAGGAAACAAACTGAGGGTTGCTGGAGGGGAGGTAGGTGGGGGGAATGTGGTAATTGGGTGATGGAGATTAAGGAGGGCATGTGATGTGATGAGTACTGTGTGTTATACACAACTGATGACTTATTCAACACTATATCTGAAACTAATGATGTACTATGTTGGCTAATTGAATATAAATAAAAAAATTTAAACAATTAGGATACAGGAAAAATGAATATAAAGAATGAAATACACATGAGGAAAGTACTAAACAAATTATTAACATCTTTCAAAATAGAATTTTAGCGGAATACACATTCTTCTTTAGTACCCATGGAACATTCTCCAGAATAGATCACATCCTAGGTCACAAATCAGGTCTCAACCAGTACCAAAAGATTGGGATCATTCCCTGCCTATTTTCAGACCACAATGCTTTGAAACTAGAACTCAATCACAAGAGGAAAGTCAGAAAGAATTCAAATACATGAGGCTAAAGAGCATCCTACTAAAGAATGAATGGGTCAACCAGGAAATTAAAGAAGAATTAAAAAAATTCATGGAAACCAGTGAAAATGAAAACACAACTGTTCAAAATCTTTGGGATGCAGCAAAGGCCATCCTAAGAGGAAAGTATATAGCAATACAAGCCTTTCTCAAGAAACAAGAAAGGTCTCAAGTACATAACCTAACCTACACCTAAAAGAGCTGGAGAAAAACAGCAAATAAAGCCTAAACTCAGCAGAGGAGAAATAATAAAGATCAGAGCAGAAATCAATGAAATAGAAACGAAAAGAACAGTAGAACAAATTAACGAAACTAGGAGCTGGTTCTTTGAAAGAATTAACAAGATTGATAAACCCCTGGCCAGACTTATCAAAAAGAAAAGAGAAATGACCCAAAATCATGATCAACAAAATCATGAATGAAAGAGGAGAGATCACAACCAACACCAAAGAAATACAAACAATTATAAGAACATATTATGAGCAACTCTATGCCAGCAAATTAGATAACCTGGAAGAAATAGATGCATTCCTAGAGATGTATCAACTACCAAAACTGAACCAGGAAGAAAGAGAAAACCTGAACACACTATAACCACTAAGGAAATTGAAGCAGTCATCAAAAATCTCCCAACAAACAAAAGCCCAGGGCCAGATGGCTTCCCAGGGGAATTCTACCAAACATTTAAAGAAGAATTAATACCTATCCTTCTGAAGCTGTTCCAAAAAATAGAAATGGAAGGAAAACTTCCAAACTCGTTCTATGAGGCCACCATTACCTTGATCCCCAAACCAAAGACCCCATCAAAAAGGAGAATTACAGACCAGTATCCTTGATGAACATGGATGCAAAAATTCTCACCAAAATACTAGCCAATAGGATCCAACAGTACATTAAAAGGATTATTCACCACGACCAAGTGGGATTTATCCCTGGGCTGCAAGGTTGGTTCAACATCTGCAAATCAATCAACGTGATACAATACATTAACAAAAGAAAGAACAAGAGTCATATGATCCTCTCAATAGATGCAGAAAAAGCATTTGACAAAGTACAGCATCCTCTCTTGATCAAAACTCTTCAGAGTATACGCATAGAGGGTACATACCTCAATATCATAAAAGCCATCTATAAAAAACCCACAGCGAACATCATTCTCAATGGGGAAAAACTGAGAGCTTTCCCCCTAAGGTCAGGAGCACGGCAGGGATGTCCACTATCACCACTTCTATTCAACATAGTATTAGAAGTCCTAGCCACAGCAATCAGACAACAAAAAAAAATCAAAGGCATCCAAATCGGCAAAGAAGTCAAACTCTCACTCTTTGCAGATGATATGATACTTTATGTGGAAAACCCCAAAGACTCCACCCCAAAACTGCTAGAATTCATACAGGAATTCTGTAAAGTGGCAGGATATAAAATCAATATACAGAAATCAGTGGCATTCCTATACACCAACAACAAGACAGAAGAAAGAGAAATTAAGGAGTCGATCCCATTTACAATTGCACCCAAAACCATAAGATACCTAGGCATAAATCTAACCAAAGAGGCAAACAATCTGTACTCAGAAAACTATAAAATACTCATGAAAGAAGTTGAGGAAGACACAAAGAAATGGAAAAACGTTCCATGCTCATGGATTGGAAGAACAAACATTGTGAAGATGTCAATGCTACCTAGAGCAATCTACACATTTAATGCAATCCCTATCAAAATACCATCCACTTTTTTCAAAGAAATGGAACAAATAATCCTCAAATTTGTATGGAACCAGAAAAGACCCCGAATAGCCAGAGGAATGTTGAAAAAGAAAAACAAAGCTGGTGGCATCACAATTCCGGTCTTCCAGCTCTATTACAAAGCTGTCATCATCAAGACAGTATGGTACTGGCACAAAAACAGACACATAGATCAATGGAACAGAATAGAGAGCCCAGAAATGGACCCTCAACTCTATGGTCAATTAATCTTTGACAAAGCAGGAAAGAATGTCCAATGGAAAAAAGTCTCATCAATAAATGGTGTTGGGAAAATTGGACAGCCGCATGCAGAAGAATGAAACTGGACCATTTCCTTACACCACACACAAAAATAGACTCTAAATGGTTGAAAGACCTCAATGTGAGACAGGAGTCCATCAAAATCCTAAAGGAGAACACAGGCAGCAACCTCTTCGACCTCAGCCACAGCAACTTCTTCCTAGAAACATCGCCAAAGGCAAGGGAAGCAAGGGCAAAAATGAACTATTGGGACTTCATCAAGATAAAAAGCTTTTGCACAGCAAAAGAAACATTCAACAAAACCAAAAGACAACCAACAGAATGGGAGAAGATATTTGCAAATGACATATCAGATAAAGGGCTAGTATCCAAAATCTATGAAGAACTTATCAAACTCAACACCCAAAGAACAAGTAACCCAATCAAGAAATGGGCAGAAGACATGAACAGAAATTTCTGCAAAGATGGCATCCAAATGGCCAACAGACACATGAAAAGTGCTCAACATCGCTCGGCATCAGGGAAATCCAAATCAAAACCTCAATGAGATACCACCTCACACCAGTCAGAATGGCTAAAATTAACAAGTCAGGAAACGACAGATGTTGGCGGGGATGCGGAGAAAGGGGAACCCTCCTACACTGCTGGAGGGAATGCAAGCTGGTGCAGCCACTCTGGAAAACAGTATGGAGGTTCCTCAAAAAGTTGAAAATAGAGCTGCCCTATGACCCAGCAATTGCACTACTGGGTATTTACCCCAAAGATAGAAATGTAGTGATCCGAAGGGGTACGTGCACCCCGATGTTTATAGCAGTAATGTCCACAATAGCCAAACCATGGAAAGCCATCATGTCCATCGACAGATGAATGGATAAAGAAGGTGTGGTATATATATACAATGGAATATTATGATGCCATCAAAAGGAATGAAATCTTGCCATTTGCAACAACGTGGATGGAACTGGAGGGTGTTATGCTGAGGGAAATAAGTCAGTCAGAGAAAGACATGTATCATATGACCTCACTGATATGAGGAATTTTTAATCTCAGGAAACAAACTGAGGGTTGCTGGAATGGTTGGGGGTGGGAGGGATGGGGTGGCTGGGTGATAGACACTGGGGAGGGTATGTGTCATGGTGAGCGCTGTAAATTGTGCAAGACTGTTGAATCACAGATCTGGACCTCTGAAACAAATAATGCAATATATATTAAGAAAAAAAAAGAAGATAGCAGGAGGGGAAGAATGAAGGGGGGAAATTGGAGGAGGAGACGAACCATGAAAGACTGTGGACCTTGAGAAACAAACTGAGGGTTCTAGAGGGGAGGGGGGTGGGCTGATGGGTTAGCCTGGTGATGGGTATTAAAGAGGGCACGTTCTGCAGGGAACACTGGGTGTTAGGCACAAACAAGGAGTCATGGAACACTACGTCAAAAACTAATGATGTAATATATGGTGATTAACATAACAATAAAAATTTTTAAAAATAGAATTTTCACAAATGGATGGATAAAAAAACATAAAGGTAAAAGAAAATTTATAAGGAAGTTATTTCATTAGTAAACTTGTAGGCACCTAATAATGCATCTTTGAAATACAGAAAACAAAACAAAAAGACAATATTATAAGAACATTTTGCCATGGTACAAAAGTTTAATACAAAAGTTTTAGGTGAAATAGATGATATACTGTCTACAATATAGAATATTTGGACTATAATTTGATGTAGTAGGTTTAAGTAGATTCCCATAAGCAACAAAAAGAAAGTGTTCTTTTTTTTTTTTTAAGGGTTCATGGAACATTAGCAAAGGTTGAGTATCATAAAAGTCACAAAGAATATCTTACCAATTTTCACTCAGCTTTAATTATCAAGTTGTTTGCAATGAACAAAATTAAATAAAATTAGATATCACAAAGAAAATATGGCTTAAAATAAAACATATCTAGATACTAAAATTTCACTCCTACATAGTTAAAATTAACATTAATATTTTATTTTTTTATTTTTAAAAATATTTATTTGAGAGAGAGAAAGAGGCATGGGGAGGAGGGTAGGGGGAAAGAGAGTCTTAAGCATTCTGTACAGAGCACAGAGCCCAATGTGGGGCTCGATCGCATGACCCTGATATCAGGACCTGAGCTGAAATCAAGAGTCCAACACTTAACTAACTGCACCACCTAGACAGCCCTAATATTTTATTTCTTTAAACCATAAATATCTTAAAGCAATTATAACACAATATTTGGTAATAGGTATATTTGCAATTTTATATTATTAGTTTAAGTTTTGTATATTTTATTTTAATTATTTTTTTAAAAAGCAACAACCCTGACAATCAGGAAGATACTAACTAATGTAGTAATGACATGATATTTCACTCATCAGACTGAACAATTGATAAAATTCAATATTATTGAGGATTGGCAAGGATATAGAAAAAATGCACTATCACACACTCGTATACCAATGAAGTAGATAGATGCTACACAGAGCAACATGACTATAATCTAGTGAATAAAAATGCTCATTTCCTAATATTCAGCAATTCTGCTTTTTCATCTACTTTAAAGAACATTTTGAAGAAGTACACATTGGCTGTATTACAAAACTAATCAAGTGTTGTCTACAATGGTGAGAAACTGGAAACTTACTTGTTTATCAATAGAAGATGAATGAATAAATAGTGGTATATCTATACAATGTGTTACATTACATAGCAGCTGATAGGAATAAGCTCTATTTCACTATTTTACATATATATATGTGTGTAGGTATGTGTGTGTGAGTATATTATTTTCTACAACCTTTCTGAAAGAGAAAAGTTGAAATAAATCATGAATCCAGTAGTGTAATTTTCATGTAAAATATAGATATATATATATATTTAAGTGCATGAATACAGATGGACATTTGAATAAAGATTAAAAAAGAAAAATTGCATAGAAATTGTGAAAGGATTAGCTCTTGAAATAGAGGACATAGAATGGGATCAAAGTGTTGACAAAGGTGGATTTTTAAATGTTTTATTAATATTTAAATAATATACACACATTTATTCTTAATTATATATATGCATATAGCAGTAGTAAGTTTTAGAGAATATGTATGTGAAAAGAATAATAAAAGCAAACATGACAGAAGTATAAAGAGTTAATTTTGGGGGCTTAAACTATGAGTGATTATTATTTTATGGTTTGTACATTTCAGATATTTTAAAACAAAACTTAAATCACAATGTATTTGATAAATAACAAATGTATGAACAGATTTTGTAGGACAAGAGATTATTTTCAAGTGAATTGACAGTAAATTCTGCTTTCCTTCAGGAAAGGTGGAGATTCATGTAAGCTGTGGTGTTCTGAGACAATTTCAATAATGAGAATGTGCTGTGGTTGGAATAGTGTGTGGACATTTGCAGATGGAGAAGAAAAGTCATTTCAGGCATACTGAATGGAATAGTCTAAGGAGGAAATAAGCTAGGTTTATATTCAGAGAGCAGTAGGTAGACTAATGAGATGAACATATAGCCATATCCAGATTAAGTGGAAAGATGAATTAGGCCAGAGTTTGCTGCTAAGCAATACAGAAGAATAAAATACCTCAGAAGACCAGAAAGGTGCATAATCTGCTTTAGAGAGAAAATAAAAGAAGGATTATAGAATGGTGTTCTCAGAGAAATTGGTGTTCTTGGTAGGGAATCAAGGTAAGGATTCATATGCAAGATAAAAATAAAGAAAAGCCAGGACCTGGTTACTGAGGGAGAATATCAGTTTAGTTAGAAGAGAATGAGGGGAGAGTCTGCTTAATGTGGTATCTCTGATTTCAGGCCCTGACATTTACTTGCTACTCTTGTTAGCCTAACCAATACCCAATCTCTAAGCCTTTCTTCCTGGCCTTTCCAAGTCTCTTTGCTGTCGAGTGTGCCCATGTGACACTGTTCTTCCACATGAGACATAAGTAGAATTTGTTGGGGGATTCTTTTGAAGTTTTTGCTTTTCTGATAAAAAGGACTTTTTTTTTTCTTTTGGCTTATGTTGCCCCTTTCTCCCCTCTTCATGTGTCAAATGCAAACATAACGGGTATCACTCTAGAAGCTTTCTTGCAACTCTAAAGACCAAAAGCCTCATAGAGGTTCTGGTACGGACATCATTGTACAACCTGGGCCACAGCTGTTTACTTCTTATTATGAGAGAAAAATTAGTCTCAATTTATGTAATGTATTGTGATCAAGTTTTTTATACTTGTAGCTGAAAGCATTCCTGATAACATTTGTTATATAATCTAGAAAGTTATTTAAATGCTCTGAGTTTTAATTTCCTCATTACTTCATGTTGTGTGTTTTGAATGAGTTAATAAATATTTTGTACTTAGCTCAGTGCTTAATACAAACACTGCTTAGTAAATGGTATTATTTATTGTAGTCATTGTTGAAATAAAACAAAAGTTGTTAAAAAGGGAATAGTGACAAGGCAGATTGAGGAAGATAGTTCCTATCTTGTTCTTGCTTAGGAATAGAGATGGTCCCAAATTTGCAGCTAGACTAAGCCTAGAGATACGGGTTAAGTAGATTAGTCATCAAGATTGGATGGATGTAGAAATAGGCCAGTGAATAAAATTATTCATATAAATTTAAATATATTTTTTATATATAGTCAATATTCCCATACCGATGGTGCACATGTGCCTTGATACGTGCTGCACAGCATGGGTTAATCTCACTTGGTCTAGATTGGCCCCAGACATATAACTATAGCTACTGACTTAGAACTACAGCTTCTTATAACCAATGCTAAGGAATCTATTAAGAAAAAATGATGATCTATAACCACAGGTTTCTTATTTTTCCATGAGTTATTTTAGCCTGTCAGAATTGCTTAGTAATAATAATTGGATTTATGATTTACACCTGGTTTGGTGGAGCCTGGCCTATGGCAGGGCAAGGAGTGCCACTTGGGGGGGAGGGGGAAATATGGTTTCAATGGTTAAGGGAGGCCACATAGAATGTGCCTATGTTACCAGTTCACTATAAGACACCTCCACTACAAGAAGAGGCTGGGGGCACCTGGGTAGCTCACTTGGTTAAGTGTCTGCCTTTGGCTTGGGTCATGATCTGGGGGTCCTGGAATCCATACCTGAGTTCAGTCCCCTGTTCAGCGGGAAGTCTGCTTCTCCCTTTCCCTCTGCCCCTCCTCCCCTGCTTATGCTCTCTCTCTGTCTCTCTCTCTCACACACACTCTCACTCTGTCTCTCTCAAATAAATAAAATCTTTAAGAAAAAAAAAAAAAAAGAAGAGGTTGGGCTTTTTGGTAGTGAGGTATGAAGTAGCAATTGGAAACATGCACACAATGTATACCATGCAACTTGAGCAGTGGAAAGAGAACGAAGAAGCCTGAATTGGTATCTCCAGACAATTTAATTCTCCTGCTCCTATATTCTTCTGCTGTTGCTGTATTATACCCTTTACTATTAAAAGGCTGTTTCAGGAGTATAAACCGTTTGAGTCCAGTGAGCCCTTTCAATAAACACTTAAGATCATTAGTAGGTAATTAACATGTATGCTTAAACGCTATTATATTAAGAATTATGTCATATTTATAGTTTAAATTATTATGGTACAAATAATATAATAAAATAATCACTCATCAAATTCCACCACCAATATTTTTTAAAGGCTCTCTTCACATTTTTGACTTCTCCAGGGGTAAAAACTACCTTGAATTTTTGTGTTAATCAAAGACTTACTTTCCTCTAGAGTTTTACTACATTTGTATATAACCCTAAAGAAAAAAAAAAGAAAGTATTATTTAGAATTTGTCTGGTTTTGAACTATGATGAATGAAATCATAAAGTATGATTTATTTTCTGACTTACTGTTTTTCTGCTTTAATATCGTGTATTTGAGATTCATCCATATTGTTGTTTGCAGCTATAGTTTATTCTTTTTAATGTTTTATATTCCATTGTAGGAACATACCATAATTTATCTATTCTCCCACTAACTGACATTTGGTTTACTTCCAATATTTTGTTATAAACAGTTGCCACAATTAATATTCTTGGCTATGACTCATGGTTGGACAGATGCAAGAGCTCCTCTAGGTAGATGCATAGAAGGGGGATTTCTGAGTTACAGGTTTTGCACATGTTTAACTTTTATGAGTTTATGCCATAACCCAAGGTTATACCAATTTAGACTCTTGCGAGCAATTCAGTATGATTTTCTATAAGTGAGTTATTTGTGGGCAGTTAAGTACCCATAGATTTTTAAGGAAATAAGTAGTGTATTTGTAGTGTAATATGTCTTGAATAAAATGTTGGGAATTTCTAGGACAATATGTTTGAATACTTCTAGATATTTATTTAGATTCATATATTTGTATGCCATAGGAATCAGCGAATTTTCAAATTAATTTGGAACATTTTAGATTAAATATGGGATTTTTACACTTTAATGTTGCTTCTCTGCTTTTTTAAAATCAGAAAATTATATATTTTTGTTTTATAAAATATAATAGGACATTGGAGACTGACAGAGACTAGTCAAGATATCTGCTTTACACAAACTATATATAAAGCTTTGTTGTAATAACCATAATGAGTATATTATTTTAGGGCAGCTGGATACTCTGCATAAATGGGGTTGTCTGATATGCAGCATCGTATGATTTAAATATTCATTATTGTTTTTTATCAAGATTAGTACTCCAGAATCTGCCTGAATGCCATGTCTGAAAAGTTATGGTTTAATAAGAAATATCAGATATAGCATCAGGAAAATTAAAAGATTAAATCTGCTGGTTCCCAAATATAATCCTGGGAAAAATCATGTGAACTCTCTGACCACCAGTTCCTTCACCTGTAAATTGCTTATCTTTGTGTTACTCTTAGCTAAGGGAAATCGTATATAAGAAAGTACTTCCTAAAGTCCAAAACTCATACCTAAGATATTGTCAGGTGCCCAATTAGTTATTTTTATTATAAGTCATGGTTCCTTGGTACAAGCATCATAAGACGAATTATGTGGAATGGGAATTTTCTTAAGAAGGTATTTAAAAACCCAAAGTGTCATTGAAAGGGCAAAGGAACCAGGAGAAAAACCCCAAATCATGCAGCGGGACTGGTTCAGCAATGATGCTGCTACCTCCCCTCCTGCATCCCAGATGCCCGCATGTACATTTCTGATAAAATGGGCATCAGAGAGTGCATTTTGCTGCCAACACTGCCAACCTCTGCCCTGCAGCTGCCACTTCTGTGGGGCTCACCATTTCTTTGCATCACTAGCTGATGAATCAATATCCAGGGTGATTTTGGTGATTGGCAAATAAGGTGCCTGCATCAAAGTCACAAGGAAGAATAGGAAAGAAAGGCGACTATATGGAATTAGAGTTTCAGTTCATGGGAGTTAGGTCACACTGGGTGACCAAAAGTAATGAGTCACGCCCATACGTTTTCTCTAATTCCTTCAGAAATGTTGATAAAACAAAGGTGCAGGAAAGTTATCTATCTAAAGTCACAGAATTATTATGGGGCAGACCTATGAATTGAAACCTGCATGTGCCTTGACTTCAAGAATACAGCCATCAAACTATTCTAAATTGTTTCAATAAGAGGTGAGCCTGCTGTGCTTACTTCAGTGTTTTCTTCCCCTTAATACCTGGGGACCAAGGAGTAAATTGGATCTCTTATAACATTACTGATGCCCTGGAATAGTTAATGATAAAGCTATTAACTTCAAAAACACAAAGCAAAACGAAACATGGTGTTTTTCCTGGTTTGCATGAGCGAAGGTTCTCTATGTTTTAAACTGTGCACTACATTATAAATTCTATATTCTGTCATAAATCAAAAATAGTGAAAACTGTATTATGAAACGAGTGTGCTGCTGAGATGCCAGGACAGATTTGTCCATTTAAATAGCACGCAGATCTGTCTACATTTCATTGACCCCTTTCCAAATATAAAGTGCCACATAAATTCTTAATGATAACAAAAGTGACCTAAGTTACTGTTGTCTAATGGCTTTCAGTTTTAAATGTTGATGGTGTAAGTCCAGTTCATGAGAGACTAGTGCCTACACCATGGAAACCTCTGTCACAATCAGCACTAATAAACCTCTGTCACAATCAGCACTAATTTTCAGGCTAAGCAGAAAGGCCAAGGTTTGAGTAAAGAAGTTAAGTTCCCTTCTTTTTGTGACACTTCCTACCAGCTTGGTATTAAAATTTTGAACATAGCCTATTTACACAAATTCATATTTAAGCATGAGGGAAAGCATGACAGATTCAGTTTGCATTGAGAGGACAGTGTTGTATATTGGAATGGGTTCATGGTAGAGTTAGAAGACCTAGGTTCGAGCACCTGCACTGTTGTAAACTTAGGCAGGTCCCCTAAACTTTGTGACCCTTAGTTACTTTATTTGTAAAACAGGGATGATAGTATCTATTGCACAACTTGATATGTCTCAAAAAAAAAAAAAAAAGAATGAGAAAGCACTGTGGTAAACGGCTATTCAGATGTATCACTGTTTTTTTTTTTAACTTATTGTTAACTGATTTGTCACACAATTTGTTAACCAGTACCTACAGTGGTTTAAAAAAATTAAGGAAATGAGTGAAACCTACGTGGATTAAATTAATGCAGCATATTACTTTTTTTTTCAGCTTTCCTGAGGTATAATTGACAAAATTGTAAGACATTTATAGTGCACATTGCAATGATTTGATATATGTATACATTTTGAAAAGATTCCTCCCATCTAGTTAATTAATCATCCATCAACTCACATATTTATATACAGTTTTTGTGTTTGTTTGTTTTGGGTGAGAACAGTATTACTTTTTATTTGGGGGAAATGCCGTGAGTCTTCTTGGCTCTTATTTGGTGGGGATTTATTGTTAACAAACAGTGGTAGTTAGGCTGCTACCACTAAAGAGAGGTTACTACCCTTATTATTAATATTTTTTTTAATTTTATTATGTTATGTTAATCACATACATTATATCATTAGTTTTTGATGTAGTGTTCCATGATTCATTGTTTGCGTATAACACCCAGTGCTCCATTCAGTACGTGCCCTCTTTAATACCCATCACCAGGCTAACCCATCCCCCCACCTCCCCTCCCCTCTAGAACCCTCAGTTTGTTTCTCAGAGTCCATAGTCTCTCATGGTTCATCTCCCCCTCCAATTTCCCCCCCCTTCATTTTTCCTTTCCAGCTATCTTCTTTTTTTTTTTTTTAACATATAATTGTATTATTTGTTTCAGAGGTACAGGTATGTGATTCATCAGTCTTACACAATTCACAGTGCTCACCATATCACATACCCTCCGCAGTGTCTATCACCCAGCCACCCCAACCCTCCCACCCCCCACCACTCCAGCAACCCTCAATTTGTTTCCTGAGATTAAGAATTCCTCATATCAGTGAGGTCATATGATACATGTCTTTCTCTGATTGACTTACTTTGCTTGGCATAATGGAATATTATGCAGCCATCAAAAAACCCCTGAAATCTTGCCATTTGCAACAACGTGGTTGGAACTAGAGGGTATTATGCTACCCTTATAATTAAGCAGAGCTCCAAAACTGCTTTATAGTTTCAGCATTGCCTAAAATACAGCTCTTAAATTCATTGGCATATCCTAACAATTCTGTCTTGAAATTATATCTGAAATCTCTTCATTTTCTCTGTCTTGTCTCCATGATTCTACTCTTTCCCACTTTCAATATATTCCTCACTCATCCACCCTTGAAGTCTTCTAAAAAAATAATCAAATCATATTTCTTCCTGACTTAAAAATATTTAATGGTTTCTCATTGCATTTAAAATGAAATCCAAACTCCATGTATGCAGAATCTGGTACCTGCCTCCTTCCACATTTATATCTCATGTCATTCTCCTCTCTCTGACTTCAACCATAAAGGCATTCTTTCCTATATTCCATTTGGCCAGCTCTTTGCTGCCTCCAAGAATTTTGCTGATGCTTGCTCCTCTGGAATACTCCTTGCCATTATTTTCCCAAAGTTAACACCCCCCAACTTCAAGTCTCAAGATAAATATCAGTCTTCAGAAAGGCCTTTCTTGACTATCCTATTTACTCCCACCCCTCATTTAAGTTAAATTAATTTATTTGTTAACATGCTTTTGGTCTGGCTTCCCCATTAGAATGAGAGCTGCATGATGGCAGGGGCCATGTTTATCAAGATCACTAATGTATCTCATGCTTTTAGCAAAAGGCCTGGCACATAATTTATTCTCATATATTTATGGATGAATGAAAAAAATGGTTGCTTGACTGGCTAGCAACTTGTCAGAATGGATGATGTATTAAAACTTGCTCCTTCCCCCAAAAAATGAAAAAAAAAAAAAACTACTTGTCAATTAAAATATCAATATTATTCCTGAGAGTCTGCATGCAAATTTGAATTTTATTTTTACAACATGATTTCCCATTACAGTTTCATGAATTATTTAACATTTACTTTAAGTGATTTGGCTAAGTTATCTGTTCTTAACAATTGAAAAGCACCTATCTTCAGATTCTTGATAAAAGAATGAATATTGTCTGGGAAGCAACAGGTTTGAAGTACATTGATATATTTTGGAGGTAGCCCACACCCTAATTCATAGCCTAGCATTCCCTCTGTCATATCTGAACCATTTAGTTTAGTCATACACAATCCCATTGAAAAGGGATTCATTATTTCCTGAATAATGGATTTTGAACAGCTCAGGTTGCTGAAAACTTCTTCTGTTTATCTGAGCCAAAGTCTCTCACTTCCTCCCCTCTATTTCTTGCAATTCTATAAATTTTTTAGCCATAGAAATTAGGCTGGTCTGTTTGATGCATGAATCCTTTAAATATTTGGAGATAGACATGTTGAATCCTCCTTATCTCTTCTAGCTAAACTTTATCTTTTCCTTCTGCCATTAACCTCCAAATAAATACAGAAAATAAGTTTAAATAAAAGTTTTTTTCTGTATTTCTGTAAAGAATCATTTTAAAATGAGTGATGACTTTCAATGCATTTCTGGTTTAAATTTGTGATTATGATTAAATGGGAAACATGCATTGTACATAAATATTGATAACTTCAATGTTTAACTTTAAAATTACATTACTGTATTATTTGTTTGCTTTTACCAAGTTTCCATATTTTTTTGGCAAAGTTAGGCAGTTCTTTGAACTAGACTTAACATAAAATTAATTAAGTTATGCAAGTTTTTTAGGTTTATAGATAATGTCTATATAAGCTATGAATGCAGTTGTCTTCTTATGAATAGCCAAACATAATTCACCCTTTTTTTCCTATCCCATCTTTTCCTATATATGTGGACCTATATACGTATTCACTTGAGGAAAAAACTTGAGGGTAAAAAGAGGAAAAATTAACTGTTAAAATTCTATCCCTACAGTAACAAACCATCTCTTTGCTATTTATTTGTTTTAATAATTTTAGCCAAGAAGATCTAAGTATTAATTGTGAATTTATGATGACAATAGAGTAAAATAATTATCTAGAAAGTATATGTAAGCAGTTTTATAATTTTACTAATTTTAAAGTGTTATCTTTGCAAAATATTAGAAACTGGAATCTAGTGTGGTAATAGCATTTTGTACACACATCTATGAAAATTTTATCTGTTATAAAAGATGATCATATAAAGAGAAACATAAATCTGCTATAAATAAAAATAGAAAAACAGTGAGCTACATATATGCTTGTTGAAAGTTTACAAAATTTTTTTTTCTCATTCATTATTAATATCTTTCCAAAAATAGATTCTTTGTGAAAGCTATCAAAAGTGAAAGAGCAGCTGACCAAAACCATGTGAATGAAACAAATTTGAAAACAAGTTAAAACTCTTTGTTATGAAACTTGAGTTCAGGCTTCTTTCTGGATTTTGGCCTATAGGGGAGTTACTATAAAATTCATATCTGCATAACTATAAATGAACAGAGTCTTTTACTTTCAAAAGAGTTTACTCTAGCATTCCTGACCCTATCTACTTTCCCAGTTCTTTTCTGAATCTTGCTGCAATGATTGGATTAAGAATGGACACATGACCCAAACTGAGCCAATGGTATTTTTGCTGATGTTTTCAAGAATGAAATTATTTTCTACTTGGGATAGTCAGAGCTGCAGGTGGCCATCAATACCACAACATAGGGAAGATCTGCCTTAAAATCAAGCCACCAGTCTGAAAAGATGACTGATGAAAGAATTGAGTAACCTGATGACATTTGAACACTTGGTCTTAAAGCTCTTGAATTTAAATTCAAGATAAAGAAGCCAAACATTTGTTTCCATATTTGTGTTAGTATATGTTTGCTTTTTGTCACTTGTACTGAAATAGTCCTGACTTTTACACATAATGTATGTAGTGCCTATTTTAACTCTTCAGATAAAATGAAATAGTAAAAATCTAGAAAATTTCCTGCTGCATTTTGGAGAGCTCTACCATAGATGTATACATATGGTTATTTTATTTGCTTTAGTATGTTATGGTAAAGCTTTGTTTATATGGTATACCATAGTTTAGCTATCATATAACTCTCTAAATGCTTAATTCAGTCATTTATACAGAAAAAATACTTATTTTTAATGTATGTGACCAAATATCAGCTGATATCCTCTTGTGCTATGAGATTCAAATTACTTGGCTGGATGTTTCTGTTCAGTATCATGTGAAAATGCCATGTCTTCCCTAAGAATTTTGTCAATTCTTTTTAATCTATGTCCTCAAGGTCTCCATTCTTTCCGTTAATCTTTTAGTCTTCCTTATCTCACTTTGCATGACTCTTTTGTTTCATTTATGCCTATTTAGACTTGTAACTCAGTCTTTTTAATTTCACTGAAACGTCTCACACAAGACACATACGCATCACAAACTTTTAATGGTGTGGAGGGACAAAGAGCGATTTCCACTGCAGCCAGTAAATTATTACTGGTTACCTGTTCCCAGTAGTTAGAAATTTATGTCTTGCCCAGATTTTGCTCTTGCTCTTTCTTTTCTTTTACTTCTCTTCCTCCAGTCCCCTCTCCTCCTCTTTTTCCCCTCCCCTCCCCTCCCCTCTTCTCTCTCTCATTTCATCTGCAGGGTATTTTAGCTTTTAGCTTCCCTTTTCCTCCCTTCCCAGCTCTGTTCCTAAAGTGTCACCTTCAGTAGTAAAATCACTATTAGGCTGTTTGCCTAAATAACCTCCTTCTGAGCTCTCAAAGTAACTTTTTTTGCCCTCAAAGTAACTTTTTTTTTTTTTTTTTTTTCCCCCCCCAAGTAAACCCCCCCCCCCCCCCCCCCGGCCCACTACATTCTTAAAAAATGCTCAAATTATAAATGTGTAGCTTTTCTTTCATTCTGTACACACTCGTCTCTCATTCCTCATACCAAGGTATTTTAAGTGGTACAGGAGAGAAAGGTGATCTCTGCTAACTAATATAGGAAGAGATGTAAGTTCCCCACGAGTGGCCACACGGATGGAATTTCACCCTGGGCAATCCAGCTTGCATCTGGTGGTAAGAGGAATACAAGCCTAGTCAATATCTGAGTCATGCCCCAGTTCTCTCCTGAGCAAGGGCAGTAATTTAAAAATGCATTGATTAATATGCAAACAGGAAACTTATTTTGGAAAAGAGAGAAAGTTCAGCTGTGTGACAGAATGGAAGTCTTGCTCTATCTTTCTGGATCATTTATTGGAAAACCAGACTGCTTTCCAATAAAAATTTGGCCTGAATAAATAATATGGGAAATTAAGCAAATCTCTCAACTGGCTGATTCTCAGTGTTATCATTCCAGAACCAAAACTGAGTTCATTTTTGAAATGCAAGACAGAATGCTGCTTCAGTGATGTTTCAGATGATCTCTGTACATGTATACAGCAGGACCTGGATGAGATGATAGCAATATCAAGGATTTGTAGCAACCTTATGTTGCCAAAGCTACTTCTGTAAGACACTCTCCTTTCACCATGAGCTGGGCATAATGCTAGTATGTTTTCTTTTCCAATCTTAAAGGAACACTAAGTATCTGGAAGGTGTCTGAATTCCAAGGAACATGAATCTGTGCTAACTGTGACCTCCCTGGGATTTACTTACACAGAATATTGCTCCTTTCCAGTTGTTGTCTCTGAGCTAAGTTGTCTTTTTTTTTTAATTTAAAATTACATTTTTATTTTACCGACTAGCTTTAAAGTCACTTATAACTAGCCACTGAACTATCTAAACCTTGCAGAACAATGACTAGAAAATTATTTGATAGTATAAGTCTGTAGGAATCTCTTTTATTTGACCACTGGAAAAGTGAAAGGAATTGTTCCAGCCTTGAACAGCATCCCATGATAATAATCATGTAAGAAGAAATTTCCTTCAAGTTTAAAACCAAACAGGTGGAAGCTGTCAGGACACACTAGCAAAGAATCTGAGAAGCTAATTCCAGCTCAATCTTTTCTATGAATGCCCCTTTGCCCACAATCTAATTTCTGCCTGATCCACTGTTGCGTAAGATACTGAACACAGCTGTGGATCAATGAAGTCATTTACAGATCCACCTTGTGGGTAAGATAAATGATGGATTAATCTAAGTTCCCTGGGGCCTTTGTTTTTGGAACATATTTTAATGGTGAATGAAATCCCTTACTGGAGCTTCCTCAAATTATTGCCTTCTCTTTTTCTCTTTCCTAAATGTAATGTTTTTGTTGTTATTGTGTTATTGTTGCTGTTAATATTCTGTTACTGCTTCCTGGTTAGTCCAGTTCTATAAGAACTATCTATGAACATTGGTGTCTAGCCATGAGTCTTTCCTACCGTGAAGATGGTAGGCACAGACCTTTATCACATGGATGCCAAATACTAAAATAATTTCACAATAACTAATTTTTTTTTATTTTCAGAACTATGGGAAACTCAACTCAATTCCAGCATTTGATGTCAATAATCTTGATGCTAAAGATCAAGAGAGAAACAGGATAGAAAAATTTGAGGAAAAGTCAATTTTTCAACTAAAATTTTTAACTGTTTTTTCTTAGGGAATCAAACTTTGGGGTAGTCATGGTAAAGATGAAAGTAAAATAATGAAGTATGACTGCTAGATTAGTGTCTTCATTCCTTCTCAGTTCTGAGATAATCTGAAAAGGATCATTTTGGTGGTGATGGTGGTAGCATTGGATTAAGTGTTTTACACATATTATATCATTCAATGCCCAAAATAATTCTAGGAAATAGGAGTAATGTCTCCAATTTACTGATAAAGTTCTATGGCTAAGAAAGAGAATGCCTCCAAAGTCCCACACCAACATGTTATTTCTATTTTTAATTTTTTCAAGAACATTCATACTGTTTTCCCCAATGGCTGCACCAATTTACATTCCCACCAATAGTGCATGAGGGTTCCTTTTTTTTTTTTTTTCACATTCTCACCAACACTTATTATTTCTTATCTTTTTTATTTCAGCCATTCTGACAGGTGTAAGGAAATATCTTATCATGGTTTTGGTTTACATTTCGCTGATGATTAGTGATGTTGAACATAATTTCACTACTGGGTATTTACAAAGAAAATGAAAACACTAATTCAAAAGGATATATACACCCCTTTATTTATTGCAGCATATTTATAATAGCTAAGATATGGAAGCGACCTAAGTGTCCATCAATAAATGAATGGATAAGGAGGATGTGGCACACACACAAAATACACACTGGAATATTGCACAGCCATAAGAAGGATGAGATTGTTTCGTTTGTGACAACATGGATAGACCTAGAGGGTATTATGCTAAGTAAAATAAGTTAGACTGAGAAACGCAAGTACCATAAAGATTTCACTCATATGTGGAATCTCAAAAGCGAAAGAAATGCATAAACAAACAAGCAGATTCAGACCTGTAAATACAGAAAGCAAACTGGTGGTTATGAGAGGGGAGGGGGCTGGGTGCAATGGGTAAAGGAGAGTGGAAGTACTAGACTTCCAGTTATGGAATGAATAAGACACAGGAATAAAAAGTACAGCATAGGAACATAGTCAGTGGTACTGTTGTAGCGCTGTATGGTGACAGATGGTAGCTACACGTGCAGTGAGCATAGGATAATATATAGAGATGTTGAATCACTCTGTTGTATACCTGAAACTAATGTAACATTGTGTGTCAACTAAAAAAATAATCCCACATCATGGGGCGCCTGGGTGGCTCAGGTGGTTAAGCGACTGCCTTCAGCTCAGGTCATGCCCAGGGTCCTGGGATCGAGCCCTGCATCAGGCTCCCTGCTCAGCGGAGAACCTGCTTCTCTCTCTCTCCCTCTGCCTGCTGCTCTGTCTACTTGTGCTCTCTCTCTCTCTCTCTGTGTCAAATAAATAAATAAAATCTTTAAAAAAAATAATCCCACATCAATAAGAATTGAATTGCAGTTGGATTGAATGTGGGAGATAACAACTGATGGAGAAGTAACACTCAGAACACATGCACCATCTATGCTCAACAAAAGACCTTCTGAAAGGTCTTTTCTCTCGCTTTCTATGCATTTAAGAATATAGGAGATCGTCCGTCCTTAGAATTAATTATAAGTATCTTATTTTCTTCCGTAGAATCAACTCTCCATCATCAAATGAAATTATCCCTTTCAGGTGGCTTCTCTTGGAATATTTCAGATGATCAATTTCTTGGTGCTATTATAATTTTGTGTATTTGGGTCTCTAAGTGATCTTAGAAGACATATTATCTGATGTTCTGTCTAAGTTGCAAAGAACTGAGTCTAATCAAATGGGAGTATTCTTATAATATAGGAGAGAGTACAGGAGAGGTTCCTATAAGATGTACATCATCTTAGAAGGAATGACCAAAACTTAGTCTTTAACATCTAGGATGAATTGTGCTAGCAGTAGATATCTTTGTAAATGCTAATATCTAATGAAATCTTCTGGTTATGTTTTTTCATTGTTTTATAGGAGGTCATTTTGCCAGAATAATCTTCAGGAAAAGCACCTCTTCTTCCCACCAACTTATCTTTAGAAAATTCTTAACTCCCTGTTACACAATATTTATGCTTTTGAAACAATTTATTTTTACTTTATTTTTTAAAGTATTATTTATTTATTGGAGAGACAGAGAGAGCAGGAGCAGGTGAGGGGGCGGGGGATGCACTGAGGAGAGGGGCCAAGGGAGGAGAAGCAGACTCCCCATTGAGCAGGGAGCCAGACACAGAGCTGGATCCCAGGACCCTATGATCATGACCTGAGCCGAAGGCAAAAAGCTCAATGGACTGAGTCTCCCAGGAGCCCCGACCTTTGAAACAATTTAATGAATTATTATAAGGCACACTTAAAGTTTTCATGAAAACGGACTTAAAACCTACAATTCTGTGAAATACTTTGTGTCTCCCCTTAAGTTGGTGATACTCAATGCAACATTCATGGGCATACATAGCCTATAATAATCACTTTTTGGTCTTTGTGCTTTTAAAACATTGATTATTTAGAACCCAGTCACCTTAAAGATTATGTTTTATTGTTCTTTACTGTGATAATTAAATGAATTAGATAGTTATTGATAGTTACATATTCACTGAAATACCGAGGAAAGAGAAGTAACATTTTCCATGCTGCATTTGTTGGTTCATGTGTATTTCTCAGTGATGAAACTACATTGTTGAGCTCTTTGAATTGGAGACAAGATCAGAATTTTTGGTGAGTTATCACAGTTGGAATAGGGAGAATATTTGATTCATAAAATTTATATTGTTGACGGGAAAAGAAAATAGTTGAAAATAGGTTTACATTTGAATATGTTTGGCATTTTATTCATTCTGATGTTCTTTAAAAATCAATAGAGTACTTGCCCTTCACTTTATAAACATTTACACTACATAGCCTTGGCTTGTAAAATTCTTCTGAAAACTTAGGAGGACCAAAATGAATTAGGATTATTATTGTCATAATCAGTACCAAATAATATAAACTGACTCGATTGAAAATGTGGGACTATGACTAAGGAAATACATAATAGTAATAATATTCTAAGAATTAAACTATGAAATATTTGGGAAATTACAATGAAATTTTAGTTTGTACTCTACATTGATCACAGTATGGTAGATGATGAGGGTAATCAAAATTCCTTACAGATTTCTAAAAAATGAAAGAAGTTCCATGAAAATTTATCATATTCTAGTTAAAATTAGATTTTTCAGGAAATAGACAAGTTTAATATCAAAAAGATCTGAATGATGTCTAAAGAACTAATCAAAATAAAAGAACTAATCTAATTCTTACACATAAAGAACAATCTTATGCCTACAGTGTTTAAATTCTGAGATCATCTTTTCCTCGTGCTTATTGCATTCATAAATTAAGTGAAATATTAATTTTAGGGGGTGCCTAGGGGCCTCAGTCGGTTAAGCGTCTGCCTTCGGCTCTGGTCATGATTCCAGGATCCTGGGATCAAGCCCCGTGTCCACATCTGGGTCCATGCTTGGTGGGGAGCCTGCTTCTTCCTCCCCCCACCTCCACCTACTTCTGATCTGTCTGTCTGTCTCTCTCTCTTTCTGTCAAATGAATAAATAAAATCTTAAAAAAAAATATTAATTTTAAGTTAAATCCACTCAGGCACATTGCACCCTCCATTCTGAGAGGATAAAAGTAAATGTTTGCTTTGGATATCTGGTTAACTGAGAAAAGATTGCACTTGAATTATCAGAATTATTCTTGCCAAACATGCTTGCCAAATCTTCTCCTTCCCTTTGGTTGGTAGGCCTGACCTTAGGCTATGGCTCTGGGACAGATCGAGACTGCAGTGTAACTTGTTCAGGCTCTGTTTTGTCAAGGGTGCTCCTCAGCTTGTAAATTGATTCTATACAGTTTAGTCCTACCTAGTTCACATAACTCTTAGTAATATTGGAAAGAATTATTTTTTTATTTGAAATTTTAGGAAGAAAACAAAAGGATCATTTGAAAATGGCTGAATCCACAGAAAGGAACAAAATATTTAACCAGTATAATAAAAAAACAAAAACAAAAACAAAACAAACAAAACCTTGAGCATTATTAGTTGTGTCTCTGTGACCAGGTGTGGGTATATTGTATTTCACACACACACACACACACACACACGATTAGGGTACTAACTTCTAATTTTTGTTGTTAAGAAATGAGCTTTGCTCAAAAGTGGGTGAATATGATACTCCTGTCATGATCCTGTCCTGGTCCTTGTTTTCTATTCTTCTTTGTTCTGCAGTGCATGCTAATGCTGTGCTCTCTTCATGCTGATCCACAACCCACAGGAATATGAGTGGGAGAGTCACTCCCTTGTATATATAATAAGAGGTCACTCTGTTGTATAAGAGGTCCTATGGTTAAAACAAACAAACAAAAAATTACCAGTATCTGTTTGCTGTTGATCAAAGTTGGGATTTAATTTTTTCACTATATTGAACTATTATATCTATTAGTTTTTTAATATATCTATTACTACATACATCTATGCAGTTTTGGAAAGATGTGTCTTCTAATGTTTTTCAAACTTTATGTGCTATAAATCACTTGGTAATATTGCTAAAATGTAGATTGAGATTTAGTAGGTCTAAAGTTGGTCCTAAAAGTTTGCATTTCTTTTTTTTTTTAAGTTTGCATTTCTAACAAGGAGATTCCAATGCTGCTCGTCCTGATGTACATTCTGAGTATCAAGATCATATGTCAATTCAGTATAGCTCTCTGCCTCTGCTACCAGTGAACACCCTTTTCCTGTGCTTCCTGTGGTGAGTGAGCAAAGATGTGTGTATGTATGTGTGTGTAAGAGGGCTATCTCTAAGAGAAAATTATAGTTTACACTGGTTTTTGGCTTCTGCCTTAAGTACTAGCATAAAATGTCTTGCTCTATCATCCAGCAATTCATTTGCCCGTGAACCAACATCTCCTCTGGCTAGAGCAGATTGAGGTGTTACCATTAAGCCATGTCATGCTACACATACACTTTCATTCATTCATTTACTTGATAATCATTTATCATGTATTGTATTTCAGAAAATATACTGGGCAATAGCTATAGAGTGATGATGACTGAGACTTGATCCCTTTATGCAATGAACTCACACCTAAGTGGAAGAGACAGACATGGTAAGGGAAATAGTAATATTGAGTTAAATACAAAGCACTATATTAGCACAATGGAAAAGGTAAAAACTGCATATATGAGATTCAGGAAAGTTTCACAGAGGATATGACATTATTCTGAAACTTGATGAGTAAAGAATAATATTCAGGTAGCAGAACAATAGGAGCAGCGTTCCTTGCAAAGGTAATAATACTTGCAGAGGCAGAGACACTAAAATGCATGGTGTACTCAAGGAATCATGGGTCATTCAAGATGATGTGGAGGAGTGGAAAAGATAAGCCGAGAAAAGTGGGCAAAACATCAAATCGTGAATGGATGATTTCTTTTTTTATTTTTCTTAAGATTTTATTTATTTATTTGACAGAGAGAGACAAAGCGAGAGAGGGAACACAAGCAGGGGGAGTGGGAGAGGGAGAAGCAGGCTCCCCGCCGAGCAGGGATCCCGATGCGGGGCTCGATCCCAGGACACTGGGATCATGATCTGAGCCAAAGGCAGACGCTTAACAACTGAGCCACCCAGGCGCCCCTGAATGAATGGATGATTTCTAAGAAAGATGAATTTTTATAAAGATGAATTCCCACATAAGCAATGTGGGAATAGTGTGACAGAATTCTGGGAAATAATTTCAATAGCAGTTTAGAACACTTAATTGCAAAAGAGCAAGTTTGGAAAGTATCAAATTAATGTAAGTGAGAAACAATGGATTCTGAACTGAGGTAGTATAAGTAAGGATATGGAAAGATACCCTAGAGGTAGAAGTGACAGGATTTTGTGGTAAATTAAACATTGGTGTAAAATTGAGAAAAGAGATGTTTTCAAATTTCAAGTCTGGTTAATTAGGTGGGATATAATTGTATTTGTTAAATAATTCTGTATATATAAATGTGGGAACTATTTTGGAAGTAGTGCTAATGAGTTCATTTTTTATCTTGTTGAGTTTGAGCATTTTGTAGGAAAATCAGAGAGCTGTGTAGCAAGTTGAGAATATCCAGTTTAGCAAAGTACATATGGACTATGGAAGTTGATTCTTTCCATTAGTGTGGAATACCTTGTATCTTCTCTTTGTTACTCAAAAATGCTGTTTTGGTGAATGACACAGCTGGACAATATACAATGTGAACATTCATAATTGTTGTTCTATTGAATTTCTTTAGAATTTGAAGAGACCAAAGTCACAAGGTTGCAATAGTTCTTTTCATGATGTCATGTAACAGCAAGAGTGATTAGTTATTTTAGTCCAGTCTTATTATTTTAAGCTATAAGCATTTTCTCATTGTCTTTGATATATGTATATATTTTGAATGGTACTTAAGAATTTACTTTTTTGTTATAAGACAAAAAAAAAAAAACCAAAAACCTAGGTCTAACATTTTTTTAAAAAGACACTTTATATTGGCTTATTGATACTTGATCATACTCTAAATACTTTTAGACCTCATATTTCAGATCAGTGATTTACATCATAGTATCAGGAAGATTAGAGAATATTAATATGACATTACTTAACATAAATAAATGGGTGAGCTAGAGAGTGATTTGATCCCAGCTATCAATGACCCCAGTTATCAATGAGAACTCTTAGCAGTTCTGTTCCTTGACTTACTTTTGGAAGGTGGCTCCTCAAATGTGAGTAATTGGTTTATATGGATATAGTAGATATTCTATTTATATAAGGGCTTCTGATAAAGTGTGACTATTAAGATGATTTCACTTAAAATTGAAAGGAAACTGAAAATGGGAAAGGCTGCAGGTAAAATTGGATATTTTGGGACAAAACACAAGGATTGTGTTTTAGTAGTGAGCTGGTAGCTCGTCTGCAGTCATCATGCAAAGTAAAGAGTTATAGCTTGTGATTATTTTTATTTACAGACAAATCAAACTAATGAGATGAGGTTTAAATTTCCTCTCCTTCTTTGTTTCCATCTGACTATCATTTCCTTTCAAGATTAAATAAGAAATTCATTGAACCATAACATCAAATACTTAGTAAATTACTGGATATTATATATTTATATTTATATATTTATAAATATATTACCTAAATCTGCCACCAAAGCCTCTAGTAACTTTGTATAACTCTGCACCATTAATTTCTTCAGAGTGACATTCTGATGTGAGCTGAACAGATGGAATTGCAGGATTGTTCTAGCAAATTTATCATAAAAAATGCATCCGACACCTGTGTAATTTGCCTAATCATTTTCCTAATAAGCTCCCACCATTAATTATGCACGATTTCCACAATGCAATCAAGATAAAAGTAAATCTGATGACTTAATACCCTTCAAAATAATTGGTTCACCCAACACAAGGCCTCCTTTGCTTTCCATAGCCATTTTAGTTAATTAGAAAAAGGGTGCACCCTGTTGGAGTCAGCAGAACGGAGGCTGATCGCTTGGTGGGAGGTAGACCTGCTGGGTTTTTGGGCAGGAGTCAAGGATATTAACTCGTGAAAGAATAGAAGAGAATTTTGCCCCTTCCTCTTCTTTTCTTTCCTTCACAATCCACAGCCCCCCAACCCTGCAACTTCCCTGTCTCCCCCCACCCACCCCAGTAGCAAACAGATGCGATTAGTGTTCTTCAGCCATCAGAAAACTGACTGCAGGACTCTGCGGGTCTAATGAGAATCAACTTTTCCGAGGCTGCTGTCTTGCAGTGCAGTCCACCTGTCACATCATTAGGTGCAGCATGTGCCTTGAATTCACTTTGCTAAATGAGATTTACAGGCCCCAGTGAAACCCATCCTGCAGCATCCCTGCTTCAATTAGCTAAAGATTAATTGTCTGAGAAAGGGAATGAAAGTTTTACTTCAACTGACCTGAAAAAAAAAAGGTAAAAAAAAAAAATGTATGGTTCAGGTATCCCACATAGGCCCCAGGCAGTGTGGAAAACGTGATAATTTAAAGGTGCTGCAAATTTCCTACACCTCGCCTGGATGGATGAAATTAACTAGCACTAAAAGCTGTCAAATTAAAGGTTGACTTCCAGATATTAGCACCTTAAATGTCACCGAATATTTCTTTCTTTTTTTTTCTTTTTCTTTCTTTTTTTTCTTTCTTTCTTTCTTTTTTTTTCTTGGCGAACATTCGTATCAGCACACTTGCACATGCGCACAAACATTTTCTTGCTGCTGTTCGTGCCCAGACTGGAGCTACTTGCTATAAATCTTTGATGTAACCATGGCTACAAAACAACTGGCAATTACAAAATTTCCTCCATTTTAGTGTTACACTAATTATATTTGAATATGTTTTAATGTAGATGAAGAGTTGGAGGTGAGAAAAGCTTCTGAAGAAGGGCAGAAAGGAGGATCTCTGCTCCCATCTGCCACACATTCCCTGTGCTACTCAGACACACATAACCTGCAAGTGGAGGTGTATCACCCAGAGCTAGAATTTCTTAATTTGTAAGTCTTCATGCAAATTACTGAATTTAAAAACTTTAACATTATGGGGAATGGTCTAAAGTAATTAGAGAATTGAAATGATTTTTAGCATTGTGGGATATGTAATGATTTGGTAGGATTTGGGTAGAAAATATGAAAACCAATTTTTAGCTAAAATTTATTTTTGACCAACAAATAAGAAAAAACTTAACATTGCCAATTTTAACATAAGTATGGCAGTGGCAAATTCACCTGACTGGAATGGCAGATGAAATAGTCATGAGGGGAGAGTGAACATCCTTCACATTTGGGGGCAGAGGTTATCAGGGGTGCTTTCATTCTTCAGTTCTCTTTTAGCATGTCTCAACTAATCACAACTCGTTTGTTCCAATTTAAATTTGTAGGCCATAGCATGTAATTTTAATTAATAAAATTTCACAAAATACAAACATACCTGGGAAAAATCTTTAGCAAACAGCACAGAAATAAGATAATACTAAATATTTAAGCACAATGAGAAAACAGAACAGACATGCCTGTACTTTGAATGTGAGTTCCCTGTCACCCACGTTAAGAATTAGGAACAGAAACAAGAAGAAAAAATGATGATTGAATCAAATCCAAAAAATTCCTGAATGATTTTGTTTTCATAAATAACATAGTCTATTGGAAATTTGCATTTGAATCCACTAGTTTTACTAATGGCTCTCACTCAGTGTATATTTTACTATGAGTTATTGACTAACAATACTATGAAACATGATACTTGAAAGTCATTTAAAGATTGTTTCTTTTTTTTTAAACTATACTTCCATTTATGTTTTATAACATATTTTTGTAGTTCAGTTATGAATATGTATTTGCAAATATATGTGTATATATATGTAAATAGGCAATTATAAATTTAATTTTTTAAATTTAAATAGAATTCTTTTCCTTAATAGGATACTTATCCAGAAAGTTCAGAGAATCTTATTCTAGGATTCAGGTCCTCATTTGTAAAATTAGAAAAATGCTGGAAAACTACATGGCTACTTTGGGATATAAACTCATGGCCATGAGTTTTTCTGTGCCTATGGATCTTTGACAGTTCAAGGTTCTCCCTGTCTTAAACCCAATAGGTAAGACAGTCAAAGAGGAGACAGAAAATACTTCTCAGAGCAAAAATCTTTTCAGGTTCTTTTTTCATGTTGATAGAATTATGAGCTCTGTTCTTAAAAGAATTCTTTGCAAAAGGATGCTTCATACTGGTTACCTTTTTAAAATTGTTTTAAAAGCTGTATGCATGTTTGTTAGTCTAGCCATTAGAATTGTGATTCTCTTTCCCTAAATGCCCACATTTACATAGTAATATCCAACCTGCATCAAACATTACATTTCAGACTCTGTTTTAAAAACTTTTACAAGTATTACTTCATTTAATCCTTACCACAGTCCTCTAAATTGTGTTATTCTGCCCCTTTTTTACTGATGAATAAAACTGAGTTACAGATAGTAAACACCTTGTTCAGTGACACCCCAGTAAAAGCAATGCTAGGATTCAAACCACATTCTATGGACCTACACTCCACTTTGGCATGATAAAACTCGCATCTCTTAAGTTTTATTTATTTATTTTAGAGAGAGAGACATAGAGAGAGTGGAGGGGAAGGGCAGAGGGAGAGAGAATCCTCAAGCAGACTCCCTGCTGAGCATGGAGCCTGACACGGGGGCTCCATCTCAGGACTCTGAGATCACGACCTGAGCCACCCAGGTGCCCCTAAAAATTGCATCTCTTAAATTTTGTTTAAAATTATTACCCTGCTTGTTCCCATGGGGATTTGAAAAAGTGATGAAACTAAAATGATTTCTGTTTCATGGATTTGTGTTTAAACCAATGAATGTATATGACCATGTGCATGTGTTCAGGCACGTTTGTGTGTGTGTGTGTGTGTGTGTGTGTGTCTGTGTGGTGGGTGAGTGAGAAGGCTAAGGTACTAATGTGAGAATTACCATATAGATAGTTTGATATTTAATTGAACCCTGGGTACCATCACTTCCATGGTTAGGATGTAACATCTATGGTTATGAGACCTTATGAGTTTTACTTACCACTGCTTAGGTTTGGTTCCCGCTTGTGCCTTTAACATATATTTCAGGATAATATACACAGATCCAATCTTGTAAAAGATGATCAAAAACAATATGAAAAACTATAAAATCTTACTGAAAAGCACAAAAAAGAATTCTGAATATTTTAAAGATGCCAGTTCTTCATTAGAGTATATATTGAAAACAATTCTGATTAAAAACTTAGTAGAGATTATTTGGGTCTTGGCAGAGTAATTCTAGAGCACATCTGGAAAATTAGCTTAATGAGGCCAGCCATTAGCATTTTGGAAAAAAAAGAGTAAAAATGAAAGATATTCCCTACTAGATAATAAATCATACAAAGCTGTAATAGTATGAAGAAAGTATTAATTACAAGGAATTGAAATAAAGATCAAAAGAACAAAATAGAAATTCCAGAAGCAGAAAAGCACATGTATAAAATTGTACAGATAAAGAAAATATCATTGCTAAAAAGAGAACCACAGGGGCGCCTGGGTGGCTCAGTCGTTAAGCGTCTGCCTTCGGCTCAGGTCATGATCCCAGGGTCCTGGGATCGAGCCCCGCATCGGGCTCCCTGCTCCGCGGGAAGCCTGCTTCTCCCTCTCCCACTCCCCCTGCTTGTGTTCCCTCTCTCGCGCTCTCTCTCTCTGTCAAATAAATAAATAAAATCTTTTTTTTTTATTTAAATTTTTTATTGTTATGTTAATCCCCATACATTACATCATTAGTTTTAGATATAGTGTTCCATGATTCATTGTTTGTGCATAACACCCAGTGCTCCATGCAGAACGTGCCCTCCTCAATACCCATCACCAGGCTAACCCATCCTCCCAACCCCCTCCCCTCTAGAACCCTCAGTTTGTTTTTCAGAGTCCATCGTCTCTCATGGTTCTTCTCCCCCTCCGATTTCCCCCCCTTCATTCTTCCCCTCCTGCTACATTCTTCTTCTTCTTTTTTTCTTTCTTAACATATATTGCATTATTTGTTTCAGAGGTACAGATCTGAGATAGGATCCAACAGTACATTAAAAGGATTATTCACCACGACCAAGTCGGATTTATCCCTGGGCTGCAAGGTTGGTTCAACATCCGCAAATCAATCAACGTGATACAATACATTAAAAAAAGAAAGAACAAGAATCATATGATCCTCTCAATAGATGCAGAAAAAGCATTTGACAAAGTACAGCATCCTTTCTTGATCAAAACTCTTCAGAGTATAGGCATAGAGGGTACATACCTCAATATCATAAAAGCCATCTATGAAAAACCTACAGCGAATATCATTCTCAATGGGGAAAAACTGAGAGCTTTTCCCCTAAGGTCAGGAACGCGGCAGGGATGTCCACTATCACCACTGCTATTCAACATAGTATTGGAAGTCCTAGCCACAGCAATCAGACAACAAAAAGAAATCAAAGGCATCCAGATTGGCAAAGAAGAAGTCAAACTCTCACTCTTTGCAGATGATATGATACTCTATGTGGAAAATCCCAAAGACTCCACCCCAAAACTGCTTGTAAAATCTTTTTTAAAAATAAATAAATAAATAAAAAGAGAACCACATGCCCCTAATGCGGTCACTTGTGCTAGACCCACCAAACTAGGTTTTTGTTTGTTTGTTTGTTTTGTTTTTAAGATTTATTTATTGGGATGCCTGGGTGGCTCAGTCAGTTAAGCATCTACCTTTGGCTCACGTCATGATCCCCAAGTCCTGGGATTGAGGCCTGCGTTGGGCTCCTTGCTCAGCTGGGAGCCTGCTTCTCCCTCTGCCTGCTGCCCCCTGCATGTGCTCTCTCTCTCTGACAAATAAATAAATAAAATCTTTTAAAATAATAAAAAATAAAAAATAAGATTTATTTATTTATTGAGCGAGATGGGGGCAGGGGGCAGAGGGAAAGAATCTTTCAAGCAGACTCCCCATTGACTGAGGAGCCCAACCCAGGGCTCAATCCCACAATCCATGAGATCATGACCTGAGTGGAAACCAAGAGTTGGTCGCCCACCTGACTGAGCCACGAGACATCCCTCAGGTAGGGTTTAATAACTAATTGCAGTTTCAACCTTCCTCAGGAATGTAATCTTAATTGGTCAGCCTGAAATTTCCAGGTCAGCAGCAGTCCACCTAAGTCCCCCAAAGGGGGATGACCTTATCCAAAATAATTCTCATTTTTGTTTATGACTTCCTTGTCCTGAGTTAAAAAACCTTTCCCTTCCTCTAGCCCTTTGGAGCTCCCTCTATTTGCTAGATGGGGTGCTGCCCAATTCATGAATCATTTAATAAAGCCAATTGGATCTTTAAATTTACTCACTTGAAATTTTGCTGTTTAGCATCATCAAAATTCATCAGGGAATAGAAATATAAATCAATACACAGTGATCTGACTGTTAATTAGTGACCATTTTATATTTATACTAAAATAGATTTCATATTATCTGAGTAATTCAATATGTTAGACATAACTTAAAGTGCAAATATTGATTTTGTCCCAAGGAAGAAGTTTTAAGTGTAAAAATAAAGAGATACCACAGGAAAAAAAAAAAGATGAATGTAACTGCACAAAGGTTAAATCTCCGATGTATCACCAAATATAATAAAATTGAAAGCCAGAATTAGTCTGGAATTAAATTTTTTAAAATTGAAATGATGGAGAAATATTAGAGTTATAAACAAATTTGAAAACAACTGTAAAAGGAAAACTGTTGCTAAAGGACATAAATAGACAATTCACAACATATAAAACATTAGTTAAAGATGTAAAATCATGTTAAACATAAAAGTTAAAATATTGCGGCATTATCTTTCACCTTCAAAATGGAATTTAAAGAAAGTGTTAATGCCAAAAGACAATCAAGGGCACGTAAAATAAGTCTTATAAACAATGTTTTCTGTAATAAAAATTTATACATTTTTAAACAAAACTAAGCAACAGAAATTAAAGTTTTAATAATGTTCATACCCTTGGGGCACCTGGGTTGCTCAGGTGGTTAAGCATCTGACTTTAGCTCTGGTCGTGATCCCAGGGTCCTGGGATGGAGCCCCACATTGGGCTCTCTGCTCAGAGGGGAGACTGCTTCTCTCTCTTCCTCTGCCCCTCCCCCCTGCTCGTGCTCTCTCGCATCTCTCTGTCTCAAATAAATAAATAAAATCTTCAAAAAGAATGTTTATACCCTTCTACTATACTCGTCTTGCTTCAATCATACTATCATAATAAACTAACCAGTGCCTTTTGAAAGACAGAAAATAATCTAAATGGTCAACAAAAGAATGAATTGTTAAATAAATATTCGTCAATTTAAAAATTAAATTTTGAATATGTAATGCACAAGGAATGCTCAGAATTAGTATCATAAAACCAGTATAAGAAACCACAAAACATCTAAAATAAACTATAGAGAAGTCTGCATATATGTAATATAGACAAAATGGTTTAACAGTATAGTTTAAGGTTAAGAACTAAGATTTGCAAACTTTCTAGGTTTGGAATCTACCCTTACCACTTTATATGTTTTTGGAAGTTTACTTTATTTGTATCCTAGTTTTCTAATCTAAAAAATAGATAATCATCTGTACCTTATAGTTTTATTGAACTTAGAATAGATTAACTATGTGATGTGTTTAGCACAGGGCCAGGCACTAAGCAAGGGTGTAATAAATGTAACCTACTCTATTATCTCTAAATGGTGGGATGATATTATGAATATTTCTCCCTTTTAAGTGCACACTAGATATTTTTACAAGAAAATTTTGACAAGCTTATTTTTTTAAGTTTTAACTGAAAGAAGTTGTATATTGGCTAAAGTAAAAGTAGTGGTATAATCGGGAAATAATATGCATAGATGCAAATTCTTTCTCTTTTTTATTTAGCCCTTTTTCCATTAACTGTAAGTCTTATATAGGATTATCTTGTTTATTCATTTATTCATTACACAAATGATTATTTAATATACTAAGTACCAAGCAATAGTCTAAGTTGTGAGAACATATCAATGAACGAATTGTTTCTCTTTCTTTACACAGCTTATATTCTGTTGGAGACAAAGAATTAAAAAAAAAATAGAAAAACAGATCTATATCCTATGCCAATCAGTGCTAAAGAGAGAAAAAAGAAGTGGAAAATAACTTTTTACAATAATTGAAGAGATGGTTTTTAAGGAGAGACCCAATCATACATTTTATTCACACCAAACTCATGAAATCAAGAAAATAAGAACTGTCCAACTCTCCAGTTTATAGTCAATTCTGTAAAGCAAATAGTTAGTGTAATGGTATAGTAAAAGGTTACTATGAAATTTAAAAGAGATCATAATTATAGTATATTTCTGAGTATGCAGATAGTAAATATTTTACTAGATTTAAATGTAATTTCAAGTATAGTTTCTATAAATTTATTAAATCAAACTTTTAAATGTAGTATTTTCTCTTTTTTGTAACTTTATCTAGATTATTAATGTATCACACATATAATAGTAGCAACAACAACCAATAATATTTACTGAATACATATTATCACCTAAGATGTGCTAAGCAGTCCTTATGGAAATACTAAGAGGCTGTTGCCGCTATTATCCCTACTTTATAGAAGAGGAAACAAACAGATAAAACATTTTTTCCCCAAACTACCAGTTTGTAAGTGATGCAGCTGTGATTAGGACCAGGTCTGTCAGATATCAAAATCAGTTACTTAATCTGTGGGCTGTTACTGCTTTGGGTTTGGACATCTGAATGCATATGAGATATTTCCATTTTAGCTAAATCCTTCCTTGATTATTTTGTTTTAATTTCAAAAATTCAAACATTTAATCAGTCATTTGAAAAAAAAAAATCTTCGTAGATTTGGGTAAAATACAATAATTAAGTGGTTCGTTGGCTTTAAATGTGCATAAGGGTTTGAAATAATTCAAGTGTTAGTTCATCCAACCTAATGCATAACTTCTAGGAAGAATTCCAGAGGTTCTAGCTTTCTATTTTTTTTTTTTTGAAGATTTTACTTACTTATTTTTTTGAGAGAGTGATAGAGTGCACATGTGTGTCCGCCCATGAGCTAGGAGAGGGGGAGGGTCTTCAGCACACTCCAGGCTGAGCACAGAGCCCATCGTGGGGCTCAATCCCATGATCCCAAGATCGTGACCCAAGCCGAAACCTAGCGTCAGAGGCCCAAGTGACTGAGCTACCCAGGAGGGTGGAGGTTCTAGCTTTTTTAAAGGGACAGAAAGTTGGTAAGTTCTATGGGGTAATATATTAGTGTATAATATAGTATGTACTAACATGTCGTAGGATTTTTATACAGATTAAGCAGATTATATAACGGGGTAAATAAACAAAATAAATATGTCTTAAGAAGTATCTCAGAATAGGGGCTGCTGGGTGGCTCACTCAGTTAATGGTTGCCTTCGACTCAGGTCATGATCCCAGAGTCCTGGATTACGCCCCACATTGGGCTCCCTGCTCAGCGGGGAATCTGCTTCTCCCTCTGCCCCTCACCCCACTCATTCTCCCTCTCTCTCTCAAATAAATAAATAAAATCTTTTACAAAAAAAGTATCTCAGAATAATTTTAATGGTGTCATAATAACAACAAATAAAAATGCTTATATTAATTAACTTCTCACTGTATGTTAATAGCTATACTTCTCATGATTGGCATGCATTTTTTCAAATTCGCAAGAACTTCATGAAGTAAGTAGAATTTATCAATATGCAGACCAAGGCACTAAAAACTTAAATAATATGGCCAGCTCCTCCCAACTGTTTAACCTGAAGTCAGACTTTGAACTCATACCTAGTAATGATAAAACTTCCAGAATGAAATCCAGTTCTAGAGATGCAGCATCATTATCCAAATAATTTTAACTATGTCATATTTACTATTTTAGTACAATAGTTTTCATACAGAATTTCATAGAAATTGAAAAGGAAAAGACTAACTCCAAGCACACTACAAATTATACTAATCCCTGAAAGGCCAGATCTTAGGCTTTGAGCTAAGGGTGAACATATGAGTATGTTTATGGGAGTGTGGGATGTCTGTGAATAGTAATGGAAAATCATAGAAAATCATTCATTTAATCATACCTTTTTTTACAGTAATTAATGTATAAAATAACTGACTTTTGTTGTTTGGATAACCATCTGTCACAAGTGTTAGAAAGCACTTACTATTTTGGTATAAATTGGATTATAGTAGGCCAAATAGCATGACAATATTTTGCAGCAATATTTAGTGTGGAACTTTTTGTTCCTGTAGACTTTTATCATTTTTTTTTTTTTTTTTTTTTTGGAAAGAAGTTCAGACAATCCGATAATCTCTTTTTATCTCTCTTTATTGAAGTGTATAATTTTTGCCCCTGCCACCTACCTAATTCTAACTCCTATCTCTGCAATAGACATAAATGTATCTGGTAAGTAGATATGTGATGTGTCAGTGAGTATTAGATCCTATGAATAGATTTTTATTTCCAAAAAGTACCATCCAAATCTCCCCTGATGAGTTCGACTTTGCTGTCATTTGGTTTTACAAAATGGCTAAATCACCAAATGGAAATGGATTGAGAAACCATTAAAATGGGAGCATGGGAGTGTAGACAAAGAAAGTAGAATGATGCTTTCTTAATATCTGGGCTAAATCCAGTGCTTTGGCTTGCTGGATGGCACCTCTGACTAGTACTGAAGACACTAAACATAAGCAAAAAAATTTTTACTCTCAATGTGTCTATTACATCAAAAATAAGTCATTTCAAGTACAGTACTATTACATTCCAGTGCACTTTTGGAATACTGTAATAGGCTTTCAGATTGAATGAAAGGGTCTTAAGGTGATGGGCACCAAACCACCTTCTGTAAGTATGTCAAAAGTAAAGTTGAAGGAGTGGGAGAAAAGACATATTTAAGTTTTACACATTTATAAAAAAGGAATGAGAAACATATCACTTTCTGTAGTATTTGTTTTTTCTCTGCTTTCTTAGCAAGGAAATTTAACACACACACACACACACACACACACACACACGTCCACTGGTGACTATGGGACTGGAATACAATTACAAGTTTCCTCACAGCAGTAAACTCTCAATCCCAGCTGTGCCTTCAGTGGCATGAGCCAGCTTGATTATGCTAAAGCACCCCTGGATTCCTTCCTCTTTTGTTTCATTCCACCCAGGGTCTTAAAGCTTAAACATTTGACATGCTTGGGCAGTTTTCTCTCTAATTTCACCCAAGCTGACTGTGCAGTGAGTTTAATGTGTAGGTGTAGCCTGTAGGTGCAAGTAGCTTCTTCAGTATTTTTTTCCCTTTAGCCATCTGAACGTTGGATGCATTCCAGGTTGGAGTGAATCTATATTATGGTAAAAAGTTAAATCATATCACAAGAGAAATAATATTACCACACCAAACTGATTTAGATCAATTTCCGTGCAGGCATAGGTTGACTTTGAAACTGCAGTTACAATGCTTCTGGTTTCAACAACATAAAGGATGAAACTCTCTAGAAAATCAACAAATCTTATATATGGGGTGCATTAAGTTTAGTTATGACCTTTGAAAACATGTAGTAAGAGAATATTCATATACTTGTTCATATACTAATGTTTCATTATTTAATGTTAAAGACCATATAATTATTTAATCTGGAAAAAAAAAAAACTTTTATATAACAACAAAATTGGTCCCAAACCAGAATTTGGAGCACCAGCTTTCAATCCTTTGGTACTCTGGAACTCTTTGCTGTTTAGTGAAAATATAGTGAAACTCATTATTACTGAAATAGTGGGTACTGTAAATAATAAGTATCTAGGTCATCAAGGGACCTTCTAGTATCCTTGTAAATACAGCAGAATACATATCGTAGACTTCATTGTATGCCTGCTCTACTATGAAAAAAGATTGTATTGAACTTATCCTGGCTTATTTCTTGGTCATCTCAATTCCTTTGTGAATTTATTTGGCATTAAAATATATATATATATATACCTTAAAGAAGATACAGATTATTTTTGGTAGAATTTCAAACATAGAATGAAATATTTCAGAGGTGGGAAGACCCTGATGGCAATTTATAGTTTTTGATAAGCTGTCTGATGTTTGTATGTATGTATGTGTGTATGCATGCATCTGTGTTTATGAAATTTCACAAGTAAATAGAGAATGGTGCGTCCCAAAAGAAAATGTGTCAGAACCTCCTTTGTGCAGTAATTCTCATCTTTTATCAGCTACATACATATAGAATGATAATCACATGTGTAACAAACTCTCATGTCCTGACCTGGAAAATCTACCCCTTCCTCTCTCATTCAAGATTGCATATTGAGCACATGTAAGAGGGATAATTAATTTCAAAATAAACTTGTATCACATGCAATTTATATTTTAAGTAATTATTTGCAAACTTTGCTAATGTGAATCTTATTGGCTCCCCCATAATGAATCACCCACACCATCAAATCGTTATGCCTCAGATGAGAATTGCTGTCTTTAAGCAGCGGTAGGGAGAATACGGGGGCTGTGAAGTATTATTATATTTGCACTTAAAATGCTTTATTTAAAAATCATGATAAAAATGGCCTTAGTTCTTATAAAACTTTTCTAAGAATCATGGGTAGAGGTTCTTAGCTTCCTTATGCGAACACTAATAGAGTAGTGACTGTCACCTTGAGATCATTTATACCCTCTGATTAACCAGTTCAGGACTGTCATTCTGTCAGGGCCTCAGCAGTTAACACTGACTAGGAAGCTGACTTTCAGGCACCTAAAGTGGTGTTTTAAAGGGAATGGTAATGAGAGAGATAAATTATTCCCTATCACAGTGCATCTGAAGTAAACTCTGTACCCACCATAACAATGAAGAATTCCCCAACTAAATGTGCAATGATCCTGATGCCAGTAATCTAGATATAGGTGCAATTTGAATGGAGAGTCAAGAGGAATAATATTAAGTTATTTTATAAAGAAGAAGGAAAAGAGTATCAAAGAAAGAAAGGAAACCCAAGTCTTGGGTTTGATTCTGCTATTATTAAGATGTGTGACTATGGGAAATGACTTAACTTTCTTGATCTTTCATCTTCTCTTGGGTAAATGAATGTGTTGGGCTAGAGCAGCAGATCCCAACCTACTTCAAGAAACGTTGGTTAATTGGGGCACCTGGGTGGCTCAGTTGGTTAAGCATCTGCCTTTAGCTCAGGTCATGATCCCTGGGTCTCTCTCTGTCTCTCTCAAATAAATAAAATCTTTAAAACAAAAGAAACATTGGTTAATAGATCATGTAAGAATAAAGGTTTACTGGTAAATACATTTGATAAACTCTGTGAATGAAACACACTACACTGCGAGCCTATATCAAAATGCATTCTAACAACTTAATGGGTGTAAAGTATCTTGTCATAAAATTTTGCCTAACCCTATAGTTCTTGACTCCTCCTGCCTATGTGAAGCACCTAGGGAGTTTAAAGAAATACTCAGGACCCCCCCTCTAGATCAAATAAATAAGATTCTTCAAGGATGGGTTCTGGGAATCAATAACTTAACAATCCCTGTCCACCACCACCCACCCCACCTAGGTAAGGATAGTATTAACCTTGGAAGCCAGACTGCAGGGCCTCACAATCAGTTGAAGGCCCTAATATAAAAAAGGCTGACCTCCCCCAAAGGAAGAGGAATTCTGCCAGCAGTCCACCTGCAGACGCAACTGAAACATCAACTCTTGCATGAGTCTCCAGCCTACCAGCCTACCCTGCAGATTTTGGACTTGCCAACTTCCACAGTCACCATGAGCCAATTCCTTAAAATCTCTCTCTCTCTCACTCTTTGAATCTCTGTCTGTCTCAATTTCTTCCTCCCCTCACACTACCACCACCACCAAAGAATATCCCTTGATAACCTTGCTCATTTTTTCACCAACATAAGGAATATATGCCAGTCTGATTTTGCCATGAAAAACAACCACAACTCTTTAATGTGATTATCTAATACTATCACAGTTGGAAATGTCTCTCCTTTCAGATCTATTTTTGTTTTCTGTACCATGGGTAAGCAGTTCTTTGAAGACTAGAGTTGAAACATTTTAGGTTTTGCACACTGTAGGACCTGTGTTGCAACTACATCAACTCTGCACCTGTAGTGTGAAAACAGCCATAGACAATACATAAATGAACATAAATAGGTGTTTTCGAAGAAATTTTTATTTACAGAAAAAAAAGTGAATCCATTTATGCACAGTTTGCACACTGTGCTCTAGATCATATAAGAATCAGTACATTTATAAACCCTGGTCCTATTTTTCCCTATTTCCCAATACTCAGGAATTCTGTCATTATATCTAATATTTACCATGCTTATAGATTTTCTTTTAAGAATCTGTACAGGTTTTATTCTTAATTCAATCTGAACTTTAAATAAAATATTAAATTCTAACTTCTTTAGTACATTTTTCTATTTAAACTTACTTGTACTTCTTAGTAGTCTTTTGGTCTCATTGTGGATTTTCTTCAGATTCTTTACTAATTCGTAGGTGTTATATTATTTCTTTTCCACTTGTTAATAATTTTCATTTTTATAATAAGATTTAAAATATTCTGCAAAAAAGTTGATTATCTCTTCTCTTTTATGATATTACTTTCTAAGTCTTAAAATTAATTCTGTCTGAAAGCATATCAGCTTTTAGATCATGTTTATAGACTTTAACTCTTCTCCTCTGTATCAGATAACACATATATTGGTATAAATATGACAGTTCATTCTCAGGTATAGTTTTGTAACTTGAAAGACTGAAAAAAAATATTTGGTATTTTAAAAAGCACACTTCATGGCAGAGGACTTTGGAAATTCAGCAGTTGCGGATTTTTAAGACCATTAAATCACTTTTCTTACTTAAAGTCCATTGGCCTCCATGAACATGAAATCAATGGAAACTTTTACTTTGGCATAAACAAATACTCCCAGTATAAATCAACATGTTTCATGATTTCTGGAAGGCAATGCTGGCCAAGAAATCAGAGACTAATGCAGTAAGAGCTGTTATTCAGAAGTGAAGCTATATATTATCAAGAATGTAGACTATATAGAAATGACTAGTAAACATATCGAGCTTTGCTATATGGAGTAAGCTATTTATTCTAGTGTCATTAAAATAATTTCAAATTCTCATTACTTCAGACCTCTACAAATTGGATATTAGGTGAAATGACTATGGAAAACAACTTGGTTTCCAACTTATCTGTTTATATACTTATTTATTCATGTTTTAAATTTGAGTATAGTTGACACAATGTTACATTACTCTCAGGTATACAACATAGTGTATCAACTTCTCTATATGTTATGCTACACTCACCACAAGTGTAATTGCCATCTGTCACCATACAACACTATTACAACATCATTGAGTATATTCCCTATGCCCTGTCTTTTATTCCCATGACTTATTCATTCCATAGCTAAAAGCCTGTATCTCCCACTCTTCTTCACCCATTTTGCCCATATCTTTACCCCCCTTCCCTCTGACAATCATCAGTTTGTTCTCTTTATAGGTCTGATTCTGTTTTTTTTTTTTATGTTTGTTTATTCATTTGTTTTGTTCTTTTAGGTTTCACATGTGAGTGAAATCTTATGGTATTTATCTACTCAGTCTGATTTATTTCACTTAGCATGATACCTTCTAGGTTCATCCATGTTGTCACAAATGGCAAAAATCTCATCCTTTTTTTATGGCTGTATAATATCTGTGTGTGTGTGTGTGCATACGCGCGCATGCACACCCCACATCTTTATTCATCTATTGTTGGACACTTGGGTTGCTTCCATATTGTGGCTACTATAAATGCTTCAATAAACATAGGGGGGCACATATTTTTCCAAATTAGTGTTACTTGTTTTCCTTACTGTGTTTCCTTGGGTAAATACCCAGTAGTATAATTATTGGATCATATAGTATTTCTATTTTTAATTTTTTGAGGAACTTCCATACTGTTTTCCACAGTGCATTGTACAATTTACATTCCCATCAGTAGTGCACAAGGATTCCTTTTTCTTCACATCCTTGTCAACACTTGTTATTTCTTGTGTTTGGTTTTGTTTTGTTTTTATCCATTCTGGCAGGTGTAAGGTGACATCTCATTGTGGTTGTGATTTGCATTTCCCTGATGATTAGTGATGTTGAGTATCCTTTCATGTGTCCCCTGAAAAATGTCTATTCAGGGCCTCTACCGATATTTTAATCAGATTGTTTGGTTTTTTGGTGTTGAGTTGTATGAGTTCTTTATATATTTTGGATATTAACCCCTTATCAGATATATCATTTTCACGTATCTTCTCCCATTCAGTAGGTTGTCTTTTTGTTTTGTCGATGTTTGCTTTTGCTGTGCAAAAGCTTTTTATTTTGGTGTTGTCCCTGTAGTTTTACTTTTGTTTCTCTTGCCTGATGAGACATCTATGCTTTTATGAACCAATGTTAGAGAAATGACTGCCTGTGCTCTGTTCTGGGATTTTTAATAGTTTGATCTCACAGTTAGGTCTTTAATGCATTTTGAGCTTATTTTTATGTATGGTGTTATAAAGTGGCTCAACTTATCTGTTTTGATAAATTAGAGAGAAAAATTGATAAAAGTTGATTTCTTGCTCTAGAATAGTTTTTCCAGTTCACTTTTTTCTTTTTATTCATGAATTTTATAAAGGTATTATTTACATAAAATAAAAAAAACCTTACTTTATTTTTTTTTAATTTTTTTAATTTTTATTTAAATTCCAGTTAATTAACATTGCATATAATTTTAGTTTCAGGCTACAATAATTTGATTCAACACTTCCATAGAACAGCTGGTGCTCATCATAACTAGGGCCCTCCTTAATTGTAAGTGAACACTTTGATGTGTTTATATAACCCACTATTATCACCACCCAGTTCAAGATATAGAACATTTCCATCCTGCTAAAATGTTCCCTCATGCTTCTTTGGCAGTAAACTTCACTCTTCATACCTGCCATACTAAATTACTGATCTGATTGCTTTTGCCTATTCTAGAATTTTGTATCAATAAAAGTATATAGTATGCACAAATTGTGTCTGGATATTTTCATTAAAAAATATTTCTGAACCTCATCCAAATTGTTGCATGTGTTAGGTAGAGTGCTCCTTTTTATTACTGAATGTGTTTTCATATTTAAAGTGTGTATTTTTGTGGGTAGAATATAATTGAATATTGTTCATTTTTTTTAAAAGTCTAATAGTTTAATAGTCTAATAGTTTATCCCTTTTGGTTTATGTGTTTAGTCCATTTACATTTAATGTAATTATTGATATTGTATTTGTTTTTGTCTTTTCCTTTGGGATTACTTGAATACCTTTAGTATTCCATTTTGTCTTCTGTACTAATGTTAAGTCATTTTGTTTTATGGTGTGTTAGTTGCTACTGTGTTTACAATAGCAATGTATTTTGAGTTTACTATAGTCTACTTTCAAATAATATACCATTTGCATATATAATGATATTTCTACTGCTTTTGTCATTTGTGTTATTACTGTAACATTTTACTTTCACAAATGACATATCTTGGTACTCAATATCTTGGTATTATTTTTTTTATCAAAACACTTATTTTTTTAGAAAATTAAAAAAATGAAAATCTTTTATATTTGTACATAAAATACATAAATATAACTTTAAATAGTTTCCATCAGAAAACATTTCTTCATCTCATAGAAGTTTATGTAGTTGAGAGACTATGGACTCTGAAAAACAAACTGAGGGTTCTAGAGGGGAGGGGGGTGGGAGGATGGGTTAGCCTGGTGATGGGTATTAAAGAGGGCACATTCTGCATGGAGCACTGGGTGTTATATGCAAACAATGAATCATGGAACACTACATCAAAAACTAATGATGTAATGTATGGTGATTAACATAACATAATAAAAAAAAAGTTTATGTAGTACAGGTTGACTATTGCTGTATACTTAAAAATTTTGCCTGTCATTAAATGGCATTGTTTTGCCATAATTTTTGAAACATATATTCTCTTTGTGTAGATTTCTAGCACAACTATTTTACGGTAGATTAAAAATTTCCATTCACTGTCTCTGAATACTCTAATAGTATTAAGTGGCCATTTTAATTTTCTTTTCCCTATATGTAATATGTCTATTTTTCTTTGTCTGCTTTAATTTTTTTTGTTTGTTAATCATTTTCATCAATTTGAATATGATGTGTGTTGATGTAATGCTACTTGGGGTTTATTAAGTTTCTTGGATTTGTGGATTGATATTTTTATCAAATCTGTTATTTTTCAGCTATTGCTTTTTTATCTGTCCCTCTCAATCTTTGGGATACTCCAATTATAAATATAAATATATGCACATATTTGTATTATATAATATATATTTGTATTATATGTTATATATAATAGTCTTTATATTATGTAATATATATGTATTTATATTAGATTGCTTAATATTGTCCATTAAGACTGTTGTTCACCCTTTTCTTTTTTCTCTCCTTATGTTTTAGTTTGAATAGTTTCTGTTGCCATATTTTCAAGTTCAGTTATATCTTTGGGAAAAACTGATCTCCTATTTAGCCAACCCATGCCAGATATACTATTAGATGTTAAGTTTCATTTGACACTTCTTCACAGTTGTCATTTTTCTCATTACTATGTTATGCTTTGGTTTAAATACCCATACATAGTAGTAGTTTTTTTTTTTTTTTAAGTCATTTTCTTATAATTAAATCATCCCCATAATTTCTGGTTCTGTTTCTATTTACTGATTTTTCTCCTTGTTATAAGTCACATATTTCCAGCTTTTTCTTTCTTTTTTTTTTTTTTTCTTTTTTGCCTATTTAGTAATTATTGATTGGATGCTGGACATTTGAATATTTTTGATTCTGCTGTCTTCCTTAAGTAGTTGGTTTTGTCCTGGCAAGACATTAATTTAATTGCCAATCACCTTAATCTTTTTGAAGCATGATTTTATACTTTGTTAGTACACATCTAGAGTAGCCTTATATCTCCTCTTACTTTAATGTTTGTTCTCAGACTTGGCATTTCTGAGGTGTCCACCGAATTTCCTGGGTGTTCAGTGAAGCATCTGTGAGTCTGTAGGATCTGAAACACATCTCAGTGAGTGAGAACTTGTGAGCTCAGATATTATTTTAGTTTATTGTCACCTTGTAGGTTCTTTACTCATAAGTTTTCTTGCCTGGCCTTCACAGAGTGTTAGCCTTTGTATGTTCAGTTTAATATTCAGCCAGAGGTTGAATGAAGTGAGCTTCTTTTAAAATTTCTGGATGTATTTTCCTTTGTGTAGCCACCACTTTGTGGTGCATTGTTCTACAAATCCTAACCATCTTAGCCTTCCTTATCTCAGAAAGGCTCTCTTCTTGTGCTTGGATTCCCTTTCCCTGAACTTTGGCCTGGAAAGTGCCTCCAAAAAGAAAGCCTGGAAATTGTAGGGTATACTTCATTTGTTTTTCTTCTCTTAGAGTTCAAGCTCTGTGCTGTCTGCTGTCTAATATCAATGAAGAGATTTTTTTATATAGTTTGTCTAATTTTCTAGGATTTTTTTGTTGTCTTGTTGTGTTTTGTTTTTAATGGCAGTAGGGCTAGCCTAGTACCCAGTGATTCAGTCTTGGCCAGAAGCAGAAGTCCCTATTACTGTGTTTGTTTGTGTGTTTGTTTTTGTGTGTATGAGACCAACTTTCTTTTCTTTTTGTTTTTTTAGGTTTTGTTTTTTTGGTTCGTTTTTTTTGTTTTTGTTTTATCATGGAAACTGTGTGTGGCAGAACTCCTACATACCTCTCACCAGACTCCAGTATTCTTGAGAACATAGCTTGGGAAACACTGATTCAATAACAAAGGTCATTATAGTCAGTATTTGTGCATTAGGACTCACTAAAATTAGTGTAAAGTCTCAAATGAAAAAAAAATCATTTAGAAGTTAATACCATTTAATTTCCACTTCATTTGGAAGTTTCTATTACCTGTGTGACCTGCTTTACAAAAATATTATAAATAGTAAGTAATTAGCATAATAATTGTATGATTTTTAAGAGGGATTTAAGCATCTTATTCTACTATGGATGTTAATATGCTCTTAGAATCTTTAAGGATTTACACTATTTTTTTTTCTTCACAACCATCACTTCACACATATATCTTTTTGTGTGTGTGTGAGAAAGACTAAGATCTATTCTCTTAGCAAATTTCAATTATACCATGCGATGTTATCAAATATAGTCATAGTGTTATATATTATATTGGCAGACCTTATTCTGAAAATTTGTACTCTTTCACCAATGTCTCCCTATTTCTCCCAGCTCCCAGCCCTTGGCAAACACTTTTCTATTCTCTGGTTTTGTGAGTTTGACTTTCTTAGGTTTTACCTATAATTGATACTGTGCTGTATTTGTCTTCTTCTGTCTGGCTTAATTCACCTACCATAATTCCCTCAAGGTCCATCCATGTTGTTACAAATGGCAAGATTTCCCTCTTTTCATAGCTGAATAAAATTCCATTGTATATATAGACCACAGTTTCTTTATCGATTCATCCAGTGACTGACACTTAGGCTGTTTCCATATCTTGGCTATTATGATTACTGCTACAGTGAACATGTGGGTGCATCCTGTTTTTATTTCCTTTGAATATATGCCCAGAAATGGGATTGGTGGATCATATGGGAGTTCTATTTTTAATTTTTTAGAAGGCTCCATACTGTTTTCCATAGTGGCTACACCAATTTACATTCCCACCAAATGTGCCACAAAGGTTGCCTTTTCTTCACAGCCTCGTCAACACTTGTTATCTCTTGCTTTTTGATAATAGCCATTCTAGCAGTTGTAAGGAAACTACAATCTCATTGTAGTTTTAATTTTCATTTCCCTGATGATTAGTGATGTCGAGTACTTCTTCTTATACTTGTTGACTATTTGAATGCCTTCTTTGTAAAAATGTCTGTTCAGTTTCTCTGCTTATTTATTAATTGGATTTTTTTTTCTTTTTGCTATTGAATTGTGTGAGTTCTTTATATATTTTGGATAATAACCTTTTATTTGATATATGATTTGCAAATATTTTCTCCAGTACCATAGGTTGTTTTTTCATTTTGTTGATGGTTTCCTTTGCTGTGCATAGATTTTTAGTTTGATGTCTTCACACTTGTTTATTTTTGTTTTTGTTGCCTTTGTTTTTGGTGTCAAATCCAGAGTCATTGCCAAGACTGATGTCAAGGGGTTTACTGTCTCTGTTTTCTTCTAAGAGTTTTATAGTTTCAGGTCTTGAAGCCTTTAATTCACTTTGAGTTCACTTTTGCATATGATGTAAGATAGGGATCCAGTTTCATTCTTTTTCATGTGGCTGTCCAGTTTTCCCAAAACCATTTACTGAAGACACTATTCTTTCCCCATTATATATTCTTTGGTTCCTTTTTGTAAATTAGTTGATCATATACATGTGGGTTTATTTCTAGGCTTTCTATTCTGTTCCATTTATCTTTGTGTCTGCTTTAATCCCATACTATATAGTTTTGATTACTATAGCTTTGTACTATAGTTTGAAATCAAGAAGTGTGATGCCTTCAGCTTTGTTCTTTATCATCAAGATTGCTCTGCCTATTCAGTCTTTTGTGGTTTCATACAAATTTAGTATTGCTATTTCTATTTCTGTGAAAAATACCATTGGAATTTTGATAGGGATTGCATTTAATCCATAGATTACACTGATTTTGTAGATTATTTTGGTTAGTATGCACATTTGACAGTATTAATTCTTTTAATCCATGAGTCTGGAATATATTTTTGTTTCATTTATTTGTGGTTTATTCAAGTTCTTTCATCAATATCCTTATAGATATATATATAGATATATATAGATATATATATAGATATATATATATATACATCATTAGCTTTTGATGTAGTGTTCCATGATTCATTGTTTGTTTTAACAAAATTAAGAATTAAAATCCATGATCATTTCAATAGATGTAGAAAATATATATATATATGTCTTCTATCAATGTTTTAAGATATATATATCTTTTACCTCTTTGGTTAAATTTATTCTTATGTATTTTATTATTTTTTGGTGCTATTATAAATGAAATTGTTTTCTTAATTTCTTTTCTGATAGTTCATTATTAGTGTATAAAAATGCAACAGATGTCTGTATATTGATTTTGGATCCTGCATATTTAGTGAATTTAGTGAACTCATTTATCATTTCTAACAGTTTTGGGGTAGAATCTTTGGGTTTTCTATATATAATATCATGCCATCTGCACATAGAGACAGTTTTACTTCTTAGTTTTTGATTTAGGTAACTTGTATTTCTTTTTCTTGCCTAATTGCTCTTTCTAAGACTTCCAAAACTGTATTGAAAAAAAATGGTGGTGAGAGTGGGTATCCTTGCCTTGTTCCTAATCTTAGAGGAAAAGCTTTCAGCTTTTCACTGTTGAGTTTTATGTTAGCTGTCATATATAGCCTTCATTACGTCTAGGTACATTTCCTCTATACCCAGTTTGTTGAGAGTTTTCATCATGAATGTAATTTGAATTTTGTCAAATGCTTTTCTACATCTATTGAAATGATCATAGATTTTAATTCTTAATTTTGTTAAAACAAACAATGAATCATGGAACACTACATCAAAAGCTAATGATGTAATGTATGGTGATTAACATAATAAAATAAAATAAAATAAAATAAAATAAAAATATTGTATCACAACAATTGATTTGCAGATGTTGAAGCATTCTTGCATCCCTCGAATAAATCTCACTTGATCATTGTATATGATCCTTTTAATACGCTGTTGAGTTCAGTTTGCTAATATTTTGTTGTGGATTTTTGCAACTATGTTCATCAGGAATATTGGTATGTAATTTTCATTTTCTTGTAATATCTTGTCTGGTTTTGGTATCAGACATAAAATCAAAGTGTTTCCCCTCTTATATTTTTTGGAAGAGTTTGAGAAGCACTGGTATTCTTCTTTAAATGTTTAGTAGAATTCACCAGTGAAACCGTCTGGTCCTGGGCTTTCCTTTGTTGAGAGATTTTGATTACTAATTCATTTTTCTACTAGTGATTAATCTCTTCTGATTTTCTTTTTTTTAATGGTTCAGTCTTGGCAGATTGTATGTTACTAGGAATTCATCCATTTCTTCTAGATTATATGATTCGTTGGCATGTAATTGTTCAATTAGTCTCTTATGATCTTTTGTATTTCTAAATAAGTTTGTTTGTTTGTTTATTTATTTATAGGGAGGGAGGGGCAGAGGGAGAGGAAGAGAGAACTTTAAACAAGCCACACACCCAGCATGTAGCCCAAAACGAGGCTTGATTTCATGACCCTGAGATCATGACCCTGAGATCATAACTTCAGCCAAAATCCAGAGTCAGATGCTTAACCAACTGAGCCACTCAGGTGCCCCAGTCTTTTGTATTTCTGTAGTATCAGTTGTAATATCTCTTTCATTTTTTATTTTGTTAGCCCTCTTTTTCTTTTTCCTTTTCTTGTTCTTTTCTTTTGAGTCTAACTAAAGTTTTGTCCATTTTGTTTATTTTTTAAAAAACCAGCTCTTAGTTTCATGATCTTTTGTATTATCTTTTCAGTACCCATTTCATTTATTTCCACTCTAATTTTGTTATTTCCTTCCTTCTGCTAACTTTGAGTTACGTTCTTTTTTTTTCCTCATTCATTGAGATATATAGACTGTTTATTTGAGATGCTTCTTTTTTTCTGAATGTAGTCATATATTGCTATAAACTTCCCTCTTAAAACTGCTTTTGCTGCATCTTATATTTTGGTTGTTATATTTACATTTTAATTTGTTTCAAGATATTATTTGGTTTCCCTTTTGACTTCTTTTTTGAACCATTTTTTGTTCAGTAGCATGCTGTTTAATCTTTTTTTTTTTTTTAATTTGAGTGATTTATTGAAAGATTTTTTTGTCATGATATGAAAGAACCAAGACTGCAGTTTATGACATTGCCATTAATATTTTCATAACAAATGCTTTAAATACGGGCTTACGCATGTAAGTATACAGAAAAGCATAGCATGCTGTTTAATCTTAACATATTTGTGAATGTTCCAGTTTTGTTTTCATGTTTCTTTGTTTATTTGTAACTAATTTCTGGTGCACCATTCTTTTTCTAGAAAAGCTTTTTTTTCTTTTTTCTTTTTTCATTTAGGACATCTAACTACAATAAACTTTTATGCTCCATGCTATATGCCTTCAATTTTCCCCTGTTGTTGACTTCTCTTCCCTTTAATACTACTGCCTTCCACTGTAATCTACAGGTATCCTTTAGCTCCTTCTGGTATACTCAGAGTTAACAGAGATTCGTGACTTTTGACTAAAGACTTGACCTGAGTCAATAAAAATGTACCATCAGTAAATACTTTGTAATCTAGTCACTGGGATGGAAGAAATTGAAGCCTAATTCCATTTACCCTAAAAGTCTGCAGTATATGTGAGAAACATGTAAAAGAAAGAAAGCAAAGCACAAAGGTACACAAAATCAATCACTTCAAAAAATTTTTAAATTTTTATTTTACACTTTGTTAATATTTATAGTTTGGTACTGACTAAAGCCTGCAGCCAGAGAGCATAATTTAAAATTCAATTAATCTACACTTTCTTTTCATTTCCAAATAAATATATTTTAGTCATTAATCTAAGGAGAAGATATCCATAAGCTAGAGGTCATCTTACAGAGATGATAAGCTAAATAAGTTAACATTTTATATCTAAATAAGTCATTGTTAATTTAGTTGAACATATATAAGCCACAGGAGTATTCTTTTGTCCCGTGGGCCTATGGTCTATCTTAAAAATAGATCTTCTTGGATTCTTTTTATAGGCATACTCTATTCTTGGCACTTATTTCCTTCTTTAAACAATAGTTAATAAAAAGAGTATGTAGAGTGTACTTTTTTTTTTTCTTGCTCAGTATTGCACTTTTGGAATACTGCTCCATCCTACAAAATACACATGATCCAAATGGTTCTGTCAATCACAGTGCCTCATCTCACTTATGGTCAAAGAGTTGGGCAGGTGCCCCAGTCAGGAATAATCCATAGACTCACCCCTGGCAAGTCCAAATAGAGTGTCTTCCACGGTTTCTATATGGGCACAGGAAGAGAGAAGTCTTTTTCCCTTTTTACCTGCTAGAATTGGTAAGCTGGCAGGTTTTGAATGGGGCTGACAGTAGATATTCTTCCTGCCATGTGGAGATAATCTATCTGCTGAATTAAAGCAACATGAAGGGGAAAATAGAGCCAAAAGACAGAGAAAATGACCTAGCATTTAAACCTCTGAAAATAGCCATATCTAAGCCAAATCCATGACTGAACTCAACCAGTTACATAAGTCAATATTATCTCTCTTTTATGTAATTTATTTTCCAATTGGTTATTGTGAATTCCCACAGACATTCTTGAGTGATATAGAAAGCAAAGAGAGACAAAGCTTTAAATTCCATTTATGATTTAGGATTCTATAATATTATTTATACTGATACATAAATATTTCTATCACTGATATTTCATGGTATATGTTTCACATTCATTTATGTTTCATTCTATTCTAGATACATGTCATATAGGTACAAATATTTTAAATTGCAGTGTCATAATCTCTGACTTTTAGAAACTAAGTTTATTCTTTTACCTTTGCCTTATTTACTGATGTATTTGGATTTACTTTAATATCTCATTTGATATTTCTTGTTAACTATCAATTTATTTATTTATTTTTTCACTTTTTCTATATGATGTTAGATTGATAAAGATTTCTATACTCCCATAGAAGTTAAGAAACTTGTCCAAGATCACACAGCTAGGCAGCATGAAAATGGGATTTGGAACCATGCATGGATTGAATCCAGCATTTTCACACTTAATGACTAGATAATAGTGCTCCTAGGATGCAGAGAGGTAAGTATTTGCTTAATCTATACATTTGCAGTAGAGATGGAAACTCAAGGAGAAGCAAAAGAAATGATATTAATTTGGATTGGATTTTAAGAATGATTCATGTTAAAAGAAAGGAGCATGTAGGATGACTGATAGAATTCTTGTTTGGGCAACTTGATATGTGTTTTTTTTTTAAGAAATCAGGGAAATATAGAGAGGAGGGAATATTTTTATCTAGGTGACATCATCTAAGTGGAGAGGTTTGCTAGGTCATTTGTTAGAAAATTTTCAGTTCAGAAACATTGTCTGGGCTAGAATTTAAAAATGGATCATATCTGAATGTCTTTGGCATCCACAGATTTAGATAAGGGCACTCAAAGGTATTGTATTATAAAGTAAAGCCAGAAAAAGACAAAGGATGGTACTGTAAGTGAACACATAGGAGATGTTGAAAAGTTTAAATGAATTAATAGATGCAGAGTACTGGAAACAGCACCTGATATAGAGTAAGTACTAAATAATGGTCAACTAACAAGGATAATGATGATAGTGATGATTTTGATAAATAACATAAACATACTTTCATTATACGTTTTTTTAGTTTACAGGACACTGCATTAGGTACAAGTTCAAAATCAGTTCTGAGAGAATAAGTCAGTTATTTACCTCATGCAATATTTACTCCCCACCTCTTATTTTGAGCTAGGAAGAAATATTCAATTCAATACCCCAACTATGTTTTGCTTCCAATGAAAAGGGGAATGAATACTAGTAAAGTGATCATAAAAAGTATTTTCTCTCACAGTGATTTCTCAGCTTCTGCAACAACTAAACTAATTTCTAAGGCTGCTAAAATAATCTTAGATAAATAGTGGGAAGTTTTATATAGTAGCCATATAAATTTTCTTCCACATAAAGCAGGGTAAGATTTATCTTTTAACACTGTTTTTTTTTTTCTTTTTTTTTTTTTTTTACATTTCATCAGTTTCCACTGGTATAATTTGGTCATGTTCAACTATATGTGAAAAGCACTTTTTCCTTCTTTCCCCCAAACACATCTTCACATAGTAAAGGTGAAATTTGTGTATCCCTGGGGATTTTATTAAAAGATAGAGGTGGAAGAAGAAGTTGAAAGGCAAAAAGTAAGTTCAAATTGTCAAGCCATGTGGTCTGTCTGAATTTTACTCAGGGGATCACCCATTCTTATTGTCAAAAGCCGAGAGATCTTGGGAAACAAGAAAGACAATTCAAAAGTGATGGGAAAATCCCAAGCCAAATGGTGAAAATAAATGGTAATATTTTACAAGTTGTGAAGCAGTTTTATTCCAAACGGTTTTTTAAGAACAAGCACAGTTTCTCAGTTATGTACAGTTTTCAACCTAGATAAGCTCATAACAATTGAAATAACACCAGAAGGAAATGGAATTTCTGAATTAAGTTTAATTTTCATTTTATTTTTTAAAGATAAAACTTGTATAATAGGATTTCAAGTCCAAATGCAAATTATGTATATGTTTTACACTCACCCAGTACCACTCCAGACAGTTTTAATTTTCTTTCATATATGTCTTACCGGATTCTCATATATTTTTTCTTTCTGTTATTTTTGGAAAAAATTATGCTGGAATGAACCAAATAACATTTAAGGATCATTTTTAAACATCATCCCATTCTAACACCCTGAAATGGTAACAAATATCTGCTCTGCATTGTATGTTGAACTGAGAATAACCAATATTTTATTAACTGTTCTCTGCAAATTACTATGGTGTCTGTTTTGCAGATAGAAAAGAAAAGCTTAAGGTCAAAGAGTAACAGAATTAGGACCAGATAATCTTACTTTAAAATTCATTGTTAGTTTATTATATCAAACTCTTCTTGGTTTAAGGATTTTGAATGCTATGGTCAGAAGAAATCATCTAAAAATTTATTAAACTGGGTAGGAACTGAACTGTAATTGACAAATTACTAGAGGCTCAGTGTGAACAACTCTGAGAGTCAAAAACTCCAAGGACACCCAGTCATAGGAGGGGCTTCACAATATGAGATTTACCTCCAAGAGCTCAACCACGTTCCCATAGTAAGTATGGGAGAAAAACCCCCTTCTGCCTCTAGCGGAGGGGGGGAGAAGAAGAACCATTTTGAAAATCCACGAGAGCACTCTGTTCTTCACAAGGCCTGCCCTAACAGGAAATAACAAAAGCCTAACCAGCTGGGATAGTAGCAGAGCATAATTGGGGTATTATCAGAGCCTGATTGACTGGGGGGGAAGGAAAATACCCAACTCTAGCCCATTTTAGCCAATCTGCCACACAGAAGGAGGAAGAAAAAATACAGAAAAACACTTGAGAAATTCATAGTCTAGAGGCACAGTCTCACTAAATGTCTGAGACCTAATCATAGGACTACAGAGTGCTTCCCCTGCCCCCCATACCTCACATCTACACTAAAGGCCTATTTAGGATAGTTTGTCTTACCCAATACATTATGTCTGAAAAATATTAAAAGGTATATCAAAAGGTAGAAACGCAATTTGAAGAGCAAGAGCAAGCATCTGAACCAGACATGGAAGGGATGTGAATGATCAGACTGGGAATTTAAAACAACCATGATTAAGATGTTAAGGGCTCTCGGGCACCTGGGTGGCTCAGTCGTTAAGCGTCTGCCTTCAGCTCAGGTCATGATCCCAGGGTCCTGGGATCGAGTCCCACATCGGGCTCCCTCCTCGGCAGGAAGCCTGCTCTCCCTCTCCCACTCCCGCTGCTTGTGTTCCTGCTCTCGCTATCTCTGTCTCTGTCAAATAAATAAATAAAATCTAAAAAAAAAAAAAAAAAGATGTTAAGGGCTTTCGTGGTCAAAGTAGACAATGTGCAAGAATAGATGTGCAATGTAGGAAGAGAGAAGTAGATCCTAAGACCCAAAAAGAAATGGTAGAGATTAAAAAACACTATAATGGAAATGAAGAATGCCTTTAATGGACTGGACACAGTTGAGACAGATGAGGAAAGAATCTCTGAGCTAGAAAATATTTAAATGGAAACCTCAAAAACCAAAAAGCAAAGAAAACAAAGACTGGGGAAAAAATAGCAGAACAGTATATTCAAGGACTGTGGAAAATCTTCAAAAGGGTAACATACGTATATGAGAATACCAGAAAGAGAAAAAAACTGAAGAAATACTTGAAAAAATAATAATGGAGAATTTCCTGAAATTAATGTCACACACCAAACCACAAATCCAGGAAGCTCAGAAAACACCAAGCAGGATGAATGACAAACAAACAAACAAAACCCTACATTTAGGCATATTGTCTTCAACTACAGAAAATCAAAGATAAGTAAAAATATGAAAGACAAAAAAAATTACCTTACCTATAAATGAGCAAAGATAAGAATTACATCCTACTTCTCAGAAACTGCAAACAAGAAGAGAGTGGTGTGAAGTATTTAGAGTTGAGAAAAAAAACAACCAACCTAGAATCTGTACACTGTGAAATATCTTTCAGAAGTGAAGGGGAAATAACAACTTCCTCAGACAAACAAAAATTGAGGGAATTTGTTCCCAGTAGACTTGTCTTGCAAGAAAAGTTAAAAGAAGTCTTTAGAGAGAAATAAAATAATATACATAAGGAAAGGAAGATAATTGAAGAAAGAATAAGTGAAGGTCAAAGAAAAACTTTTATTTTTCTTATTTGATCTAACAATAACCATTCTAATTAAATAACAACACTGTATTCAATTATGTATGCTTAAGTGTATGTGTGTATATATATATATATGCTTATGTATACTTACTATAAGTGAAATAAATGACAGTAATGCTACAAAGGACAGGAAGGAGGAATTAGGATTATTTTGTTATTATAAAGTACCCATACTACCTGTTCAATGGTATAGTGTTATTTGAAAGTAGACTTGAATTAGCCTTGGATGTATATTACAAATTCTAGGGAAACCACGTAAAACAAAAACACAAAACAAAAACATGACCAATTTACTAAGAAAGCATAGAAAATGGAATTATAAAAAAAATGCTCAATTAAAACCCCAAAAGTCAGAAGAAGAGTGGAAGGAACGAGTAAGAATGAAGAACAAGGGCAACAGATAGAAAAAGTAACAGATACGGTAACTATTATTCTAACTATATCAATAATCACCTTGAATGTCAATGGTTGAAAAACACCATTTAAAAGACAGAGATTGTCAGAATGAATAAAAAACAAGACCTAACTATATGTTATGTACAAGAAATCCACTTTTTTTTTTAAAGATTTTATTTATTTATTTGAGACAGAGAGAATGAGAGAGAGAGAGCACATGAGGGGGGGGAGGGTCAGAGGGAGAAGCAGGCTCCCCGCGGAGCAGGGAGCCCGATGCGGGACTCGATCCAGGGACTCCAGGATCATGACCTGAGCCGAAGGCAGTCGCTTAACCAACTGAGCCACCCAGGCGCCCAAGAAATCCACTTTAAATATAAACGTAGATAAAGATTAAAAGTCAGTGAATAAAAAAATATATATATCCCATGCTAACACTAATCAAAAGATAACAGGAATGACTATATTAATTTGAGACACAGTAAACTTGAAAAAATGGAAGTTATCAGGGTTATGGGAGGATATTATATAATGAAAAAGGGATCAATTTTCCAAGAAGACATAGTAATTTTTGATGTGTATGCACCCAACAATGGAGCATCAAAATATGTGAGGCAAAAACTAATAGAACTTAAAAAAAATAGATTAATTCACTATCATAGCTGGACACTTCAACACTCCTCCCTCCAAAATGGGCAGATTTGGCAGGAAGAAAATCAGTAAGGATATAGTTGAACTGAACCTCAGCATCAATCAAATGGAAATTTAGGACATCTATAGAGTACTTCATCGAACAACCACAGAATTTACATTCTTCTCAAACTCACAGGGAGCATTCACCAATATGATCACATTTTGGGCCATAAAATACACCTTTCCAAATTTAAAAGAATAGAAATCACCCATTGCTCTCAAGAGCATAATGGAATTAAACTAGAAATCAGTAACAGAAAAATAATTGGAAAATCCCAAAATACATGGAGATTAAACAACACTCTTCTAAATAAGTGGCACAAAAGAGTCACAAAAGAAATTTCAAGGGAAATTCAAAATATTTTGAACTAAATAAAAATGAAAACACAAGTTATTAGAAATTGTAGGAATCGATGAACACAGTGCTTGGAAATTTATAGCATTAGAATCATATATTAAAACAGAAGACAGATCTAAAATCAATAATCTAAGTTTCCATTTTAGAAAACAGGAAACAAGACAAAGAAGACTAATTTAAAATCAAAGTAAGGAGACAAAAAATAGTATGAATAGAGGAGAAAACAGTAAAATTGAAAATGAAATCAATAGAAAAAAATCAATGAAACATGCGGGCTATTTGAAAAGATAAAAATAAAATTGATAAGCCTCTACTAGGCTAGCTAATATAAAAAAGAAAAGACACAAATTAGTAATATCAGAAATGAAAGGGGACATCAATGCTGATCCTATTGACCTTAAATGGATAGTAAAGAATCCTATGAACAATTCAACTTGATGTCCACAAATATGATAACCTAGATGAAATGGAAAGGATTTCAATTCCTTGAAAGATAATATTTACTAAAACTTACACAAGAAGAAATAGACAATCAGAATAGACATATATCTATTAAAGAAATTGATACATAAGGTCCTATATACGGTATACCTACTAGAAGGTCCAAAACTCAGAACACTGACACCAAATGCTGGTGAAGATGTGGAGCAACAGAAGCTCTCACACATGGCTGATGATAATGCAAAATGACACAGACATTTTGGAAGGCTGTTTGATGATTTGCTACAAAATTAAACATAACCATATCATCCAGCAGTACTTTTTGGTATTTATCACAAAGTTGTTAAAAATGTCTATCCACTTAAAAACCTGTACATGGGTATTTATAGCAGCTTTATTCATAATTATCAAAATTTGGAAGCAGCCATAATGCCCTTCAATAGGCAAATGGATAAATTGTGGTACACCCAAACAAAGAAATGTTATTCAGTAGTAAAAAGAGAGGATCAAGCCGTGAAAAGACATGAAGACCCTGACATGCATATTTCTGAGTGAAGGAATCCAGTTTGAAAAGGCTGAATACTGTATGATTCCAACTAGACAACATTCTGGAAAAGGCAAAACTGGAGACAGTAAAAAGATTTGGAGAGCAAAGAATGAGGGGTGAATAGGTCAATCACAGAGGACTTTTAGGGTATTGAAAATATTCTGTGTGATACCATAATGATGGATAAATATCATTGTACATTTGTCCAAACCCATAGGATGTACAACACCAGGAATGAACCCTAATGTAAGCTATGAACTTTGGGTGGTTATGATGTGTCAATCAATGTAGGTTCATCAAGTTTAGCAAATGTACCTCTCCTGGGCAAGGGAGGATATGGATGACAGGTGGGGGCAGGAGGTATGTGGAGAATCTCATACCTTTCCCTCCATTTTGCTCTAAGAAAACCTAAAACTGCTCTAAAAATTAAATTCATTTAAAAACTTTAAACACATCTTTATTAGAACTTTATTAAATATGTATTTGGGCATGGCACTGTATTAGATACTCAACACAGAATTGTAGGGAGAATCCTTAGGCTTTGAATGTTCATAATATAAGAAAATACATATGCTGGACTTATATAGACACAGTGTAGTCAAATAACTAGAAAACATTGAAAAATAACTTTTTTAGACATAAACATTATGAGCTCATTTAAGATGACAACTGAATACTGATTTCCTTGAATTTCATGTTTGTATCTAGTGGTTTGAGAAAACCATAAACATACCCCGGTAAGATCAGTCATGAAAACTTTCATGGAGCATATAATGGTATGATCTGGAACACTTTGCCTGCTGAGTATTTCCATTATGGTAATAAAGGGGAATAGTACCTAAAGCAACATAAAAAGCATTATTTTTTCCATTAGGATATATAGAAATTGGATTGAGAATGTATAAAGACTAGTTTGTACTGAGATGCCCTAGTATTTTTTTCTTCTTTCTATGCATCTCATTCTTTAATTTTTCTTTCTTCATCCATGTGGTTTGAATGTTAACATTGACAGAAATTAGAGACAGGGACATAAAAATATAAGAAGGTGCTCTGAGGTTGCTGCTTTTCAAGTAAGTCAGGTGCTTTTGACATGTGGCTGTTATGAGGAAAGACCTGTCATAAGAGCTTTGACCTAACTCAGTCCAGCTGGGTCACTAGTTCCAGATAGAAATCTCCCCCTTGGCATCTGTGTGGGTCCCAGATCATACTTGGTAATCATACTCTTGTCTTAATAGCTTTTTAAACTTGACATTTCTTTCATATTCTCTAGAATCATAATTTTCCTATAAGTAAAAAAATATATAATTGGAGGGAGAGGTGACAAAAAGTCATGGAATATTTTAAGATAGAGTAGTAAGTTTAACTTATTCACACAACTATAGCCCTCGTACATTAAAATTTCCTCAAACACCAACACTCATTGAGTTATTTCTCTCATACACAAAGCTAATTTTATGACATAAAGAAGGTGAGTAAATAATGGAATGTGGAAGGAAAGGGTGGTCAAGATTGAAAGAGTAATGTATTCCATTTTATTCTGTATGCATGGACCAGATGACAGATTTTTGATTATGAAGTCATATACAGAAATTTTATATATTGTGTCAGCAATTTACTGTCTACTAAAAAAATAAAACCTTAAGAAAAAAATGAGATCAAAGTAGACGCAGTAACAGTGAGAGAAAATAACTTTGGTAATTTTGATGAATACTGATCAGAGAACACTTGAAGAAACTAGTTCAAAGAATCATGAACCCAGATATGGTGGGTAGAATTTTTAAGTTGACCTCCTCCATAAGATTCCTGTCTCCTGATTATTCAATCTAACACTTATCTCAGTACTGCTATGAAAGAACTTGCAGATGGAATTAACCACTTGACTTTAAAGTAGAAAAATTATCCTGGACTATCTGTGTGTGTCCAGTATGTTCACCCGAACCATTACAAGCCGAAGTGGTCAGAAGAGTCTGTAGGAAAGATACAGTAGAAGAGATGGCAAGAGCAATGAGGCAGCAGATGAACTCAGAGATAGGGAAGCATGAGAAGAAAAATTGCTGCTGCTGACTTAGAGAGGGTTCATAAGCTAGGGAACAATCCAGCTTCTCTAGAAACAGAGAACAGTCTCTAGCTGACAGTCCTGAGCATTAAGTTCTCAGTCCTACACCTGCATAGAACTGACTTCTGTAAGTAATCTGAATGAGTCTGGAAATGGATTCTCCCCCTAAAGACTCCGGAAGGAAATGCAGCCCTGTAGACACCCTGATTTCTGCCAAGTGAGATTCTAAGCAGAGAAATCAGTCGAGGTATGCTGTGCCTGGACTCCTAACCTACACAACTGTCAGATAATAAATTTCTGTTGTTTAAAATACTAAACTTATGGTAATTTGTTATTGCAACAATAGAAAACAAATACAGAAGACATTCTTCTTTCTCACAAGAGAGTCTGTGATAAAGGAGACCAAATAGGCATAAAATACAGTCAATGTATTGCAGCCGATGACATCCTGTCCCACTGATGCTACAGAGACTTCTTGAGGGCTCAGAAGCAATCCCTTAGGTAACACAGAATGATCATTTGTAATGATTGTCTAGAAAGGTAACTTTTATATATTATAGAAGTGCAGGTGTTGCAGAGGTGGCTTGGTTGAGGCTCATGTCCAGTGCAAGAATAATTTTTGCCAACATTGAGAGGTGATTGGTCAGCTGACCCAGACCCTCTGATGAAATCTATGATATAAAACGTTCATATAGCAAAAGGCTATGAAGGGGGCATCTGGGTGGCTCAGTCGGTTAAGCATCTGCCTTCTGCTCATGGCATAATCTCAGGGTCCTGGGATCCAGCTCTGCATCGGGCTCCCTGCTCAGCGGGGAGCCTGCTTCTCCCTCTCCCTTTGCCCCTCCCCTGCTCATGCTCACTCTCTTTGTCTCTGTCTCTCTCAAATAAATAAATAAAATCTTAAAAAAAGAAAAGGCTGTGAAGGGATGGTATCAAATCAAGATGCAAAATCCGATGGGTATTAAAGAGGGCACGTACTGAATGGAGCACTGGGTGTTATACGCAAACAATGAATCATGGAACACTACATCAAAAACTAATGATGTAATGTATGGTGATTAACATAACATAATAAAAAATAAATAAATAAACAAAAACAAAAACAACAAAAAACAGATTCTTTTGTTAATGAACAGAACATATTGGATGCATTAGGTTTGAGAGGCAAGCTCTAGTTCCATCCACATCGTTGCAAATGGCAAGATTTAATTTTTTTTTTTTGATGGCTGCATGATATTCCATTGTATATATATACCACATCTTCTTTATCCATTCATCTGTTGATGGACCTCTAAGCTCTTTCCATAGTTTGGCTATTGTGGGCATTGCTGCTATAAACATTGGGGTGCATGTGCCCCTTCAGATCACTACATGCAAATATTCTTCTTTTTCAAGATTGGTTTTTCTGGTCTAGATTATTAGCACTACCATATAAATTTAAGAATCAGTTTGTTATTTTTATATATAAGTCATGGGAGTTAGAATTTTATTGTACCTATAGACCAACTTAGGGAGAATTGATGCCTTAAAAAGTTTGTCTTTCCATGCATGTACATTGCATATAACTTCAACTCTTTAGGCTCTCTTTAATACCTTTCTCTATAGAAAAAGTATATATCTTCCATATACTTTAAGTTTATACCTGAGTATTTTATATATACCTGAGTATTTATATAAATATATATATATATATATACTTTTATATGTAAGAGTATATCCAGATACTCTTATAAAGACTTTAAACATTTTTTTTCATTTCAAAATGATTTTGCTTGAAAATAAAATTTATTCCTGTGTATTGTCCTTGTGCCATTTGACCTTGCTAATTTCATTTATTAGTTTATTTTATTAGTAAATTTTAGGATTCCCCATGTACACAATCATATCACCTGCAAACAAAGATAATTTTATTTTTTGTACACCTTTTACCTTTTTCTCCATTTTATACTCACTAGAAACTAATACAATGTTGAATATAAGTACATTCAGTCTATAGTGAATTATATTGATTGATTCAAATATTAAAATAGTCTTAAATTCCTATCATAAAACTGACTTGGTCATGATGTACTTTCCTTGTGTAGAAATCTGGTTTGATTTGCATTAGCTAGATTTGTTCAGGTTTACCAGTGTTAATGAGGAATATTAGTATTTTTTCCCATAATATATTTGACTGAACTGAACTATTCCCTACACTTAAATGTTCTTTTAGAGTTTATTTATTTATTTATTTGACAGAGTGAGAGATAGCGAGAGCAGGAACACAAGCAGGGGGAGTGGGAGAGGGAGAAGCAGGCTTCCAGCGGAGCAGGGAGCCTGATGTGGGACTCGATCCCAGGACCCCGAGATCATGGCCCGAGCTGAAGGCAGACGCTTAACGACTGAGCCACCCAGGCGTCCCTACACTTAAATGTTCTGAAAGAGTATATATAAGAGTTGTAATATGTTTTTATTTTTAAAAATCAACAGAATTTACTAGTAAAAGAATTTTGTCCTGGAGGTTTTCCTCTTTCTTTTCTTTCTTTCTTTCTTTTTTTTTCCTTTCTTTCTTTCTTTTTTTCTTTCTTTTCTTTTTTTCTTTCTCTTTCTTTCTTTCTTTCTTTCTTTTTCTTTCTTTCTTCCTTTCTTTCTTTCTTTCTTCTTTCTTTTCTTTCTTTCTTTCTTTCTTTCTTTCTTTCTTTCTTTCTTTCTTTCTTTCTTTCTTAGATTTTATTTATTTATTTAACAGAGAGAGAGAGTGCACAAGCAGGGGGAGCAGGAGAGGGAGAAGCAGGCTCCCCACTGAGCAAGGAGCCCTATGTGGGACTCCATCCCAGGGCCCTGGGATCATGACCCTAGCCGAAGGCAGAGCTCAACCGATTGAGCCACCCAGGCACTCTCTTTCTTTCTTTCCATCTTCCTTCCTTCCTTCCTTCCTTCCTTCCTTCCTTCCTTCCTTCTTTTTTTGTGACAGTGTTTTGAATTATTATTACATATCATTTAGTCAAAACAGGGTAATAAAAATGTTCTATTTCTTATATCATTTTTGTTAATTTTTGTTTCTTTCCATTTTCTCTAAATTTTTGAATTAATGGGCATTATTTTTTCACAACAGTCCCTTATCATTTTAATAGCTGTAGGCTCTCTAGTGATGTCCTATTTTTCAATCCTGTCATTGGTAATTTGTGGGTCTTTTTCTACTTTTTACTTTATCAGTATAGAGTTTTATCAATTTTAGTGATCTTCTGAAAGAAAGTGTTTTTAGCTTTGTTGATTTTTCTCTGTATTTTGCATTTTCTATTTTATTGTTTTCCAATGTTATGTACATTTTTCTTTCTTTAGCTAAATATGAGTTTAATTTGTTCTTATCCTAACTTTTTAAGGTGAAAATTTAGACCACATGATTTTAGATGATTGTTCTTTTCTAAGATAGTCATTTAAAGGTAGACACTTTCTTGTAAGCACTGTATGGGTTGCAATCACAAATTTTAATGTCTTGCTTTCTAGATCATTAAAGTACTTTCTAATTTCCCTTGTTATTTCTTCTTTGACATATAGGTTTTTTAGAAGTATTTTGCTTGGTTTCTAAATATTTGAGGCTTTTCTAAGTTATCATTTTATTATTGATTTCTTTTTTTAAAGAATTTATTTATTTGACACAGAGAGAGAGAGATTGTGAGCGCACAAGCAGGGGAGCAGCAGAGAGAGAAGCAGGCTCTCCACTGAGCAGGGAGCCCTACATGGGGCTTGATCCCAGGACCCTGGGAACATGACCTGAGCTGAAGGCAGATGCTTAGCCTACTGAGCCACCCAGGTGCCCCTATTGATTTCTTTTTTTTTTTAAGATTTATTTATTGGAGAGAGAGAGAGAGAACACAAGCCTACAGGCAAAGGAGCAGAGGGAAAAATCTTCAAGCAGACTCTCCACCTAATGCAGAACCCCAGGCGAGTGGGAGCTCAATCTCAGGACTCATGAGATCATGACTTGATCTACTGAGCCACCCAGGTGCCCCTTGTTATTGATTTCTAATTTAATTCTCCTATGAAGAATAAATGCGTAAAGGGATTTCAGTCCCTTAGTTTTATTGAAACTTGCTTATGGTCTAGGATATGGACTGTCTTGGTTAATGTTCCAAGCACACTTGAAAAAGAAATGTGTATTCCATTGTTGTTGGGTGTAAAGCTTTATAAATGTCAATTAGATCATTTGCTTGATAGCCTATTCAACTTTTGTTTCTGATTTTCTCTGTAGTTAGTCTATAAAAATACTGAGAAAGGAAGATGAAATATTTCAACCAAAACTGTAGATTTGCCTATTTTTTTTTTCCTGTCGGTCTTTCATGTATAATGAGCCTATATTATTAAGTGCACACACATTCAGTATTGCTTTATTTTCTTAAAGAATTGCTTATTTAATCATTATAACATAATTACAAGAATCCCTGGTAAGGTCTAGAGTAACTTTATACTGTGATTAGTATATTTTCACTTCTAATATGTGGACCTTTTGGCATTTCTACAAAATGCTCTGTAGGTTCCATGGGGTCTCTCCAATCTGATTAAACTCAACACTTACCCAACCCTATGAGAGTTCTGGGAGTTTTCCATCTTATGGCTGTATGATAGTTGTATTTACTTAATAGTTATTCTTTACCTGGCCTTGTGGAGTCATTCTGTGTATATGAAATTTAGCCAAAGAATCAAGGTGACCCTTATGCTCTTTCTCTGGGTAACTTTTTTTATCAGTAGTCTGCCCTCCACATACTAGCTCTCTAAGCCTTGCTAATCTCTGATTTCTATGTGTTCAGTTCAGCAAGAGTATGAACCCATGTTTATGCCCACTTCTCCTTATGCCGGGGTCCAATAATCAACTCTATTCAGAAACCTAGGGCATTCACACAGGGTTCATCTACTTTTTTTTTTCCTTTTAAATGTTCACAGTTTTTTGCTACCTACTCTCCAATGAATAAAGAAAAATTGTTTCATAATTTTTTTCCAGTTTTATAGTTGATCATGACTGGATAGCAAGTTTCATATTGATTACGTACTTCATAATGGTTGAAAGTAGGACACATTCCATTTTGAAATACTATGATTTCTATTTCCTAGGTTAAAGTAAATCTATCTTCTTATAAATTTTATCCATTACTCTATTTTTTCTGTTGGCATAAAATACATTTGCCCCTATAACTCTCTTATATTACCTCACTTTACATATTGACAAACAACATTAAAGTATGAAATGAATAGTAGTTTTACTTTGTTTCTATTAATTGCATCATCCAAGTACTTAGCTTACCCATTTGTGTTCATCATTATACTCTAAGACAGGTTCAGTTGACCCTATTTTAAAAAGAATTTCAGAAGCCCTTACTCATTTTGCTCAGTATTTTTAACTCTATTTTCACCTATTTTCTATTTCACCTATATTTTTTGCCCTTTATTTATAGTTTGTTTTATTACTTCATTGAATAGTAACATTTATCTATCAAAAAATGAGAAGGAAAATAGCCAAAATGAAAAGAACTCACAATCCAAATCATCTTTCTTCTATCCTTTTCTTTTTTTTTTTTAAGATTTTATTTATTTATTTGACAGAGAGATAGAGAGAGAGCACAAGTAGGCAGAGCGGCAGGCAAGCTGTCCACTGAGCAGGGAGCCAGGTGCAGGGCTTGATCCCAGGACCCTGAGATCATGACCTGAGCTGAAGGCCAGCTGCTTAACTGACTGAACCACTCAGGCACCCCTCCTCTATCTTTTTCATTGGCATAGTTTTTAAAGCTTTGTTCAGGCATATTTTGTAGATTTCCAAAATGGACAATAAATCTTGCTTATGAGATTTTTCCAAAAGAAATTCCTATCTCTAATTATAATATCATCATAATGAGAAACATCAACATATAAAAACATTTGTTCTTTTTACATGTTAACTGAATGCCATGTTGAGATAGAACATTGACCTTCTCTACATTTTTAAAGAATTCTTGATGTGGCCAATTATAACAGGTGTGATTTGTTTAAATGATGGTTTTCTTCAGGATATTTGTGACAAGTTGGAGTATGCCAGTTCTTTCATAACAGTAACCCTCCCATTCTTTAGTTAACTATGATTCATATCTCTATTGCTTAGAATATATCTTTGAAAATATTAATATTTTAAGGTCACCTCTTTTTCCATTGATTTACGTAATGACACAAACAATAACCATGATTAACATTTATTAATAATTACTTTATTTTATATTAAGCATTTTACGGACACTAGGAATTTAAGTTACTGTTCTCACTATTTCTTCAAGTGGTTTCTTCCTCCTTCAGTGATCTGAAAACCTTGCTTAAGGGTATCTTCTTATCCTTTCTCCTATCATCATATTTAGAAACTTAAATATCTACATTATGGAAATAACTAACAACCTGGTCTTACCTTCTTCATTTTACCCATTTCAATAGCTACACTTCTAATATTCACCAGCATTTCAGCATTTTGGATCTCAGCAACCTTAAAATCTACATAACTTCAACAAAATCTCAAAATTGGACCCTGTAGTAGGACTTAGTTGAGAGAATCAACTCTTCCTCTCTTTCACTCTCCTTCTTTCTCTCCCTCTTTGTACACAGACATATACACACACAGACACACACACACACACAGACACACACACACTGTATCTATACAGTATAGCATCTTTTGACATATCACAATAGCCAAGAGGATACATTGAGAAGATGCTACATTTCCTTTGACTGCATTATTTGATTATGAATAAAATTGAACATTGATCTGGGAAGCCTAGAAGAAAATTGGGACTATGGATCTGGAGCTTCATAAGAAGACTAAAGCTATACATATGCATTTATATTAATTTATTTACAGATGAACATTAAGGTTCTAAGTTAAAGTTTTCTTTTTTCTTGATGGTATATTTCCTTTACTGGCATAATTATTGTCATTTTGAGTTCCTGTGATAGGTTTAGAGTTATTAAGACAATGAATATCTGATGGTGGGTGGGTTATATTTGGGATTATTGTGTACCAAACATGATGCTAATCATGCATTCTACCTCATTTAATTGTAAATGGAATTTCAGCTTCTGTTAATCTAAAAATAACATCACATAAAATAATTATAACACTTTTCAATTGATCATAGCTAGTACTTTAAATATATTTATCTGAATCCTTACACATGTGCATTTTATTTACATTTAAGTAAATAACAGAAACATAATTTTATTTCTCCAGTAACAATTTCCTCATCAAGAATTACACTGTGAACTCAATCTTTAAATTATTGTTCTTTTCCTAGAGATTATTCTTTTTTTCAGATTTATTTATTTATTATTAGAGCAAGAGAGCATGCATGTGCTTGGGGGATGGTGCAGAGGGAGAGGGAGAGACATCCCAAGCAGCCTCCCCTCTGAGCAGGGAACCTGATGCGGGGCTCAATCTCATGACCCTGAGATCATGACCTGAGCCAAAATCAAGAGCCCAATATTTAACCAACTGAGCCACTCAGGCGTACCTAGAGATTATTCTTAAGGGATGTAGATCCTTTAACTGGAGTTTAGTGTTCTTTATTAATTAAAAAGCTCTGATATGTTTTCGGAGATGTGATCTGCTGTATTATAGAAGTTAGCTTTTTTTTTCTTTTCATAAACTATTAAATGTATATAAAATATACATTTATTTACAAATACCTCTATGCAATAGGACCAAAAATGTATCTATCTAAATTCCCACTTGAAAGATGTGGACTCCAATTAGCTGAAGTAAAGGAATTCTTACCATACCAGGCTCTCCAAAAAGAAAGTCACCAGTAGAAACTAAGTTTTAAAAATGTTTACTTTACTGTCTTGACATTATATTTTCAGCTACTTTGTGAATAAAACTAATATCCATTGAAAAATCAATGTTAGAGGGCGCCTGGGTGGCTCAGATGGTTAAATATCTGCCTTTGGCTCAGGTCATGATCCCAGGGTCCTGGGATCGAGTCCCACATCAGGCTCCCTGCTCAACGGGGAGCCTGCTTCTTCCTCTCCCTCTGCTGCTCCCCCTGCTTGTGCTCTCTCTCTCTCTCTCTCTAATAAGTAAATAAAATCTTTAAAAAAAAGAAAAAGAAAAATCAATGTTAGATGTGGTATTTATTTACCTGACTCTCTGTTTTTCAGTTGCCTCTTTTTGATAATATTTTTTTTTTTGTCTTACAAAAGATATTGAAAGGTAGAATTGTTTTTACTCTTCATTATACTTAGTAATCAGGACCAAGAATACTGTACAGATGAATTAGACAAACGTGAGCCTTTGTTAAAAGTTATGAAGACCCTGCTCTATCAGAGGAAATTCCCGAGATGTCTAAATAGGAAGCTAATCATGGGTATCACTTTTTTTTTTTTTTCTGTACAAGCACTTTAAGAAACTTTTGTGATAGGAGTTGAAAATATATTTTATTTGACCAATGCCAAGTTTATTCTGTATTCAAATGGTTTGTTTGGGGGGGTGGGTAGAGGAAAATTGTTTCTTATTGATGAGTAAAATACTGGACTCCAAAAGTTTCCATCTCTGTTCTTCAATGATGCTTGCAGCTCCCTTTATCAGCAAAGACCTTTTTAATTTCCAAGTTGAGAAGCTTAAAGGAGCTTAACACTGATTTAAATGTACCTTAAGCCAAAGCACAATCCCTTTTCTTGGTAGTCATGGTGCAAGTTTAGAAGGAAAGAATAAATGGTCCTTGGCTATTTAAAGAGGGGGTGAAGAGTAACAAGAGGACCTAAACAAATTTTGCCCAATTTGAATGCATACTTATAATTAGCTTGAAAGTTATTTGTCCCAAACTACTGTTAATTTAACTTTGAAAAAATAAATAAGGAAAGCATTTTCCTCTCCATTTTACCTGTGCTGATTTTGTGTAGAGTGGCACAAAAGCTAGTGGCATGCCCAGCAACAAGCTGATCCCTGAGAGCTGAGAGCAGGGAGCCAAGAGGCGACTAGATATGATGAAGGCTATTACTGTCTTCTTTCCAGGTTAGTGTCTCTGGGAGCTCATCCCTGGGGCCCTTCTTAGCCAGCTGCTCCTCTTAACGCTCTCTCTCCTCCCTCATCCAGCACCGGACAGCAGTGATGCATTAATGGCTCAGTGCTGGGAACATCATGGTGTGCATGACGGTATTCAGAAATCCTTATCCTCACATGCTTTTGCTGTGCAGTTTATTTTTTAACAAAGGACTAGAGAGGAAAATGTGGATGTGAGTGAAAGAGAAGAGCAGGGGGTGAAAGACCACTTTGTAGCAAATGAATTACATTCAACGTCAATTTTTAACTAATTCTTCCTGGGGCTATTAAAAGAGCTAGTGTTACATAGAGTCACAAACCAGTCCCTAGAAAATGAGTATCAGTGAGAGATCCACTTCTGGGCATAAAGCATCCTCTTTAGAGAAAATCATTCTTGAAGTCCATATATTAAGTTTGTTCTCACTATTCTGAAGCAGGTTTAAAAAATATAACAGAAAAGAAGGAAAAACTGTTGGATTTATCCATTTTAAAGAGGCCGTAAATTGACCTCCTGCTGATGGCAGAGTACTCAGTAAGGGGAAAAAAAAAAAACCAACAACCAATAAAACAAGAAAACAAAACAAAAAAACAAAGAAACCCTTCACCGCCAACAATAGAGATTGCTTCAGTTCAGTTTCCTCTCATATGGAGGATCTTGCTTTTTATTTTAGCCCCATAATACGTTTATTAGAAGAAAATCCAGGATCATTACCAAATAACTGAAAAATAAAAGCCTAATGCACATGGGCAGGGAAGAGCTACAAGGTAAACTTCTCTGTTTACTCTTACTTGTTCAGTCCTTCCTTCCTTCCCTCTTTCCTTTGTGAAAGAACCTGTTCCTAGCTGTGGAAAGTATTAGGGAAAGCTAAATTTACTTTCCTTAAAGAGCTTATACTAATAGTTTCATTTATTAGCCTTTGCTTACCTTTAACACGAGGTCTTACGCCCTTAATTCTGTTGCAATATACAGTGACAACATCTACTTTAATTGCACCAGAAAGAAGAGTCTCACAAAAGTGCCTTTATTTCCACAGTTAACTAGTCTGTGTATTAGTAGCTTTGTAGAAACTTCTTGGAGGTGACCTCTTCAAGATACGCACATCTTGCCATCAACAATCCATAGGAGAGTTTGAAATGGGGTGTGAGAACGTGCAACATTTTACTCAGTGTCTTGGGAGACACCATTATCATGACCCCTTAAATTTACTGTCTTTGTAGACAACTTGCTATGGGAAAGGGGGACTTTGGAGTTAACTCAGCAGCTTCTGCAAATGAATGTTCCATGAGAGTATTACTGCAAACCCCAAGAGGGGACATTAGTCTAGCTCTTCATTAGCAGGGGTGAGAAAAAGCTGTCCTCTGTGTTCCTGGATAGGCAGACTCTATTCCAGTAGGAGTTTCTCTCTGGAATTCAATTCTCTGAAATTCTTAGTGCTCCCAAAGTCAAACTTGGCTTTAATGGAAATGGGATAAGGGGAATCTGAAAATGTCAAGTGCAGAGTTTTATTTTTCAAGGAGACCGTGGGTTTACAAACTGGGAGAAAAAAAAAAAATTCCTTTAAGCAGAATTAAAGCACAATTGTAGAAGTCCAATGCATTGCAATTTGACAATGTGCACTAACTGATAATGCCACCCACTTGACTCATTTACCAATTTAAGGTTATTTTGTAATCTCCCTGTGAGCTTCCCAACATAATAGAAGAACTCTGAATGTATGTGCATGTGCTTGTATGTGTGCATTGCTCTAAAACAGCAAATAACACCCCATGATGCTTAAAAAAATGTAGCAACTCCTTTCCTTCTATAGCAATGATATTTATGTAGAGGTAATTTTTTTCAGTTAAATTTTAGTGCAATGTGTGGGTGAACAAAACACAACTGATATTTCAAAAGCACATAAATAAAGTTTAAGGAAGTAATTGAGAACAGAGGGCATACATTGATGAAATTGCTCAAAGTACTCAACTTCTTATAGAGTGAAAATGAGTCTAAGTATGAAAAAACTCAGTATTTGATAATAAAGTGTTAAAAAGATACAACCTGATTTACTAATCTATTCCTAAATTTAAAGTGAATAGCCATAGAAACCATTCTAAAATAATTTTGTCTTTTTCTACCACTACATAAATATACTGATAATAGTGAATCATAAATGCAGAATGGTTTCCCTTTACTAAACTTTTAAGTTTTTTAGAATTTTAGAATTTTACATTTTAGAATTTTGAAAATATCTAATTTATTAGACATATCCTACATGTGCTAATTTAAAGATTTTGATTGGGACTTCTGTCTGTATCTAAGATGTATATCGTGGTGAGTGCTAAATTCGAATCAGTCATTTCCGTGTGATTTTTTTTGTTTTACAACACTTGTAAAAATAGACTAATGAATAAAGTACAGCACTTTAAGAACTTCCAATAGTGATCTGTCAGAAAAATAGTTACAAAGTGCCTACTCATTGTTGTGCTAGACTCGTGCCTTTACAAAGAGATCTATATAAATTCTTGTGCTCTAGAAACTTAAAAGTGAAGAGATGAACTGCCATATTAATTTGCTGGGTTTTTTTATTCCACTGAATATTTTTAGAACTTTATAGAATTTATAGCTTGTGATTTGAAAAACAGATCTTCTATAAGGTCAGTGAGAGATGGCCCTCTGGCTCTGCTTGAATAATTCTAAGAGTGGGAAAAATATTGCAACATGAGAAAAACTGATCCTTTTAATGAAGAGCTCTGACCTAACCAATGGGCTACATTTTATTTTCTAAAACAATCATAATACATTGTAAGCTCTTAGAATATTTGAAACTGGGATGCCTGGGTGGCTCAGTCGGTTAAGCGTCTGCCTTTGGCTCAGGTCATGATCCCGGAGTCCTGGGATCCAGTCCCGCATTGACTCCTTGCTCAGCGGGGAGCCTGCTTCTCCCTCTGCCTGCCACTCCCCCTGCTTGTGCTCTCTCTTTCTTTCTCTGACAAATAAATAAAATCTTTTAAAAAAAAAAGAAAACAAAGAATATTTGAAACCTGTCCTAGTTTGTTCCCCTACATTTTCAAAGCTATCCTGTAATTTTAACAAATTCTTCTATTTTTACATTATATCTGGTATTATGGTAGCTATTAATTTCTCAGCCTTATAGCCTATTAGTTTAAAAAAAGCTGAGAACTTGCCCTTTGGTCCTTTTATACCATATAACTTGTTGGCACTTTTGGAAATCTCTATGCTTCTCTTTTGATTCTATATTCTTTCTCTTCCCAGTTCCACTCTCTTTCTCTCCCTTTAAAATTATTTGGCCTTCGTGGGTTTGTTTGTTTATTTATTTTGGCCTGGTCTCCACTGGATTGGAAACTGGGTACTGTTTTTTCCCTTCTTGGGCTCAACTTCATCTCTAAGCACTATTTTGGTCCCTCCTTCCACAGTCTCACATGCATATCCACAGTCTTAGGATAGCCACACCCCAGTTGCATACCAACCTGGTTGAAAGAATCTGAAACAAATCAGAGTACAGGCATTCTAGCTTTCTTAGAGAGATTATTAAATAATTATTCCATACATTCCATGTCCCAGGGTCTCCATTCTGCCCCTATCTCTGGGCCTGAACAAAATAGTGGCCTAGGTATGGTGAGATTTTATATCTGTGGCAATTGTGGCTCATTCAAGCACAGTGGAGAGGCCTACATTCTGAGCTGGTGAGTATACTTCTGACTGCCCACTGACAGTCTTCTCAGCCTCATACTCTGGCTTCTTACAGAAGCTTTCTAGTTAAAAAGTTCATTTCCAGGTTTTTGAAAAGTTCATGCAGCAAAACATTTCCCATCAGAGTATGGAGATCTAATTCAGTGCAATATTTAAAGTGGAGAAGATGCTCTAGCCACTGGTATTGTAGCTTTTAGACCTAGGGAAATTCACCAGTGTTGGAGATGCTCCGACCCTAAGAAATGAACGTACTATGACACAATAAATTGCAAGTTTGCAAGGAGCCAGTTTGCACCAACCCTGAGTGGATAATGTCTTCCTTTTACCTAAGTAGGTTTGACTATTGCTAAAAGATTAGTGCAACACCCATTCTAGCATTATTGAGGTCTGTTTCCATTACCCTAATAAGCATGGAATAAACATACACATACTCAGGGCAGAATTACTGACTCATATAGGAATAAGAAGAGAATAACTGCGATCTATATATTTGTTTCAAGAGAGCTTCAGATGGACCCTACTTGATAAACTTATGTGAGTTCCTAGAATTCCTAGCTTTTCTAAGCAGATGACTTAGCTTCAGATAGAGCCTACTGAGAAGAGCCTATCTTTTTAAGATTTCTACTAAAGACTCATATTCATTGGATGAAGGGTTTACTTCAATGGGGAAATCAATGGTCCCTACCCTCTAACTCACTATAGTACCTAAATAGAACTCTGATCTCAGATGGTCTACTCTCTGAAGTTATTAGAGACTTAGCATAATTGGTCGTTTTGAGGATCAAGCCATGATACATTGGACTCAAATTTCTACCTGACCTAGGACTGAGTCCATATGCATGAGCACTGCTGATCGGTAGTCCCAGGTAGAGGTAGGGGTTTATTTCCATGATAATCATCCTACTTAACTACATATGGTAGAGTAAGTTGAGGTGTATGCCACCGATTGTTCATTCATTTACATGCCCTCTCCTAGCTGAAAGTCCACCAATTCTGATTTCACTCCCTCCACAGTTATAAGTGTAGAATTACTTGAGTTTTTTAGGCAGCCACATAACACTGTGGGTTTATATTGAGCTTGTGGAAAACTAAACCACAAGTACTTTTTGTGTAATTTTATGTTAATTCATCCTCATACATTCTGTACTTGCCAAATCATTTTTCTTTTTTAAGTGAAAATTTTAGATTTATTATAGGTCTAGAAGAAGGAGATATTTAGAACCTGGATTTAGTCACCTCTGAGCTATCCTTTTCCTATCTGCCTTCTGTTTACAGTCTATTAGCTATGGTCATTTTCCTTTTTACAATTAACTTATTTTCTTCTCAGTGAATTTTGTTTTTTTCCTCCATGTTTCAGAGTTAGCTGAAATATATTTATTGGTACTTGAGATTAATTAGAAAAGGGGAAACTGTATTCCTTGTAATTGAAAAAATAAACATGAGGCTCTTGTGTCTTGGGACTGCCCTATTCTAGACAAAATGGATTTTGATGTAAGGTGTCCAAATCAATTCTGCATAGCCCTGTTCCAAGATGGCCAGAGGCTGAGGGAAAATGGTGTCGCAAAAGCAGGTTGGCCTTACTTTTCCACTAGTACATATTTATCTGGTACCAGTATTACCAATAAATATCTCCACTCACTACCTCTACCGTGGCACCTTACATAAAGACACTTTTACCAAAAGAAACATTACTGAAATATTTTTGACTATTCATCTGAATACAATGAGGAGAAAAATTGAACAATTATATCAGTGAAAACTATCAATAAGCCCAGTTTTCCTGGAAAAGACTATAGCTTTCAGTCATGGGACTTTGGGGTCAGAGCTATGCTCAACATTTGCTCTATTTGATCATTCTCCCATTTGGAACCAAGCAGAATAATTTCGTGAAATGGCAATAAAGTATTTCTTCAAAATATTTCACTTAGAATATATTCAAGATGACAAGGATTGTATAGTAGAACTCTCACTGACGATTACTAGCATACAGATGATTCCTTATGAAAAGGTAATGTACTTAGAGTATACTAAAAGTACTTTTGAAACTGCTGGCACCTCATGGGAAAACTTTGAAGAGTGCATTCAGAATATTCTATTTATCCTATATTTGGTTGCTTTTATTTTTCTATTCTTTATTGATAGGGACAATGATATAATTCTCAAATATTCTAAAGGTCTCGTATGTTCTGTAACTCCTTCCTCTTATTCTATAAACACCAAATTTGCTCAACTCTATACCAACCTAAAATTAAATTTCTTTTTCTACATCTTATTGCAATCAATTTCTACATGAAAATGGGAATTCAATGACATTTTGCATTATATATATATATTTTTAAATTCACTTCCAACACCTGTGTTTTCTTTTAGGCTTTTGTATTTTGTAATTTTGTATTTTTTTCTTGTTGCAACATTTTCTTCAAGACTGTTAATGCTTTCAAGAAAGAAATTGTGTATATCATTAATCCCTAACACAGTACCTGGAATATAGTAGGTGCTTAATAAATGTTTGTATCAATCATTTGGGTAATAGTTAGGATAGTCTTTGTCAATGAAATGATCACAACTAGATTTTTATTGTTTTGTTTTTAAAAAAGTTTATTTACTTGAGAGAGACAAAGAGAGAGTGCATGCACACACATTAGCTGGGGGAGGGGCAGAGGTAATCTTAAACAGACTGCTCTGAGCCCAAGCCAGCGGTGGGGCTCAATCTCATGACCCTGAGATCATGACCTGAGCCAAAATTATGAATTGGATGTTTAACCAACTGAGGCACCCAGGTGCCCCTGATTTTTACTCATCCATTCCACAATTCCTGTTACCCATCCATCAAATTCTATTTAAATAAGATTGAATATCTGGATAATACTGTTGGTTTTCTGTTACAAATTACTGTTTGGACAATGTTTAAGAACTTAGATACATCAGAGAATAGAATCTTTCTTTTCAGGGCTTTATAACTCATGGCCACTTTCCAAGTTGCTTTGCTAAATACTTTCAAATTCATTTGATCTACAAAAAAACTTTATTTAGTAAAAACTATAATATGTGTGCACAATCACCAAAATCACATTAACCATCTTATTCTTCCTACCATTTTTATTATCTCTCATCCTACTAAAGAAATGACAAATATGACTGATTCTTTAGTGAATATGCTCAGATTTTGGTCATAGACATAACTTGTCATGAAAACCAAGTAAAGGAATTGATGTTTAATACACTACCTGATTTCCATTGAACCCTTTTTTTTTTTTTTTTTTTTTTTTTTTAGACCTTGGGCATGTTCTATTTTTATGGACTCAATGGACTCATTGGGTTGTCAAAAGTTAAGGGCAGTGACTTGACAAATCATCTTTGGGAGAAGGTGAGTTTATGAAACATTTGCTTTCATGGCTTCACATAGTTAAAATAAAGGAAGAGATGCATAGTTTATGGCCTGTTATAGCAGTAAATGTGTTTGTGAAAGCTATTCCTCAAACTGATTTTTTTTTTCCTGTATGGCATATATTTAAACTTAAGATCCAGTTTCCTATATTTCTAATTTCAGTTCTCTGGAATTAGATAGACATAGTAGTTGCCAACACCATGTTCTATTATACAGTTACTTACTCTACTTGTACAATGCCAAACATCTAATCTTATTGCTAAAATAAATTAGACTCTAAAATAACATGCCAGCTATTTTCATAATTTCAGTCTGTTAAAGATTATACAAATTTATCTATGTATCTATCTATGTATTTATGCAACTTTTATTGAATACCTTCCATGGACAAAGCACTTTATTGGACATAAGGAATATTAAAATGAAGACAAAACATCACTTAACTGCTCTCAAAGAACATAGTTTGGAGTAGGAGAGACCACTTATTTAGTAGATAAAATAACAGTAAAAATTACCTTAATAATAATGTCTTATTATATATTGTGTTCATAACTCAGATACAAGAACTTTAATTCTATTTGTTTAAAACATTTGTTGATGATAATGAAGCCCATTCCACCAAGGTGGTGGGAAGGTAATCTCTGTAAGGGCTAGGGCCCTCCCACTTCTTTTCCAGGGTTTCATTCTAGTTCTGGAAGGACTTATGTAGTAGCAGAATACTGCTGGGGAGTGGAGGTAGGATGGCCCTTTAATCTTCCATCATGCATTTTGCATGAGAAAACCTATGATACATATATATATTATTCTATTGATAGATTATAGATAGATAGATAGATAGATGATAGATAGAGAGATTCCAGCCAGCAATAATAGATCAAATTTGGGAATTCCAGACAACAATAATAGATCGAATTTGAAAACCTCTCATGACCTTCTTGTCTGAGGGAGTTGCTTTCCAACGTTCCTGCTTTGGGAATTGCATTGTCTCATCTAAGAGCACATAATACTAAATAATGTGGATTTTACCAATTTCATTTAGTTTTATTATATTCAAAACTACCTATCTTCCTCCACATATATAGTGGAAATTTGCATCTAGAATTATTATTATCAGTAGCAGTAATAGTAGAAGTAAAAGGAATGAAAAACTAGCTAGCATTGTTGAATCCCATTCACTTGGTGCTTTGCCTACATTGTCTCCATTAATGTGTCAAGGTTTCTGCCTTCTCCAGAGACCTTTGCCAGCACTGCTTCTCAAGTTGAGGAACTATTATCCCTCTTTGCCTGACTAATGCCTACTCATCCTTTATGTTTCAGAGTAGATACAATTGTCTAATAAACCTTTCTTGATTCTTCAAGACTGAAATAAGTCCCCTTCCTATATGCTTTTTGTATACTTTGTATCAGCCACTATTGCTGAACACATCATACATAAAATTATTTGTCATTTCAGCCAGACAATAAGCTCTTTGAAGGGATACACCTTTTTACTGCTTATTTTTTTCTTCCCAGTGCTTCGGACAGAGCTGGGATAAAGGATTGAGTAACATCATGAACATATTTTTTCCAAGGACAACTGCATCTTTTTCTATCAATTACAGGTTAAATTTTAATAAAAAATATGCCCCATTTAGTGGTCTTCAATATTTCATGATGCTAATGAATCACATGTAGGGTCCCTATAAGTTCTTAGAAGCTCTAGTTATGGTGACTCCAGCTGTGACTTGCTCATATGTGGAAAACAAATCCCCTAAAGAGAGGGAGCTGATCTGTTTATTTTTGAGGAAGAGGATTTGCAAACTTCGCAGCAATGCAAGTAATACCACAGCTGTCTGCCCACACACCACTACAAAGCATATAATACCACATAATACCACGTGATGTCAAGCCATGAGGGCAGTGGCCTAGTCCCCTGACCAGGCAGAGTTTAAATACTGTGCTGAGGGGGACTGCCCATTTTCCTTCCCTCAGCCACAGGAAAGGCCAAAGCCCCATGTACGATACTTTATTTTGACACAGCCACTAGCTCTGTAACAAATGACCCGTGTAGACTAAGAACAAGAGAGTTATTTTCCTCACAACCTTTCAAATAGACTCCCTTTCCTGTAGCATCTGAAATATGTTAGCTAAGCTCAAGGGCTCAAAAATAGGCCTCACTGCACACAGTGCCACTTGAAGCTTTGGAATCTATGTTTTCCTTAACTAATTTCCTTCTTCCCCTTCTGTCCACATATATCCACTGTGCACTCTGCAACCAGAAAAGGCCACAGGACTCAGCTATCCCTCTGAAAATTTCCCCTGCCTTGCCTGACCTAAATCTTGGCTTCCTCTTGAAGACAATAATTTCTCTATGATCTTCTCTAGCGGTGGTATTCATTTTCTCAAACATCAGAATTGAAAGATGATGGTATCAAGTGCAGTGTGGGTTCTAGATCATTCTTCCATGACTTCCTTTTTCAAATAAACAAAGACCCACAAAAACACTGCTTTGACATCCATGCCCCTTTGGTGGATCTCCTATTTCCTGTCACCCACCTACTTTCTGGATCATCCAACCCAAGCACGGTTGGTCCACCGGCATCCTGTCTTCCTCTCCACCTGAAGTCCTCTGTCTTCCTCTCCACCTGAAGTCCTCTATCTTCATCTCCACCTGAAGTCTTTTGTCTTCATCTCAGATGATTCTGATCTCCTGATTAGTGGCCTGACATAACCTGATCAAAGCTGTAATTTTAAATTTCAAAGCTGTTAAAATTTACTGCTAGTTCACTATTTGAAAGAAATGACATCTAGGGCGCCTGGGTGGCTCAGTTGGTTAAGCGACTGCCTTCGGCTCAGGTCATGATCCTGGAGTCCCAGGATCGAGTCCCGCATCGGGCTCCCTGCTCAGCAGGGAGTCTGCTTCTCCCTCTGACCCTCCCCCCTCTCATGTGCTCTCTCTCTCTCTCTCTCTCAAATAAATAAATAAAATCTTTAAAAAAAAAAAAATGACATCTAATAATTAGCAATGTCCTGCTGCTGCATGTTATCAAAGAACGCAGAAGTGAAACACAGTTGCAGGTCACTTAGAACCCAATGTCCTATGGTGAAAATGTATGCCTTTAAAGAGAATGAGTTAACACTTCCATGGTGTTAGTGTCTCAAAATGAAGTGTATCTATTTGTATCCCTTTATAGGGTTAGATTAGTAAGAACAATTTCCAAAAATCCACATATTTTCTTAAATACTTGGTCTTCAGTTAGTTCAAGATACTTTGTTGACAATATGTATATTATCACCTTCTGGTTCAAGAATATAGGCTTTGCATATAGCATGGCTAACTGAAAGGTAGATGAGCATTGCTAGCATTTAATAATCATTTCTTGCAAAATAAATACTACACACACATACATATTTTGTTTTTTATTTAACACACAATAAGAGCGCTAAAAAAATCTAGACATTTGCTGCTAAGAATAAACAATGACTTTTTAGTTGTTTCTATTAATATTCATGATTGGTTTAACATAGTTTTGATCATCAGACAACTGTTCTAATATTTGAGATCTAAGGATAAAGTACTAAAGTTTTGAGCAAGGATATTAAATTTTAAAAGGAGTCAGGATCTTTCTCAACCATCAGATATATAAAATCTAGCAAGGAACAAACTGAGGATTCTAGAGGGGAGAGGGGTGGGGGGATGGGTTAGCCTGGTGATTGGTATTAAAGAGGGCACGTATTGAATGGAGCACTGGGTGTTATACGCAAACAATGAATCATGGAACACTACATCAAAAACTAATGATGTAATGTATGGTGATTAACATAACATAATAAAATTAAATTAGGGGCGCCTGGGTGGCTCAGTCGTTAAGCGTCTGCCTTCGGCTCAGGTCACAATCCCAGGGTCCTGGGATCGAGCCCCGCATCGGGCTCCCTGCTCGGCCAGGAGCCTGCTTCTCCCTCTCCCACTCCCCCTGCTTGTGTTCCCTCTCTAGCTGTCTCTCTCTCTCTCTGTCAAATAAATAAAATAAAATCTTTAAAAAAAAAAAAAATCTAGCAAGGAGATATTCAGTGATCTAATCACATTCTAATTATTATATATGTAAATAAATATAAAAGTATTACTATGATAAGTAATTGTTTTTCTTCTTGTTAGGTGTTTGTATTCTTATTTGAACTGGGTTTGTTATGTATATAGATTCTAAATTTTTATCTTACTGGAATAGGCAGACATAGTTTCTCTTTCTTTCAATCTGCCTCTCTCCCTTCTCTCGTTCCTTCTCTCTCTGGTTATCTGTTTATTCTGATAGCTATCTATCTATCTATCTATCTATTCTTAGATAGGTCTTATGTAGATTAGATAGGTCAGAATAATATATATCAGAAATATAAATAATTTTCCCTTTAAAATGTTTTTAATTTTTTTTTTACTTCATTCACTTATATCCTTTCTGTACATACTTTTCTTCCTCTTCTTTTGCTCCTCATCTTCCTCCTCTTCTTTCATTCTTTGATTCAGAGGTGAGATAACATATGTGGATTAATATTTATTTTTCTTCTTACTTGCTCCTTTGCTATGTCACTGCTCCTCTAAATTAAAAAAAAATACCTTCAAACTGAACAAATAATATATTAAAAGTACTTTTAAGGAAGGATATTGACTTTATAAGGTGATACATAAAATAAAGAAGTAACAAAATTGATTAAAACTCTTCAAAACAAAGAAGGAAACTCATACTAAAATGGCAGGGCTAACTTCTTCATAGTATTCTTATTTAAGACATACTGAATTTGTATTTTTGACATAATTTTCACAGAGCCAAATTTAGTCTTGAATGTTTTTAAAAATCTCATGCATTCATTGTAGCAAATTATGTAGACTTCTAAGTAAAAATTCACATAACTATTTGTATGTCTATTTATATACATTGTTTTCATCTCTCATTCTTTATCTCCCATTCCAAAGCACACGCAAAGATACACACACACACACACACACACATACCAGCGGTGATTGAAAATGTTGGGAAACCTATTGAATGACAGGCACAAAAGTTACGTGTCTTCTAGTATATTTAGAATAAACAAATTATTTAAAACTAAGAAAATAAAACTGTATTTGCCATATAATATTAAAAGCACAAATGTGAAGGCTTTAGAGAAGTTTCCTCATGAAAAACAATCATGACAAAAGAGTACCTGAATGACAATATAAAAAAATTAAAACCAGAGAATTAATCTTTGTCTTCACACACGCTGGCTGATGCTAACACAATTGCAGAAAACCATGTATTTAAACCTACATTTTATAAAACCTCACTGGCAAAAATCAATAGAAAGCTTTAGTGGGTAGAATGTGTGTAATAGTAACAAGTAGAAAGGTTAGTGTAGAAGTTAATGGTTCTATCAGGAATAAAACAGAGTTAAAATGTGAAGGAAAGGTCTACCACAAGTGGTTCATTAACCTTTTAGAACCCCAGTGTATCCTCGCTGTAAAGATTACAACAAATCTGACTCAGACTCTCCTAGCATTTGCTAATACTCCAACTCAGCACAGCACTGTGTGCATTTCTTATGATAGAATTATTTTTGTTGCAATTACACGTTGCTGCTAAAAAAAAAAAAAAAATGACAGGATGAGAATGCAGAGGGCATCAGTAAGCACACACCGTGGAGGTTTTTGTTTGTTTGTTTTCCTTCTAGGTCTTCTCTTTGCGTCTGATATAGCTTCAGACACAGTCACATTTCTAAATGGAGAGCTGAACTTATCTCAGAATTCTGTTAATTTTCAGCTTATTCCTAGTGTTGTTTGAATATCGAGAAAGGGAAAGAACTTTTCAGACCCAATTTGCATTATTCAGAGCAATAAAATAATACCATTATCTTCTTTTTGAATAAAAAATAGATTCTCTGACCTCTGAATCTCCTTGCCAAAGTGTTTTGCAAAAGGATGAGAATTGGACTTGTACTGTAACAATTCAAAGGTACAATTATGGTAACAAAAGCTCTGGTTAGAAACACGTTGGCATTAGGGCGCCTGGGTGGCTCAGTCGTTAAGCGTCTGCCTTCGGCTCAGGTCATGATCCCAAGGTCCTGGGATTGAGCCCCACATCGGGCTCACTGCTCTGCGAGAAGCCTGCTTCTCCCTCTCCCACTCCCCCTGCTTGTGTTCCGTCTCTGTCAAATAAATAAATAAAATCTTAAAAAAAAAAAAGAAAGAAAGAAACACATTGGCATTAACAATGATTTAACGTCTTTGGATAAAATTTACTCACAGTGTTGTCCCATATCCTCTGTGATTGCCTTTGATTATTTTTTTGGCCTTAACAAAAGAATTAGAGAAAATTTCTGCCCCTAACCTCCTTCCTTACACAGTATCCTTCCTGCTTCCCTTAATCCCCCTGTCCCCTCTCTCAAATCTTTCTTGCTTTTCTTTCAGCAAATTTCAGGGTAGAAGTTTAAATGAGCAGCTGCCGCAGCAGGGCCTTGCCAACATTCTCTGGCCAACCAACCAACAGGGGGTACTCTTGTACAGGATGGCTGGCTCCCCTTCCGAGACAGAACTAACCTCTGTGACAAATTCAGAGTCCACAGTTTGGAGCCGAAATCCCAGACCTTACATTCCTTCCAAATTTTCCAGTTGGTAATCTATCCTGCTGAGCTGATTCTCTTTAAATTTCCATATAATCCAAAAATGAAGTTATTTTTATTTCTTCCTCTGTTGTTTTTTTTTTTTTTTTTTTTCCAAAGAGGGGAGAATTCAGTTCATAATTAGGGGAGGAGTAGTTTTTGGATTCCATCCTCTACATGAAATCTGTTATAAATACACCCTGCCAAAATCCTGAACGGTAATGTGCCAGTTTTGTAATAGGTTTAGTTCTCCGGTCTTTTTCTCTAAGTCCAAATTCTCTGTCATTCTATAACATTTTGTCCTTGAAAACCTTTTTCTCCCCCCTCACCATTTTCTTTGTTAAAAGATGGTGTGGTCTGCATGTTTTAAGCTATCCCATCTGTGACAGCTGAAGACAAAAACATCAGCCTGAGTTTTGGCACAACTTGGGCCTACGTCCTGTAATCTCATTTGTGTCTGTCCTAGAACTGTCCTTATTCCCCAGAATTCTTATCTCCTAGCCACAGCTGAGGGCAGCATTGTGGCTCTCCGCGCACAACTGATGCACTGGCTAAATGACGTCCAGATCTTTGTTAAAGCAGACATGATCTTTGGAATTGACTCTGATGTTGAAAATTGCTGAACCCCTTAATCTGTTTCATTTCTCTTGCTTGAATGATGGTCTGAACAGGGTAACTTCAGAGAACAATGGTTCTGGCTCTTTGAAATGTTGATTTTCATCTGTGCCATGGTATGATGAGCACATAAAGTTTTTATATAGTTGGGTCAGTGATAATAAGGCCTTCTACAAAGAACACCATGTTTACCAGTGTTCCTTTCACTTGCCAGAAAGCTTTGTCTATAAACACAGAGCAGACTTCATGAAGCCTAAAGTTAAATGAGAACTCTGACTTAGAAGCAGTCATTTTTTTTTATATTTTTGTTGTGCTTTTTTAACATAATTTTCAATACAAAATTTCACTGGAACCTGAGTATTTGGGACCAGGAACTTTTTTTAGAGTAAAGATTCTAATTTTCTCTTTAGTTTGAAACTTACTTTTTTTTTTTTCTTTTTGATTGGTAAGCTTTTATGCCGTCATGCTGTATATTAAATAATTCAGAAATCATTTATAACAAAATGATGTCTATAGCCCACAGGATCCACCAGTCTAGACTGTGGCCCAATTTTATCTTTGTGGCATAAACAATTTTACAAATTGTTGGTAACTTGGGAGTATCACCCAAAAAGACTGACTGTTTAAAAAATAACTCCATAGGAAATTTACCTGTGATTGACACCTTACATTTGTTTATTAAATATGAACTTATTCTGCAGTACATAAAACCCAGATGTTAACCTATTATTGTCAAAGACATCATCTCAAAACCTAAAAAATATTTATAGTTTATAAGTCTAACATATAAAGCCAAAATTCGCAGAATTTTTAAGATTTGAAAATAGAAGCGTAATATTTTGCTATTTTAAAATAGCTGAAGTTAGAAATAAATGCTTAAGGATGTAAAAACTATGTCACCTGAGAAGTAGTTTTCTTTGCACTTTCTATAACATGAGGCCAATTTCATCAATTTTCAGTATTTGCAAAACCTATATGAGTGGGTGACACTCTTACTTGGATAGGTTTCCTCTTTCCTGGTGTAGAATAGGAGTAACTATTATATTTCATTTATTTGATAATTTCATCCAGAAACCTAGAATTCTAAATACTATGTGATTGTCTGAAGCTCCCTTCTTAGAGTTGTTCTTAACTTACTGTCATGCAGTGAAAAGGAAGCAATGTGTGTCTGACAATGGGAGGACTCAGTCTCAGGGAACCTCAGTCTGTGTGATCACAGATTGTTTAAATTAAGAGGAAGAGGAACGTTCTCAATAAATTAGACTCAACAATGAGAAAAGCGTTTATTAAAACCTAAAGCAGGATTTCCAGATGCTGAAAGCAAGAAGAACTGCTGAAAAGGCATGATTTCTTTCTAGTTAATTTGATTGGATAGCAGATGAACAATTTTATAACCCAAATGAAACAGAACATATAAATAAATTAGTTGTTTTTTTTTAATTTGGTTGCAAAAGAGGCCATCAGTCTTCAAGGTTGGAAAGGAAATGTGGCTTATTCTGTTCATTGAATTCATTTGGAAATTCTTCTTTTCTGATGTTGCTTTATTTTTCCATGACTTACACATGTATGGGAAATACACTTTTGATCTTCAGTCCTTACATGCTTAGTGATCTCTATCCATATTCAGCGTGGGTGACAATCTAAACATCAATCTACTCATCAGTCTTCATACTTTTCAGAGCAGCACAAAGACCTGACTGCGCTTTATACCAGTGTGTGATGTGGGGCAGTGTGATTAATCCCAGTGAGTTTCGGTTTCCTAATTCATAAAAGAAGGATAAAACATTTTTCTATTATGGTTCTTCAGATTAAGTTTTATACTGTTTTCCTCTCTTTCTATTTCCTGTTTATTCTCTCTCTCTCTCTCTGTTACTCTCTCTTCCCTACCTCCCACAACCCCCCCTCCCCTATGGGTGTCTGTCCATCATTTGTCTGACTATCTATCTATCTATCTATCTATCTATCTATCTATCTATCATCTATCTATCTTATATCATCTATCTATCTACTCACCTACCTATCCATTTTTCTGCCTATTTACTTGTTACCACATGGAATTGGAAATAGGTTGCTAATATCTACAGTATAATTGAAAATACAATAGAAAATAAAGAATGGGGCAAAGGGCAAATAAAATATTAAAATTTAAAGGTAATCAGTAGAGTCATTGATTTTGCAAAAAAAAAGATATAAATGTAGTTCTTTTTGTATTACTATACTTTCCATCTGCCCTTTTTTTCCTTTTTTTTTTTTTTTTTGGCAATTTAGGATATGATTGTACCCAATTCCATATCATCATGATAAGCCCTGGGTTTGTTTTCACCATCAAATGGAATTGATAGAGCTGGCAGCATGGGTATAATGAACGTCATTCCAAAAGAGAGCTGTAACAGTGTCACATATGCAAAACAGTGTAAGGCATTTTGTAAAATAGTACATTGCATTTTGCCAGTGTGGAAATAACCTTATTTTTTGCATTTATTTCTTTATGAAGCCAAGATCAATAAACATACATGTAGGCAAAATACTTAATCCTGATATTTTTAAAACCATTTGTATGGATTATAATGATTATGGTCTCAAATGTTACAGTTCAAATAATACACTGGCTTAAAACAATTTAAAAAAAAAGAATAAAACTTCAACTTTGCTGATTATAAATGATGCATTTTAAAATATTCATTTTCAACATTCTTTAATATTAATTAGCTAGATGAATGAGTCACTCCTATTTTAATTTATAGGAAGCAAACAATAGGATTTACTATATCTTACAAGATAAAACAAAATAAAAGGACTTAACAGATTCATGTTAATCTTGGATTTTTCTCATATTTGAACATATTCTCCAAAGTTTTGAAATTGTAACTAAACTCTGTTTCAAATCATAGAAAATTTAGCTTAGTTATTCATGCTTCAGGATGGATTAATCAAATTCACATTTTAGGGTCAGTGGGATGAATTCTTAACTATTTTTTAAGAAAGAGCCTGACCATTTTTTATTTAATAGTTCTAAAGATGATTTGTTATTGTCTGTAAAGGATATCATGGCATGTATGGGTTCCTTGAAAATACTTATATGCAGTATTCTTAAAATCATCAGCTTGAAATATGTATTAATTCTTAGCCTTAATTAACACATGAAACCTACTGTAATTAGGAGACACATACATATTAAATGAGCCTGCAGTTTTTAATATGCACACCTCTACTAGCTGTGCCAAAAATCCTTTGAAAAAACGTATTTTTATTCTTTCAGTAAAATACCATTAGATAGAAAATTTGACAGTATATCTCAATTTAAGTCAGGCCAAAATTTCAAGCAATAAAAATGTTCACCATTTACCTCAGAGATCAAGGAAAAAATATTTGGAATCTTGGGAGAATTTCAGTTCTCTATTCATGATGCAGACTCCATTTCTCTGGCTCAGACAACGAAGATGAATAAGAATCCAGCTCTCCAGGTTAAAACATTTTCCTTTATTCATCTTTTATGGCCATTTGTCTCTATATACCTACTTTGCAGGGTTCTTATGAAGACGAGTAGAATAGTTCTAAAGTGCTTAAACTCTTAGGAGGAAAAGTACACTATTAGAGCAAATTATTATTACCTTTATTACTGTAACAAACACCGGGGATAATTATTTTTGAGTCAAAAAGAACAAGATAAAGTGTGATTCTGTGTCAAAAATGACGTGGTGGGTGGTAAATGGTTTTTACTTCCATAAAGAGCAATACAATAATTTTCACATTGCACTGCTTCGAATATGTATCCTCTAAAGACTTTGTTTCATGTACTCACTTTAAAAATTTCTATATTTCTTTCTCACATAAATTCGCTAAACTTTGTCCTTTATAACACCTGTGTAGCTTTAGCAAAATTACAGAAAAGGAGTTAATTTTTTGCCAAAAATAGACTGTAACAAATGTAAGACCATGCATACGAATTCCCCTTACTGTATATTTTCTTTTACATTATAGTTTTCATGTAAATTTGAAAATTTTAATAGTTTTTCTTCGCAGTTTTTCTGAGACTATTTCTATTTATCCTAATATTACATGTGGTTAGAGACTATCCTATTAGCTTTATAGAGAAACCACTTTCTCTTTTCATATGCTCTTGAGTTTCATTTTTTATAATGTATGTATTCCTGATTTGCATTAATTACATATGTTGTGTGGAGCTCTTATTGGGCTTTAATCTATTTCATTTTGGGTAAAAGTAGGCAAACAATTCCCTTCCCTAGGTTTAGCATTTATAGAAAAATGTCAACTAGATATTACAAATTAATAGTTAAAAGTGGAGAGGATTTTAAAGTGCAAAAAAGTCTTGAAGGCTGTTCTTTGCTTTTCTCTCACTTTTTTGCTCTACCTCCCTTCTTACATATTATCTTTCTTCTCTCTTTCTCTTCTGATGCTTCTATATTTGGGTTTTAGCGGGACATTCACCTACATAAGCACATTCTTTTTGGTCATACTCCAAAAGTCACATAGGTTTAAACCACAGGACTTAATTAATACCTGAGTTATTTCCTGAAAGGCATGGTCTGACCTCTCCTTTCCATAGATGGGTGTTCTTGGTGTTAGGAAGATATAATGATAAGAGGAGGTAGCTAAGGAATTGAAGTATGGTATGTTTCTACTTTCTTCCTTAATCTCACTAATCACTCTGGGACACATGGCAGTAAAGTAGTAACTACATATAATTCTCTATTCCGTGACAGTATCCCCCCCCCACTCTCTCTCTGTCAAATTTTATAAATGAATTAGGGACTGCATATTACTTGGTTTTGAGTCATCTTTGGTGACTATGGAAAGAGAGTTCATAGTAAAACCCATGTTCTTATAACTTCCTTACTCTGACATTGTTTAATTTTACAGCTTGCCCCCAGAAAGAAATTTGCTTTCTTCTAGAAGTATTCTTTAGCAAATCCTTCTCATTTTGAAGATGATTCATGATTACTGTCAGAGTCTTTTGAGCACCTGACTTAAAGTGACAGCCATCTGCCAATCACTTACTGATAATTTTAGAAAAGTTATCATGAAGATCAGTAATTCCAAGTTCGGCAGAGCCTGCACAGCACTGGCACGCTCAGCTTTCATGATAATGTCTGCAGGTGGGGTGTAATGAAGTTTACTGGAGCAGCTAATAGGTAAAATTATCCTGTAGAAAATATTTGTTGTAAACCTTTGAACATTTATTTTGTGAAAGTAAGAAAGCACTATATTGAAATAAATAGGTTCATTTATTCTAAACAAATTTTTGAAATCAGAAATTAATTCATTCCTGGTGCCATGCACTACTCTAGGGTTTTGACATGTATTGTTGCACAAAATTGACCAAAGTCTCTTACATAACGGAGCTTACATTTTAGTATGGAAAGACAATGAACATTAAGTTGCTAAATAGGTAAGTTATATAAGATATGAGAAATGGATGAACTAAAGAAAAAGAAGGAGCAGAGTATGAGATTTGGAGAGTGCTAGAAGCAGGTGGGCAGTTTAAAATATTAAATAGCATCGTGGATAATTCTCATGAGAAAATGAAATTGAACCAAAATAAAAAAAAGAGTAAGGTGTCAGTTAAGCAGGTGTCTGGCACAAAACAGGCACAAGGAAAACTAAAACAAAGACTCAAAAGCAGAAACATATTTGGTAAGTTCTGTGAACAAGAGCAAGTGAGGGTAGTACAATGAACCTAGAGCATGGGGCTTGTCAAAAAATAAGTCAGAAATTATTGGACCACTAAGCTAACTTAGGATTTTATCAGAATGTGCAGCGCATGACAAAGTTTTGAGCAGAAAAGTGACATGATCTGACAAATTAAATTTTGTATTCCACTACAATGGAATCAAAGAGTAGAGTCAAATGGGCATAGTATATAACACAAAAAGTTGTATCGGTGTATCTTTCTTTACCAGCCAGATGTTTTAAAAAATTCTCTGTAAATCAAGATCAAGATTTTTTTTTTTCCAATGAATCAATTAGAATCTACCTGAGGGTATGACCTTTAAGAGAATCTTATTGTCCACCTTTTGCAAAGTAAAGACTTCATTTCCTTGCAAATAATCATACGGTAGTTTATACTCAAACCATGTACAGTGCCATTTCTAATAAAATGGAAGTTGGAATAAAATGATCCTAGATAATCAAAGACAACCAGGACTAATCCCAAATATATTGATGACTTTTTGTTTTGTTTTGTTTTTGTTTTGTGGGGTAAGGCCTGAGTGAGGATATATATGTTTAAAAAGTTCTACAGGTTATTTTGTAATTGCAGTGGGACTTCTGGACTTCAATATTTATTCCTTTCCAAGTGTCCACGTGAGGTGTGTGTGTGTGTCTGGAAAAGAAAGAAAAAAGAGACAGATGGAATGGAATAGTCTCATAAATACATGTAAAAATGAGCAGATTTTTTTAAATCTTTATAACCATCCATCCCTCCATCCATCCCTCCATCCATCCATTCATATGTTATAATGTTCACTAGAATGCCAGTGTCTGATTTCATTCTGGAAAAATCAACAAGACAAAAATGATCTGGCATTACTTGTCAGTAGGGATACAGTCAAGATACCAGTATACTACAGTGGAATGTATGTATCCTTATACTCCACACAGCAGAAAAGGTAAATCATTAAGGAAAAACAAGTAAGAATTGGTTTTCTCCTACCATACAAGTATGTGACCTTTTTGGCTACATTTGTTGCTCAACTCTTGCTTACAAGAGGGACCATGCAAATCACCCAAGTGATCAATGTTCTTTTTATTTTATTTTATTTTATTTTTTAAATTTACATTCAACTAGCCAACATATTGTACATCATTAGTTTTTGATGTAATGTTCAATGATTCATTAGTTGTTTTTAGAATTGTTAATCTCAATTCCTGTCATTTCACTATTTTACTTTTATTCTATGTGTTTGTAAATTTCCTTGATTTTAAATTAAAATCTGGGCATCAATCTATAGGAAATTATATGTATGTCAGAATAGGATACAAAGAAAATATCTACAGATAAGAAGTCTTGGAAAGAAATGCCAGAATGTAAGTAGATGCCAAAATAATGTTTATGTTTTTCTCTAGGGTTAGCTGAGGTCATGCCTCATAGATTGATCCTAAATGTCACTTTTGTCACCCGTGCTACTAAGTGGCTCATTCCACTTATTTAGATATTTTTGACAGCTCTCTCCTTTGATTTCCTAAAGTGTAGCATTCCTAAAACTTATTAAAATGTTGAAGTTCATTATTTAGCAAGAGAAAACTTGACAGGTAAGAATTAAGGAAGCTTTTAAATTTTTAGCTAACTTTCTCTCCTTTATGCATTCCAGGTATTAACACCTTTGTGATGTCTTGTTAAAGCCAAGGAGAAAAATTATCCCAGAAGTTTTCTGAACTTAAAAAAATCCTACACAGAATACACTCAAATTAAAGGTAACTTTTATTATGTTAAAAGTATTAACCATATGTTGCTTGTAATAAGATGAGGAGACAAGCCTAACCTACATTTATACACAGTTAATAAATACATATGACCCCTAAAAAGTGATAGCATATATATTGTAAAAAGAAGATTTCTTACATATTTCTATCAATATGAACATTTTCTGTCAACATACATTCACCTTGTCATGCTGGCTTTTCACAATTGCTATCTTGAGGGCTTTAATTATCTCCTAAAATTGTAAGTATTTACATTTGTTTTGTCTCATGATTGTTTGCCACTAATATGTCACATTTTTTTCATGTGTGGTGACAACTGGTCACTCATCACTAATAAAATGACAAGTTTCTTATCCAAGCTGTAAACACAGTAGGTTTTTAAAACAAACTTCAAAGACTAAATCTCCTCTGTGATTTCCTACAGAGTATACACACCAATAGACTTGACGGTATGCTGTCACTTTCTTCTATTAAGATTAACAGAATTATCCACTATACATTATGCACTAAAACCAACAGTATCCCTTTCAGAACCAGATTTGAAAGCAAGTAAGTAGTTAAAATATTTGCCTTTCTTTTAGGAATCCATGTTTACTTATAAAATAGAAAACAGAAAAGAAAGAAATATACCGTTAGTTGATCTCACACTTTATTTATATTTAACCATGCTATAGCTAATGGTTTTATATAATTTGTTTAAGGTTAGTAATAGCAGGAATTACTTCTTTTTTAAAACTGACCTAACAACTTAATTTAGCCCTGCGTCTTGGCTGTGTTATTCTTTCATAAAATTTTATAAAAAAGAATGACTGAAGTCACACAAGTCAGTGTAAGAATTTATGTATATAAAATAAATTTAAATATATAATATTATCTGAGCCATTAAAAAATACAGTTGACAAAACTAAACCAATTTCCTTTAAAAAAATTCCTGCAGTGTATAACAGATTTTATATTCTGGAGGTGGAAGATATTTTAAGACACAGCAACAACTAAAGACAGAACAGTAATATCTACGGGGACTATATATAAGTATTTGAACATTTTCACCTCAAAAAGAATATTTGTAATTTAGATCTTCTTTATAATATAGATAATACTGCATATTTAAGCAGTATTAATCATTTACTCAGTGATTCTACTTATAAAGTCAATAAAATATTTGCTATGAATAAGGAGCAGATACAAAGACAAAGAAAGCATAGTCACTATCATCAATGAACTTGAAATCAAATTAGTGATGCCAAAATACTATAAGCAACTTACAGATATTACAAATGAATTCTGTAAACATATACTAAAGCAGTGGCAATAGAGAAAGGGAAGTGAAGTATTTTAAAAGATATTTTAATAGTGAAATTGACAATATCCTGTGCCTCAGTAAATGTGCCAAAGGGAAGAATCAAATAGTACTGAAGGTTCTTGCTGTTGTAATAGGGTAGATTGACTTTCCTGGTCCAAGATAGCTAGCATAAGTTTTGCTGGGAATAGTGTTTGGTTTGGAGAATGTGGAGTTTAAAGTATTTTTGAAGGATTTTTTTTCTCCCATTGGGTGTAGAATTCTAGTTTGGCTGTTGTTTTTGTTCAGCACTTTAAATATATCCTTCCCCTGCCTTCTAGCTCTGATCCTGTTTGCTTGAACATTAGTTGTCAATCTTCTTATTGCTCATTTAGAAAATATGTATTATTTTCCTTTGGCTGTTTTTAAAATTTGTCTTTTTGTCATTGGTTTTCAGCAGTTTAACTTTCAGCAGTTTGCTGAGGTGTTGTTTTTATAATTATTAGGGTTCTCAGAGCTTCTTCAATCCATGGGTTAGTCTCTTTACTAAATTTTGAAATTTTCAGTCACTATCATTTAAAATATTGGCTTTTTTTTTATTTTTAAAGATTTTATTTATTTATTTGCCAGAGAGAGAGAGAGAGAAAGAGAGAGCACAAGCAAGGGTAGTGGCAGGAAGAGGGAGAGGGAGAAGCAGGCTCCCCACTGAGCAAGGAGCCCGATGCAGGACTCCATCCCAGGACCCTGGGATCATGACCTGAGTCAAAGGCAGACACTTAACCGACTGAACCACCCAGGTGGTCCCTAAAATATTGTTTCTTTCCTACTTTTCTTCTCTCCTTCTGTGATTCCAATTATTATTATGGTAGATATTTTCAATTGCTCTGCATGCTCCTTACATGCTTTTGTACATTTTTAAAAAAATTTTCTCTGCATTTCAGTTTATGTTTTCTCTTGCTGTTTTTAGTTCATTAATCTGCCTTTCTATCTAATCTGTGTTAAAGCCCATTTATTGATTATCATTTACAATTTCCAGTTCTTAAATTCCATTTATATTTTCATATTACATATTAAATCTCTGATATATATCTTTATAATTTCATCTGTGTCCTTAATCTTCATGTTTTTTATATATTCATAGTAACTTGAGAGCTCTTGCCTGCTAACTATAATATCTGGTTCAGCTATGCTGTTGTTGTTGTTGTTGTTTTTCTTTTTCTTAATTTTTGGTCTCCTGGCACAATCTCATGAATTGATTATATATATTTTACTTCACATGGACCATTTTGTATAAAAAGTGGAACAACTTTCCTCCAATAAAGGTTTACTTTTTCTTCTGCCAGGCAGATTGAGCTGGACTGATCACCTTATTCTAGTCAGGGACAGACTTGGGAAGAAGCTAGGTTTGCCTCTGTTCTCATACATAGTTTGCCATTTCTTCACTTGAGAACTTGGTGCCTGGCATGTTCACTGGGACACCTTCCCTTGGCGGTTTCTAAACTCTCTTATCTCCTTGGCATTGAGAGACTGCCATAAACTGTGCTTTCTGTTAAACATTTTAGGACGCTACCCAAGTATCTTCTGAATTTGGTAAATGTCCTAAGGAGATAGCCAGCAGTCATGAGGTTCAGCTCTTCAATCTCCCCTTCTCACCAGGATGTTTTCATCTTGAGCTTCCAATCCTGATTTTTTAACCATATGAGCCTGGACTTTCTATCTCTTAGTCATGGCTTTCTACCCAGGCAGGGTCTGGGTTCTTAGTCCCATAGTCCTATATCTTAAACCTAGTAATAGCAAATACTGTCAGGATACACTGGCTCAAACAGTTAGCTGACCTCAACTGTGGATTCTCCTCCACCCCCATTCAGTAGTACTCATCCCTAAAATCCTGGCTGCTTCAGCTGCTTCACCTGTTCTCCAAATGTCTTTTTTTTTTTTTTTAAGATTTTATTTATTTATTTGACAGAGAGAGTGAGAGAGCATAAGGAAGGGGAACAGTAGAGGGAGAGGGAGAAGCAGGCTCCCCGCCAAGCAGGGAGCCCGATGTGGGGCTCGATCCCAGGACCCTGGGATTATGACCTGAGCCAAAGGCAGACGCTTAACCATCTGAGCCACCCAGGTGCCCCCAAATTTCTTTTATTTAGCAGCTTTTCTCTATGTTCTTGGTGGCACCATTCTCCCCCAAGCTACTTCATCATATATACATACAAGTAGAAGTCCTACAACAGCTCCTGAAAAGGCAGTTTGAAAGCATGAAACAAATTAAATACAATTAGTGAATATTGAATTTCATAATCCTTACTTCACAAGACTGCTTTAGAATTTAAAGGAAATAAAAAAGTTTAGAAAATGATATGAAATTATGGACAAATTTATTGCTTTTATCATTACTGGGAAGCTAACTTAACTTTTATAATTTCGTAGCATCCAATGTTGAATTACTCATGGAGTCTTGTTAATAAATAGTAATTATTGATTATTAAAGAACAGAAAAATAAACAGGATAATATCAAGATTAGCTTGACCCTTTTCTGTGGAAGAACTGGATGTGGATGAGCAATATAAAAAGGTACTTGATAGGTCCAAAGGTACAAACTAACAGTTATAAAATAAATAAGTCATGGGACTGTAATGTACAGCATGTTAATGATGGTTAATAATACTGTATTACACATGTAAAAGATGCTAAGAGAGTAGATCTCAAAAGTTCTCACCACAAAAAAAGAAGAGACAACCAAGTGCTTGGGGAAAAATTAGAGAATTAATGTGGTCATCTGTTAATTAGGGACTCTTTGTATAGTAGTAGGTAAGAAAATGAACCAATTCTCTCGATTTCAAGCTTTCTGAAGAAAAGTACACTTCATATTATAAAGACACATGATATTAATATAGTATATAATTTTACTGAACTGAAATATATATGAGCAGTTATATGTGGCTGTAATCTGTGGGTTTCTTTTTTATTTGTGGTAAAGAAATTCTGAATTACCTAAGATATTATCAAATTTATAATTCACATTTATATGAACACCTCCATCTACAAAAAAAGTAGTTAAAATAATTGCAAAATCAGTTATATATTTTTGAAAAGGGATGGAAAAATTGGGCCTGTTCTGTCTTTACCCAGAAACTAATATGCATGTCTGTGTGAAATTAGATATGAATGTCAGTAATATCTGGATACCAAACCCCCAACCAAAGGGACTACTTTGAATAAGATCAGCTATAAAATTTAACAAATGCTTCAGACATTTACAACTCTGCACAAATATAATGGAACCTATACCTAATACTTACATTAAACTGCAGGTTTTGTGTGGTAAAATGCTATGCCCAATGAATTAGAAATGCCCTTATCAATCTTATGGTGAAAATGAAGATGATCGACAAAAAATCCTGTTTATTATAAAGAATAAATAAAGTAAAACACTTTGTGCCTTACTGACAAAAACTCCCATACATTACCTAAAAATAATAACACAGATGCTACAGACCAGAAGAGTGAGGTTTTCTGATTATGAAACAAAACGTGAATTGCAAAGAAATAAAGGATTATGTTTAAGGTATCACACTGTATTAAATCCTAATCCAATTCAATGATAGTGCAATGAGAGCTTGAAAAATAAAATTTTTGACATAAAAGTCTCATATTTTATGGTGGATAATAGTTACTATTGATGTAACTCATTGATTTTGTATGGACTGCATCATGTAGCAATTTCCCCTCCATTTTGATATAATTCACTATCAGAAAAGAAGTAGAATAAGTTTGAGCTGGCTAATTTTAAGCACTTAAGTAGAACAGAAGTATATGCAAACTATGAATAAGATAGGAAAATGAGGATAAAGATGCTATACAACGGTTTTTGCATTTAAAAATATATGTTATATATAATTTCTGTACAGTATACAATATGTTGATAAAAAAATACCATAATACTACCTTAAGATAGTTAGTGTTTAAGTCTGGATGTAAATGAACTAAGTCAGCACCTCCTGACCCTGTAACAAAAAAGTATGAGATGCTGATGGACTGTCTGATCATGCATGTTACTAGTCCACTATGTTTCATTAAAATCCCTATTTATTTCCACTGTCATTACATTTGTAGCAAGACCTTAACCTTGTTGAGTATTGGCACTTTGGGTAATACTGTGCTAAAAGGTAGCAGAGGTTAGCTATCATTTATCTATCTACCTACAAATATCCATATAAGAATATAATTTATTTTTGGAAAAAGACAAGATCTATGGATGCAACAATTTCCTCTCTTTCTTCTACCCACAGTCTTTCCATGAATACCACATCAACCCCCTTCCCTGTCTCTCACTACCCACCAGAGGAGAATATATGTAGTGTCACTTATTTCTGTGAAGTATTACACAATCTATAGAGAAGACAATTTAACTAGAAAGGCTATGCTTAAAAAAAAAATCACAAAGATTTCTGACAAATGGAGAGAAGAGGGAATAACAACGTAAAGGTGAAACAGTAGCAGAAGTTTGGGGTTTGGCTTATAATGATCTTTAGAGTAAATTGGTGTCACCAAAGAATTGGGCAGTAGAGATGGGTCTTTTTGAATGGTATTGCTATGGGATATGAATTGGATTCCTTTTAATGCTTTTAAGATGAGAGTAAAAGTTTTTATTATTTTAAATTACTGTGTATTTGGAACTGTGGGCCTATTTTAATGCCAGCCCTAAATCTGACATAGAAGATCAAGACAGAGATGGAGGGTAATTTTGTGATCCCAAAAAGGTATCAATCAGGAGAAAATAGACCTGAGAGTGGACAGAGAAACGAAAAGGGGAGGAGGGACAATTGGACACTAAGTGAACCCAAATGGGACTGCAGTGGTCACATAAGGATAATGACACAGTGTCGCTCCTTAAGAGCATCTAAATCAATCACCACCATTCACTTTTACCAAGGGGCAACTAATTAGCATCGGAAACTTCACAAGTTTAAAACCAAGTCCTTGGTTTCTCCCACCAACCTTTTTTCTTTCCCTGCTTTAACTATCTCAGGTAATTGCAACTCCTTTTACCAGTCACTCAGGCCAAAATACTTGAAGTCATCCTTGACGCTTCTTTTTCTCACATTCCAGATTATATTCATCAGTAAGTCCCACAAGCTCTCTTTTACCTTGTCCTCTGAATTTCACTGTATCTTGTTACCTATACACTAGCACTCCTCCCTGGAGCATTGCCATACTTTTTACCTGGTTCTCTTCCTTCTGCCCTTGCCCTGACCCACTTGTCAGAGGGATTCTTTTAAAACATAATCCAGATCATGATGTCTTCTGTTCAGACCTACTAAAGGATTTTAATTTACTTAGAATAAAATCCAGGATTCTATCCACAGTCAACAGAGCTTACATACGTCTACCCGCAACTAGTTATCCAGTGTCATTCTCTACTTTTCATGTCCTCCTGCCTCACTCTCCTCCCTTCTATCCTCACTGTTTTTGTTGCTATTTGTTCATCAGTATAAAGAGAATTCTCAAAGCTTTGCAATTGTTATTCTCTTTGCTTGGAAAGCCTTCCTGCAGATATTTGCATAGTTTGCTCTTTCAGTTATAGTAGGTGAGTTTATCCACATCCAGCACATTATTTATTTTGGTCTGTTTCCCACTGCAATGTGAGTTTCCTGATGCCAAGCATTTTATTTTATTGCTGTGTCCTCAGTACCTAGAATTGTGCTTGGCCCATAGTGGGCCCTTATTTAGTGTAATATTTCTTAAGTGAATAAATGAATACCTTCACAAGGGCATTTACTTCATTGTATTACAATTATTTGTTTGCATGTAAACATAACCAGAAAAATTTGTGATCCTTAAGCATAAGGCTTGGTTTAGTTTGGATCATCCAAGAAGCAGATGCCAAGATGGAATTAGAAGTGCAAGAAGTTTTTTCTAGGAAATTCCTATGAAGGATAAGGAGTGAGCCAGAGAGGAAATAGGGAGCTTTTGGACTGCAGGGCAGGTCTGATTTCTGCAAAGGAGAGGGGAAGAAGAATTGTGTAGGAAGAGTTGCAGATGGCAGTGCAGTCCCAAAAAGGTTTCATCCAGACCAATGGGGAGTTTTTGGACCAAAGTGGTCATTTCAAGGGGCCTACCTAGTTCTCACAGCAGTGGGCCTGTGCCGTAAGCTCATTGGATGCAGTAATTGGTGGGAGCAGCCTGTGGGAAGTGTGGCTTAGGAACAAATGTGATGATAGATCCAGCACCCAGGGTCATAGCCAATTACATGTCCTGTAGCAGGAGATCTGAACAGTGCCATTTCACGGACACCACTGGGTGAAGTTTTTTATATCTACAGGTCCTATCACAACACATAACCAAATCTAGAAGAACATGATAATATTTCCCATGCCAAGGAGCTGCTTGCTGTTGTCTGTTGTATTCTATCTTTCCAGATCATTTCAGATTCCATACTCCATGAAAATCTTCTTAAGATAACCCTGTTGATAATTCCTTCTCTCATATTAAGAATGTTAGATATATTAGCTATACTAGCTGATATTAATTTGGCATAAATATACCGTCTATTTAATATATCAGTGTCTTGCTGTCTCATGAAATCATAAGTTCTCTGAGAGATAATCCACTTTGAATACTTCTAAAAGTATTAGATGTGTAAAATAATAATTACATTCATAGTAATTACTAAATGAGTATTGGATCAAATATGAACTGGGTCCTTTATCAATAAACAATCTGAAGATACAATGTGAAATGTAGTAACAACTGAAGGATCAGGGGTGTAGAGTAGGACAGTTGTTGCTATAAAAAAACAATAAGAGCCAAGGTAGCAATTTTTCTGCTGGAGAAAAAAAGCAACTGTACTTCCCAGAATTCAGGTTTCACTTATAGTGTGGAAAAAAATGATATATAATAACAAAAACTGATAAGTAGTATTTTCTTTCTGGATGGCAACTTCTTTACCAAATATGTAAAAATATTTCATTACATATGAAATGGAGAAAGAGAGGACTAAATTTTGATAGTATTTAAAAATAGGTTATAAATTGAGGTATATCTTAATTAATTTAAGGAGTTTGTGATGATATATAAACTGAATATGTGCCCACCTTTATTTAAAGGATATTGCTAGGGGCGCCGGGGTGGCTCAGTTGGTTAAGCGACTGCCTTCGGCTCAGGTCATGATCCTAGAGCCCCAGGATCAAGTCCCGCATTGGGCTCCCTGCTCAGCGGGGAGTCTGCTTCTCCCTCTGACCCTCCTCCCTCTCATGCTCTCTGTCTCTCATTCTCTCTCAAATAAATAAATAAAATCTTAAAAATAAATAAATAAATAAATAAATAAATAAATAAATAAATAAAGGATATTGCTAACCTAGAAATTAAAATTATTGGAAAGTGGCTCCTGGTTGGCTCAGTCATTTAAATGTCTGACTCTTGGTTTCAGTTCAGGTCATCATCTCAGGGTCGTGAGATTGAGCCCCACATCAGGCTCCATGCTCAGTGGGGGAGTCTGCTTGAGATTCTGTCTCTTCCTCTCCCTCTGCCCCTCCCCCCACACTCACACACATGCACTTTCTTTCTCTCAAATAAATAAATAAATAAATCTTTAAAGAAAAATAAAAATAAAATTGTTGGGAAAATGTTTGTATATCTAAATATACCCATATGCATTGCTAGAAACTTTAAAATTAATTGAAATAGTTTGGTATTAATAAAATATGCTGTTAGATTGACTGCTTAAATTAAGGCAATCAGAAAGTGACCAAATCTTTCCTTTCTTGAGAATTGTGCAAAACCAGTGCAATGTTACCAACTACATAAACATGAAATTCCATTTGCCTGACTGTTTATTGTAATGAAAGATAACAAGGGTGAAACAGTTTACACTATTGCATGATTTATAGGTAAGAAAGAAAGAGTAGATAGAATAAGTTCTTTATAAGAAAATTTAGAGCTCAGTGACTCAGTACTTCCAAATTGAACAAAATTGTTGATTAAAGATTCTAAAAGGCCTAACTCTTCCATGACAGTTTTTCTTTAAATTTTAAAATTTTTATTTATTTACTTTTTACATTCTAGTGTGATTAACATAGTGTTGTATTAGTTTCAGGTGTACAATATAGTGATTCAACAATTCTATACATTACCCACCCAGTGCTCATCATGATAAGTGTACTTTTAATCCCCTTCACCTATTTTACCTACCCACCCCCACCTCCCCTCTGGTAACCATTTGTTTGTTCTCTGAAGTCAAGAGTCTGTTTTTTGGTTTGTCTCTTTTTCACTTTGTTTGTTTTGTTTCTTAAATTCCACATATGAGTGAAGTCGTATGGTGCTTGTATTTTTCTGACTGACATATTTCACTTAGCATTATACCCTCTAGATCCATCCATGTTGTTGCAAATGACAAGATTTCATTCTTTTATGGCTAAGTAATATTCCGTTGTCTATATATACCACAGCTTCTTGATCTATTATCTAGCGATGTGCACATGGGTTGCTTCCATTTTTTGACAATTGTAAATAATGCTGCAGTAAACATAGGAGTGGATATATCTTTTGAATTACTTCATGGCAGTTTTTTTTTAAAAGGTCTTGAAAGATCATCAGTCAGAAATCCATTTAGTAGACTGAGTGTCACCTACTAAATTTCTGTCTTGAATGCAAATCTTTACCAGTTGGAATTATATAAATAGACTATTTGTAGTGTGCTGCTTCATGGCTAGATAGGAGTACCTATGATTCCTAGAGATTTAAAAAAAATGTGATACAAATTTCCTAAGTAAAATAAATGTTCCCATAGTGAATTGTTGAATAAGAGGGATCGTTTTTTTTTGCTTGAGGAGCCTGTTTATCCCACTTCATATCCATGTAACAGTTTGACTCTTTCAGAGGAAAGAACTGATAAAATCTAACACATAAACAATGATAACTTTATTAGCTTCTGTCTCTTGTTGAATCTCACTTTCCTTCAAAATGTCATTGAGAAGACGGAGAAGAGAAAATTTACCGATCATGTGTAGATGTGTAATGTGTTGAATGCTTGTTAATCTTTTCTGATCCATTATAAAAAAATTCTCTGGTTACACTAGTCTTCTCAATTGTTTTCAATTATTGTTCAGCTGACCAAAATTATACCCTGCCTGGATAGCCTGATTGACATATATCAGAATATAATTGTTAAATGTCATTTTTAGCAACTTCAACTCTGCCCTACCATCCTCATTATGGACTAGTGTTCATATTGAGAGACAGTCAATGTTGTAAGATACCAAAATTTAATACTATCAGTGTACAAGATAAAAATATACTTTATGCTCATAGTTTATCAGCCTTATGCTGGATCTCAGTCATGAAAAGAACAGAATGAAATTTTTACTTCTGTGGCTTATTCAATTGTCATTTCTTACAAAATACAATATAGTACTATAAAGAGAAAGTCATGTAGTTCACGATCAAACCTGTAAAGTAATCATTTACGAGCCCTGGAATAAATCCAGACACCTGAGAAAAAATTTAAACTATATATCTTCTTTATCTAAAAACAGAAATCTCGTAGAGAATTAAAGTTTAGGGTTTGGGGTTGTAAAATTTATATACAGATACTTTCTACATGAATATTGTAATATAAAATTAAATATTTTAATCTAAACATTTGATTTATTTTCTATTAGAAGAAATTCAATTTAGTATGATCATTTGTAATCTTTAGTTTTAAAGTCCCTAGCAAAGAAGAACTAACTCTTATATGTAGTTCTGCAATAATTCTTTCTTATATCTACTGTAGAATCTCTGTCTTTAAATTAGTATAACCAAAATTATATTACATTTATACATTAATTTATATATCAAAGGAAAATAATAGAATGTTCCCTATGCCATTAGTTCTTAAAAATTATAGATGTTTCTTTAGAGTTTACTGTGTCCCAGGGTCTATTCTAAGCCACATATATCATTTGTATATTCTTTCATATTAACAAGAATGATAAGAATTAAAATTCTGACTCCACTTTACATATGATAAAATTGAGGCACAGAAGGTACACATAGCTAGTAAGTGATAAAACTTCCAGACAGACCATGTACCTTGACTGTAGAATCAGCATTCAGAGCCTACTAATGTATACAATCTTTTTATTTTATTGTTTAGTTAATGTTTTGTATTTTTCTACAAGGGAAAATGACCTGTTGTATTTTAGATTTCAAATCCTGTATGTTTAATGGTTAGTCAATAGTTAATCCTGTTTTTGGAAAATAAATTTCCCTTTCTATTTTTATTGCCAGTGTCTTAATGTGTTAATGTATTGTATCACGTTGATTGATTTTCAACTTTTTGAGGAACCTCCATACTGTTTTCCAGAGTGGCTGCACCAACTTGCATTCCCACCAACAGTGTAGGAGGGTTCCCATTTCTGCGCATTCCCACCAATATCTGTCTTTTTCCTACATGTTAATTTTAGCCATTCTGACTGGTGTGAGGTGGTATCTCATTGAGGTTTTGATTTGGATTTCCCTGATGCTGAGGGATGTTGAGCACTTTTTCATGTGTCTGTTGGCCATTTGGATGTCTTTGGAAAAATGTCTGTTCATGTCTTCTGCCCATTTCTTGATTGAGTTATTTGTTCTTTGGGTGTTGAGTTTGATAAGTTCTTTATAGATTTTGGATACTAGCCCTTTATCTGATATGTCATTTGCAAATATCTTCTCCCATTCTGTCGGTTGTCTTTTGGTTTTGTTGACTGTTTCCTTTGCTTTGCAAAAGCTTTTTATCTTGATGAAGTCCCAATAGTTCATTTTTGCCCTTGCTTCCCTTGCCTTTGGCGATGTTTCTAGGAAGAAGTTGCTGCGGCTGAGGTCGAAGAGGTTGCTGCCTGTGTTCTCCATTAGGATTTTGATGGACTCCTGTCTCACATTTAGGTCTTTCAACCATTTGGAGTCTATTTTTATGTGTGGTGTAAGGAAATGGTCCAGTTTCATTCTTCTGCATGTGGCTGTCCAATTTTCCCAACACCATTTGTTGAAGAGACTGTCTTTTTTCCGTTGGACATTCTTTCCTGCTTTGTCAAAGATTAGTTGACCATAGAGTTGAGGGTCCATTTCTGGGCTCTCTATTCTGTTCCATTGACCTTTATGTCTGTTTTTGTGCCAGTACTATACTGTCTTGATGATGACAGCTTTGTAATAGGGCTTGAAGACCGGAATTGGGATGCCACCAGCTTTGCTTTTCTTTTTCAACATTCCTCTGGTTATTCGGGGTCTTTTCTGGTTCCATACAAATTTTAGGATTATTTGTTCCATTTCTTTGAAAAAAGTGGATGGTATTTTGATAGGGATTGCATTAAATGTGTAGATTGCTCTAGGTAGCATTGACATCTTCACAATATTTATTCTTCTAATCCATGAGCATGGAACATTTTTCCATTTCTTTGTGTCTTCCTCAATTTCTTTCATGAGTATTTTATAGTTTTCTGAGTACAGATTCTTTGCCACTTTGCTTAGATTTATTCCTAGGTATCTTATGGTTTTGGATGCAATTGTAAATGGGATCGACTCCTTAATTTCTCTTTCTTCTGTCTTATTGTTGGTGTATAGGAATGCCACTGATTTCTGTGCATTGATTTTATATCCTGCCACTTTACGGAATTCCTGTGTGAGTTCTAGCAGTTTTGGGGTGGAGTCTTTGGGGTTTTCCACATAAAGTATCATATCATCCGCAAAGAGTGAGAGTTTGACTTCTTCTTTGCCGATTTGGATGCCTTTGATTTCCCTTTGTTGTCTGATTGCTGTGGCTAGGACTTCTAATACTATGTTGAATAGCAGTGGTGATAGTGGACATCCCTGCCGTGTTCCTGACCTTAAGGAGAAAGTTCTCAGTTTTTCCCCATTGAGAATGATATTCACTGTGGGTTTTTCATAGATGGCTTTTATGATATTGAGGTATATACCCTCCATGAGTATACTCTGAAGAGGTTTGATCAAGAAAGGATGCTGTACTTTGTGAAATGCTTTTTCTATTAAGAGGATCTATTAAGAGGATCGTATGGTTCTTGTTCTTTCTTTTGTTAATGTATTGTGTCACATTGATTGGTTTGCAGATGTTGAACCAACCTTGCAGCCCAGGGATAAATCTCACTTGGTCATGGTGAATAATCCTTTTAATGTACTGTTTGATCCTATTGGCTAGTATTTTGGTGAGAATTTTTGCATCCATGTTCATCAAGGATATTAGTCTGTAATTCTCCTTTTTGATGGGGTCTTTGTCTGGTTTTGGGATCAAGGTTATGATGGCCTCATAAAACGAGTTTGGAAGTTTTCTTTCCATTTCTATTTTTTGGGACAGTTTCAGAAGAATAGGTATTAATTCTTTTTTAAATGTTTGGTAGAATTCCCCTGGGAAGCCATCTGGCCCTGGGCTTTTGTTTGTTGGGAGATTTATGATGACTGCTCAATTTCCTTAGTGTTTATAGGTCTGTTCAGATTTTCTATTTCTTCCTGGTTCAGTTTTGGTAGTTGATACATCTCTAGGAATGCATCCATTTCTTCCAGGTTATCTAATTAGTGGGCACAGAGTTGCTCATAATATGTTCTTATAATTGTTTGTATTTCTTTGGTGTTGGTTGTGATCTCTCCTCTTTCATTCATGATTTTGTTGATTTGGGTCATTTCTCTTTTCTTTTTGATAAGTCTGGCCAGGGGTTTATCAATCCTGTTAATTCTTTCAAAGACCCAGCTCCTAGTTTCGTTGATCTGTTCTACTGTTCTTTTTGTTTCTATTTCATTGATTTCTGCTCTGATCTTTATTATTTCTCTTCTCCTGCTGGGTTTAGGCATTATTTGCTGTTCTTTCTCCACCTCCTTTAGGTGTAGGGTTAGGTTGTGTATTTGAGACCTTTCTTGTTTCCTGAGAAAGGCTTGTATTGTTATATACTTTCTTCTTAGGACTGCCTTTGCTGCATCCCAAAGATTTTGATCAGTTGTGTTTTCATTTTCATTGGTTTCCATGATTTTTTTTAATTCTTCTTTAATTTCTTGGTTGACCCATTCATTCTTTAATAGGATGCTCTTTAGCCTCCATGTATTTGAGTTCTTTCCAACTTTCCTCTTGTGATTGAGTTCTAGTTTCAAAGCGTTGTGTTCTGAAAATAGGCAGGGAATGATCCCAATCTTTTGGTACTGGTTGAGACCTGATTTGTGACCTAGGATGTGATCTATTCTGGGGAACATTCCATGGGCACTGGAGAAGAATGTGTATTCTGTTGCTTTTGGATGGAATGTTCTGAATATATCTGTGAAGTCCATTTGGTCCAGTGTGTCATTTAAAGTCTTTATTTCCTTGTTGATCTTTTGCTTAGATGATCTGTCCATTTCAGTGAGGCAGGTGTTAAAGTCCCCTACTATTATTGTATTGTTGTCGATGTGTTTCTTTGCTTTTGTTATTAATTGCCTTATATAATTGGCTGCTCCCATGTTAGGGGCATAGATATTTACAATTGTTAGATCTTCTTGTTGAATAGACCCTTTAAGTATGATATAGTGTCCTTCCTCATCTCTTATTATAGTCTTTGGTTTAAAATCTAACTTGTCTGATATAAGGATTGCCACCCCAGCTTTCTTTTGGTGTCCATTAGCATGGTAAATGGTTTTCCACCCCCTCACTTTCAATCTGGGGGTGTCTTTGGGTCCAAAATGAGTCTCTTGCAGACAGCATGTCAATAGGTCTTGTTTTTTTATCCAATTTGATAACCTGTGTCTTTTGATTGGGGCATTTAGCCCATTTACATTCAGGGTAACTATTGAAAGATATGAATTTAGTGCCTTTGTATTGCCTGTAAGGTGACTGTGACTGTATATTGTCTGTGTTCCTTTCTGGTCTATGTTGCTTTTAGGCTCTCTCTTTGCTTAGAGGACCCCTTTCAATATTTCTTGTAGGGCTGGTTTTGTGTTTGCAAATTCCTTTAGTTTTTGTTTGTCCTGGAAGCTTTTTCTCTCTCCTTCTATTTTCAATGACAGTCTAGTTGGATATAGTATTCTTGGCTGCATATTTTTCTCATTTGGTGCTCTGAATATATCATGCCAGTCCTTTGTGGCCTGCCAGGTCTCTGTGGATAGGTCTGTTGCCAATCTAATGTTTCTACCATTGTAGGTTACATATCTCTTCTCCTGAGCTGCTTTCAGGATTTTCTCTTTGTCTCTGAGACTCGTAAGTTTTACTATTAGATGTCGGGGTATGACCTATTTTTATTGATTTTGAGGGGGGTTCTCTGTGCCTCCTGGATTTTGATGCCTGTTTCCCTCCCCAAATTAGGGAAGTTCACTGCTATAATTTGCTCCAATATACCTTCTGCCCCCTCTCTCTTTCTTCTTCTCAGATCCCAATTATGCTAATATTGTTTTGTCTTATGGTATCACTTATCTCTCGAATTCTGCCCTCGTGATCCAGTAGTTGTTTATCTCTCTTTTTCTCAGCTTCTTGTTTTCCATCACTTGGTCTTCTATATCATTAAATTGCTCTTCTACCTCATTTATCCTAGCAGTTATAGTCTCCATTTTTTTATTGCACCTCGTTAATAGCCTTTTTGTTTTCAATTTGGTTAGATTTTAGTTCTTTTATTTCTCCAGAAAGGGTTTCTCTTATATCTTCCATGCTTTTTTCAAGCCCAGCTAGTATCTTTAAAATCATCATTCTGAACTCTAGTTCCAACATCTTACTAATGTCCGTATTGATTAGGTCCCTGGCAGTCGGTACTGCCTCTTGTTCCTTTTTTGTTGACGTGATTTTTTCCGTCTTGTCATTTTGTCCAGAGGAGAATAGATGAATGAGAGAACAAAATGCTAACAGGGTAACAACGACCCCAGAAAAATATACACTAAACAAATCAGAAGAGACCTGAAACCAGGGGAAAAGAAAGGGAAAGAGAAAAAAAAAGAAAAGAAAAAGATAAAAACAAACAAACAAACAAAAACAGAATATGATCAAATATGATCAGTCTGGTGCATAGATCAGTGCCACACACTATATTTGGGCATATTTTGGTCTGTTAGAAGAAAGTGCCCCCCAAAATTTTAAAGAAAGAAAAACTTATATATGTACAAAAATAAGGGCAAATACAGTTAAGGGATGGAATATGACTGTAAAGATGAAAATTATAAAAGATTTTATAAAAGGAATTGATAAGAAGTTGGTTGAAAAAAGAAAGAAGAAGGTTTAAAAAAAAAATGGAGAGAATGTGATCAGGCAGGAGGCTAGAACAAAGCCATACACTAGAGATTTAGGGTATATTTTGGTCTGTTAGGAGAAACTGTATCCCAAAATTTTAAAGAGAGAACAACTTATATATATATATATATATATATATATATATACCAAAAATAAGGTTAACTGCTATGATGGGATAGAATATGACTCTAAAAATGAAAAATAAAAAAGATTTTTTAAAAAAGGATTGATAAGATGTTGGTTGAAAAAGGGAAAAAGAAAAATTCAAAAAAAAAACTTAAAAAAAAATTTAACTTTGAAAAACTAAAGAATCATGGGGGAAAAGCCATGAATTCTATGTGCAGTATTCCCCTAGCACTGGAGTTCTGCCATTCTCATTGATTGGTAATCTTGGTCTTGGCTGGCTGTTCTTGCTGATCTTCTGGGGGAGGGTCCTGTTGCCATGGTTCTCAAATGTCTTTGCTGGAGGCAGAATCACCCTGCCCTTGCCTGGTCCGGGCTAAGTAATTTGCTCAGGTTTGCTCTCGGGAGCTTTTGTTCCCTGCAAGCTCTCCGTACAGCTTTGGAGGATGGGAAAGAAAATGGCAGCCTCCCAATCTCAGCCTGGAGGAGCTGAGAGCTCAGGGTCCCGCTCCTCAGTGTGCCCCCAGAGAAAAGCAGTCAATCACTCCTGTCTCCCTGGTCTCTGTCCGCACTCCATGCTCACCTGGCCTGTGACTGAGCATTTCTATCTCTGGCACACGACCCCATGTGGAGTCTCCAAACCCAGAAGATTTCTGTGTTGCACTCCCGCGCCGCTCCTCCCGGGGGAGGAAAGGGAGTCTCCCCAGATCTGCTGCTTGTTGGGTCTCTGCTGGAGGAGTAGTGGCCCGACTGTGCTGTGGATCACAGTTTATGGCAACCCCAAGCTGAGAGTCCACACCTTGGCTCTGTCTCTGCAGCCGACTTCCCTGCTCCAATACCTGGGAGCTCTGCAGCACTCAGGCACCCCTGGTCTTTCTTGACTCCGAGGGTCCTGAGACCACACTGTCCCAGTGAGGGTTCCACCCCCGGCTTAGCCAATGGAGTGACATCCCTCAGCAGAGCCGACTTCTAACAGTCTGATTTTGTGCTCTGTTGCTCTATCACTTGCTGGTAGCGGCCAAGGGAGGCCCCCTTCCCCGCCATCTATCTTCCCGAATATCACTTCAAATTCACTTCTCCGTACGTCCTACCTTCCAGAAAGTGGTTGCTTTTCTGTTTAGAGAGTTGATGCTCTTCTTTTCTTCAATCTCCTGTTGAGTTTGTGGGTGTTCAGAATGGTTTGATCCCTATCTAGCTGAATTCCTGGGACCAGACGAAATTTAGGTTTCCTACTCTTCTGCCATCTTGCTCCTCTCCCAGTGTCTTATTTTAAATGTGGTCAACATCTTTGATTTAGATTTTAGCAAAAGCCTTCTTTTTTAAGATTTATTTGAAAGAGAGAGAGGGAGAACAACTGGGGGGAGGGGTGGAAGGAGAGAGAGAATCTCAAGCACACTCCCTGCCAATTCGGAGCCTGATGTAGTACTCAACCTCATGACCCTGATATCATAACCTGAGCTGAAATCAAGTCAGAAACTCAACTGACTGAGCCACCTAGGCACCCCTAAGCCTTCTAATTGGTTCCACTGCATATTGTCTTGCTTTTATTAAAATAGTCCTCTACCCAAATGTTAGAGTAATCGTTCTAAAATATAAAATTGGTTGTCATTCTCTGACTTAGAATACGCACTCCTTCAGGGTAAAAATAATTTCCTCAGAATGTTGTCTGAGACCTTACCTCATTTTGCCCCTATCTACACCTCTGTTCTCACTCCTTATGACTTCTCACATCCACTCTACTTTTCAGCTATACAGAACAATGCTTGGCTTTAGTGCACTCTGTCTCCTTGGTGCTGAACCTTGCACATACTTTTTATGTCATTCATTGCCTTTTTCTTGCTCCCTAGTACATACTCTTCAAACACAGCACTACTATCATGCTGATTATGACATAATTTTCTAGCTCTTTACTAACTGATCCATCACTCCACCTATATTAATGTGAGCAACTCAGAATAGAGCCTACCCTTCATCTCTGAACTCCTACTGGCAAAACTTATAGTAATCATATGGTAGCAGTGTTAAAGAAATTCTCTAGAACAGCTAACCATCCCTTTCAATGGGATCTAACTCAGTGATACACATATAATCAAGTGGTCTGTAGAACACATACACACACACACACACACACACAGATTATAACTAGAAACTAGAGTCAAATAAATCACTTGAGCCTCAGTAAGCTAACACTTGAAACTAAGAATTTTCCCCATACACATAATTCATACTCACCAAGCCTATTCTAATTCTCATAATTTCAGTGCATATCATTTGCATGTAAGCAGCATACAACTAGCAACATTGCTCAAAGCATCTAAAAATGTTGTGTTAAAATAAAATGCACTAAAACTCATTTGAAACAGACATGGTTGTGGGCTAACATTGATGAAAATCTGAGGTTTACTTAAATTGCATTTATATATAAAGCACTAAATAGAATCACTTTCAAAATTCAATCTGACAAAGCTTAGAAAGTGTGGGGGGTTTTTTTCTTTCTTTTTTTTTTTACATTTGTTTCAATTGGGTATAGTTGATATACAATGTTACATTAGTTTTAGGGGTACAACATAGTGATTCAGGTTCTTTATATATTATGCTGTTCTCACCACAAGTGTATCTACCATCTATCAACATATAATACTATTAGAATATCATTGAGTATATTCCCTATGCTGTGCTTTTTATTCCTGTGTTAATCATTCCATAACTGGAAGCATGGAGTGGTGTTTTCTTGAAATAGTGAATAGATAATACTGTCAAGCCATGTTAGAATAATGAAGCAGAAGTATGCATGTTTCTTTAAATACTTTTGTACTTTTTTTCCTTTCAGTTATTCATTTTTACTCTTGATATGTAGTCATCCATTTAGTCAAGAGATATTGTAGTCAATAAAACCAGACTCAGAAATGGACAGGATAATAGAACTATTAGACAGGGATTTTAAAATATGTATAAATAATATGTTAAGAGATTTTGTGAACGAGGTGCTCATAACCTATAAAAATTGAGAATATTAGATATATAAACTATAAATGAGAGCCAAATGGAAAATATAGAATAAAAAAAATACACAGAGAAGAAGGATTCTTTTGATGGGGTTATTAGACCACAGCAAAAGAAGAATCAATGAACATGAAGATAGGTCAAAATAAGTCACCCAGGGGCGCCTGGGTGGCTCAGTCATTAAGTGTCTGCCTTCCGCTCAGGTCATGAGCCCAGGGTCCTGGGATTGAGCCCCACATCGGGCTCCCTGCTTGGCGGGAAGCCTGTTTCTCCCTCTCCCACTCCCCCTGCTTGTGTTCCCTCTCTCGCTGTGTCTCTCTCTGTGAAATAAATAAAATCTTTAAAAAAAAATAAAAATAAATCACCCAAATAACACAAAAAAGAAAAAGAAAAACCAAAGATGAATGTTTAAAGAAGAACAGAGCATTTAAGAGCTGTGGGCCAATATCAAGCATATTAACATATATGAATATGGTGTTCAAAAAGAAGACATTGAGGAGAACAGAATAGAAAGGAAGAAATATTTGATGTACCTATGAAGGTGGAGGTGAGATAGAAACATTATATGATGAAAGGAATGAAATCTGACTATAATAGATATTAATATTTATTGATACCAATATTTATATTTATACCTATAACAATAAACATTGATATCTGTAGATATAGGTATAGGTATACTGAGAGAGAGAAAGAGATGCAAGCCAGAAGACAATGGAGTGTTATCTTTAAATTACTGAAAGAAAAATATGTTGATGCAAAATTCTACACAAGAAGAATATGTTCAAAAATGGAAGCTACACTGCTAGTCTGGCAAGATGGAATAGCTCCATTTTCCCCAGTTGCTACCTCTTAAAAATACAAAACCCTGGATATAACATAACAAAGGCATCATAGGAAAACTGAAAGTTGGAAGGAAGAAGATGGGAGTACCTAGGCACTTCAGGCCTTCAGAAACAACATGGTGGTGTGTTCCTGGATTTTCTTATTGTTTCCCATATATCCTCAACAGATTATTGCAGGAACCTCCAACCTGGAAACACCAATAGACCAAGACAAAAAATAAAATAAAAAACCACAAGCAAAACAGAACTAAAACTCCAGAAAAACCTGTTCCTTCCAGTCAAAAGACTAGAAAATGGGGAATCCTAATAAACAGAAAATCTCCCTGCCAATACCTACCTACTCTAGCCAAACACCAAAGGAAAAACTACCCCCTCTACACAGTTTCAGAGAGGAATGAGTAACTGATCTTCCATCCTACTCCACTTACTCTGCAATAGCAGATGACAGCACTATGAATCAAACCTCCTGTAGGGAGTGTTGGTGGGCAAGCTGAGAAGCTGATCTGCATTCTCACTTGGCAGAAGCAGAAGGTGCTCAAATAATGACGTAGTGTTAGTGGGAACAAACAAGGATGTGATTTTCCATTCCCTCACCAGCCAGTAACACTTAATAAGGCCATGCAAGCCAGGACTAGTCAGCACTTTGGTCTCCTCTCAATGTTGGTGTCAGCAGGGTTGAGAGAGGAGCTGGTCTTCTACCCCCATCTGGCATCAGCAAGGCTGATATGGAGGTGATGGTGCAAGGTGTGGCTAATCAGTGCTCCAGTTCTCTTACCCTTACTGCCCAGTATCAGCAGGAACAAGGGGAAGCTGAGCTTCCATCCGTATCTGGCATCAACTAGATGAAATGAGGTGGTAGAAGGTGGAGCTATTTCTGATTTCTTTAGAAGATAGTTGATGACCTAAAACAAACTATAGAAATGATCCCTGAAAGTATAGTCTTGATGACCTAAAACAGAAAAAGTAACAATGAATTGTGGGGATTTTAACATGGGTAGAAATAAACTGTACAATAATAACACAAAGAATGAGAAGGTAACATTTAAATTACATTGTAGGGTTCCAACAAATATACTTTAAGGTTGTATTATATATTACAGTGTTGATTCTGATAAATAAAAGATGTACATCATAAACCCTAAAGCAACTCCTAAAAATAGACAATAATATAATAATAGTAAGAAAAGTGAAATAATAGTCAACTATTTTAATTTATCCAAAATGGCAGAAAAATAAGGGAACAAAAGAAAATGGATAAATAAAAAATAAAAAGCAGGATGATAGACCTCAATCTAACCATATCGATAATTACATGTAATATAAATATTTTATTAACAGGAATTTTCTGATTGGATAAAAAAGGAAGATCCAACTAAATTCCAACTACAAAACACCTGCTTAATATAAAGACAGAGATAGGTTAAAAGTGAAAGCATGGAAGAAGATATATCATTTAGTCATTTAAAAAGCTTGAGTTGCTATGTTATATCAGACAAAGCAGATATCAGTATAAAGACTATTTCCAGGGATAAAGAAGGCCATTGTGTATAATAAATAAGTCAAATTATCAAGAAGACATGACAATCTTAAATGTGCATGTATCCAATAAAAGAGTTTCAAATATTCTAAGGAAAAATTGTTAGACCCAAAAGGAAAAAGAAACAAAAATTATACAAAGACTTTAACATTACTCTCTCTGCTACCTATTGTAATTGATATAAGCTGACAAAAAATAAGGAAGGCATAGTACTTTGAACACCACAATCAACCAAACTGACCTAATTAATATTTATAGAACAATTTTTCCCAAAATAGAAGGTGCATTCTTTTCAGCAATATAATCCATATTTCAAGCTGGGAAATTTTTTCAACAAATAAAGAAGGATTGAAATCATACAAATGTGTTCTTTGTCAACAATGGAGATAAATTAGAAAGAGCAGAAAGATATCTACAAAATCCCAATATATTTGGAAATTAAATAACACACTTTTAAATAACCCATCATCCAAAATGAAATCAACAGGGAAATTAGAATATATTTTAATGAAATGAAAATGAAGCAAACAAATAATCCTACAAAAACCATATCAAAATTTGTGAGATGCAGCTAAAGCAATATTGAAAGGGAAATTTGTATTATTAAATTATTTTATTAAAAAAAGAAAATTTAAGAAATTAGAACCTGGGTGGGGTGCCTGCATGGCTCAGTCAGTTAAGCCTCTGACTCTTGATTTCAGCTTAGGTCATGATCTCAGCGTCTTGAGATTGAACTCCATGTCTGGCACCATGCTTAACACAAGTCAGCTTGTCCCTCTCCTTCCCTCTTTGCCCTTCCCTCTCCCCCACTCAAGCTCTTTCCCTTTCTCTCTCTCTCTCAAATAAATAAAATCTTAAAAAAAAATAAGAATCTGGAAAAGAAGACCAAATTAAACCTAAAACAGTCAGAAGGAAGAAAACAATAAAGATAAAAACAGAAATCAATGAAATAAGAAGAAAACAGGAAATAACAAGAAAAATAATAAGAAAAAATCAATAATGAAACCAAAATATGCTTGTTGAAAAAAAATACGATAGACAAATTTGCATAGGCTAGTCAAGATAAAAGAAAAACTCTAAATACCCTGTATCAGGAATAAAAGAGGGGAGGCACCTGGGTGGCTCAGTCAGTTAAGCATCTGAATCTTGATTTCAGCTCAGGTCATGATCTCAGGGTCATGAGATGGAGCCCCACATCCAGCTCTGCACTGAGCATGGAGCCTGCTTAAGATTCTCTCTCTCCCTCTGCCTACTTCCAACCCCCCCCCCCAAAAAAAGGAACAAAAGTTGGGACATCAGTACAAGACTTTTACAGAAATTAAAAGTATATCAAAGAAATATTATTAACAACACTGTGCCTGTATATTTGATAAATTAGATAAAATGGACAGATACTTTTGAAGATTTAAACTTTCAAAGCTCACTTAAAAAATTGAACAGCTTGATATTTTCCTGACATTACATTTTTCGTTAAAAATTTTCTTATAAAGAAAACCCCAGGCCCAGACAGCTTCTCCAGTAAGTTCTTCCAAATATTTAAAGGAGAAATAAGGCCGATTCTACACACACTCTTACAGAAAATTGAAGTAGTAAGAATTGTAAACTCATTTTATAAGGCAACATTGTATTATACTAAAACCAAACAGAAAACTTACAAGAAAGTGAGACCTCAGAGAAATATATCTCATGAACACAGACATAAAACTTCTTAATGACATACTAGCACACTAAATCATCAATATAGAAGAAGTATAAGTATATTATGACCAAGTTGAGCTTGTAATACAATGTTTTGTTTATATCCCAAAGTTAAGCGTTAGATTCCATCATAGACTAAAAGTGAAAAGCCATGTGATCATCTCAATAAATGCAGAAAAAGCACTTGACAAAATACAACATCCATTCATAGAAAAACCAAACTAAACCCAAGCAAAATAACTCAGCATACCAGGAAGAGAGGATAACTCCTTCATCCTGATAAAGGGCATATACTAAAAACTTCTAATATCATACTAAAGGAAGACAGAGTATTCTCCCTATGAAACTGGGAATAAGCCTTCTGTTCTCTCCACTTTTATTTTATATTGGATGTTCTAGCCTGTGCTAGAAACAGGCTAGAAACAGAAATAAAACCCATATAGTTTATAAAGGATATATGATAATTTACATGGAAATTCCCAAATTATTTTAAAAAAGGATACCAGAACTAAGTGAGTTTAGCACTATTGCAAGGTTCAAGGTCCAAAAACAAAATTCAATTGTGTGTGTGTTTTTATATATACTTGTACTTATATATATAATTATCTATCTACCATTACATACATTTATATACATTATATAATATATATATAATTATCTATCTACCATTACATATATATACATATTATATACTTATATATATAATTATCTACCATTATATATATATGTATATACATATACAGGAGTATGTATATACATATATATACAGAGAGGGAAAGAGAATAAAGCAAAAATTGGACTTTGACATTTTAAAAATACACCATTTATAGTAACTTTCAAAGCCACAAAACACTTAGAGATAAATTTAACAAAACATTCGCAGGATTTTTAAACTGAAAACTGCAAAGCATTGTGGAGATACATTAACTAAGCCTCATACATTAATTAATGTGTTACTAAGCCAAAAACAGTAATTAACAATATATGGAGAAACGTTGAATATTCATAGATCAGAAGACTAAATAGTAATAACTGGTAATTCTTTCCAATTTCACATATAGATTCCAAGTGAACCCAATCCCAGCAAACATTTTTGTAAAAATTTTTATAAAAATCCCAGCAGACATTTTTGTAACAATTGACAGTCTGATCATGAAATATATCTGATATTGTAAAGGATCAAGAATACCCAAAATAATTTTGAAAAGGAACACAGTTGGAAGATTTATATTACTTAAGTTCAAGACTTACTCTAAAGCTGCAATATTCAAGAAGTGAGGTATTAGTGTAAAGATATACATATAGAATAATCAAACTTAATAGAAATTGCAGAAATAGACTCACATAAAAATGGACAATTTATTTTCAATACAGATGCCAAGGGAATGTAATTAGGAGTGGATATAGATAGTCCTTTCAATGAATAATAGTGGAAGAATTGGACATTCATATGGCAGAAAACTAACTAAAAATGTTACATCACTGCATATATAAAAATTAACTTGAATAATCATAGAATTAGGATAGCTGGCACCATGAAACTTATATAAGAAAATATAGGAGGAAATCTTCATGACTTGGGTTTAGCAGAGTTCTTAGGACAAAAAAGATCACAAGTCAAAAATAAAAGGTAATAAATTATAGTTTATAAAATTAAAAACTGCTATTTTTCAAAAGATGTTCAGAAGAAGATGAAAAACAAGTCACCTTTTTTTGCAAAAAATATTTGCAAAATACACATCTGATTACAAACTTATATCCTGAATATATAAATAAATCTGACAACTCAATATTATAAAAATTAAGCAAATGATGTGAATAGCTCCTTTGTCAAAGACATTATTTTGATAGCAAAAATACATATGAAAATATGCACAAAATTATTGGTTTTAGGAAAATGCAAATTAAAACTGTAATGAGATACCACTATATGCCTACTAGAAAAGCGACAATTTAAAAGACTGACAATTTCAAGTGCTGCTGGAGATGTAGAACATCTAGAAATCTCATACAGTGCTGAGAGAATGTTAACCATTGCTACAGGATGAATCCATGACCTTAATTGGAAATAGGATTGCAGATATAATTAGCTTAGATGAGGTCATTGGGTTAGACCTAAACCAATATGCCTGTCCTTATAAAAAAGAGAAAATTAGTATACTAAGACAGGCATAGAGGGAAGATGATGTGAATAGACATATAGAGAAGATGGTCATCTACAAGCCGAGGAGAGAAACCTGAAAAAGATCTTTCCCTTATATCCCTCAGAAGCAACCAACCTGCTGACACCTTGATTTCAGTATTCCTGCCTCCCGAATTATGAAACAATACATTTTCTATTGTTTAAGCCACTCAGTTTGTGATGCTTTGTTACAGCAGTAACAGCAGACTATTATAACCATTTTGGAACATAGTTTGATCATTTTTATTAAAAAATAATAAACTTGGGGTGCCTGGGTGGCTCAGTCAGCCTTCAGCTCAGGTCATGATCCCAGGGTCCTAGGATTGAGCCCCACTTTGGGCTCCCTGCACAGCGGGAGCGTGCTTCTCCCTCTCTCTCTGTCTGTCACTCCCCCTGCTTGTGCTCCCTCTCTCTCTGTGTCAAATAAATAAATAAAATCTTAAAAAAAATTTAAAAAAAATACCATACTCATTAAAATACCACTTGTGGATATTTATCCAAGATAACTGAAAATATATATTTGTACAATGACCTGTATGAGAATGTTCTTAGCTGCTTTATTTATAATAACCCTAAATTGGAAACAACCAGTTTATCAATTGGTGAATATATAAACTAGTCATAGTATATCTGTACAGTGGAACACTACTTAGCAATAAAGTGGAAGAAACTATGAGTACATGCAAAATACGTAGATAAATCTCAGTTGTATTCTGTTAAATGAGACAAGTCAGACACAAAGGCTGTAGACTGCATGATTTATATGATCGTCTGGGAAAGGCACATTTATAGGGACAGAGAACAAAGCAATGATTAAAAAATTCTGGATGGAGAAACCAAACTTGTGATACAATACATGGGAAGTGGTTGAGAAAATCTAGGCAATGAGATACTGTTTTTGATAAGGGAAAAACCACATATGCCTCATATAGATAATGTACATTTATGGAAAAACTAAAAATGATTACAGAAAAACAATTATGAGGCTGAAATTACTCCACTAGCTCTGTGAAAAGTATTAGCTCAGTCAAGTAAAATTTTTATGAGCCTTCAGTTTCTTCATTGGAATAATGAAAGAAGTAGGAGTAATAATATATGAATTCTCTACCACACAGGAAGATAGTCTCAGATCCCAAGGTGTAAGCTGCCTGGATGTATCACTGTAACCTGATATAGTCAAGGGACATGAGTGACCTCTTAGTTCTTACAGAGAACAAATAAAGATGGTAAAATGTGGCAGGGATACAGCCCACTTAAAAGAGATATGGCAAATTTTGCAAACAAACTCAACTATGACAGTGTCACCAAAAAAGCGTAAAGAATTTTAAGGAGAAATAAATATATATTCCAAACAAGAAAACAATAGCACCACCTTACTCTATAGTAAAGAGCCCATACTGAAGTGTTACCCTCACTTTGAGAATCATTTTTAAAATTCTGTAGATACACTATGGCAACTTAGAGAAGATTGGGCACAGCATTGAAGGGACTCCAAACCATACCATGCTTCTTTCTACCCTCCGTTTCCAAGGGGAACAGGCTATCTTTAAGTACTTAAAAGGTTGGAGTACTTGGGTGGCTCAGTCAGTTAAGCACCTGACTCTTGACTTCAGCTCAGGTCATGATCTCAGGGTTGGGAGATCGAGCTGCAAGTCAGGCTCTGTGCTCAGCACGAGTCTGCTTGAGATTCTCTCTCCCTCTCCCTCTGCCTTCCCTCCACCTCAAATAAATCAATAAAATATTTTTAAAAAGTAAATACTTGGGGCACCTGGGTGGCTCAGTCGTTAAGCGTCTGCCTTCGGCTCGGGTCATGATCCCAGGGTCCTGGGATCGAGCCCCGCATCGGGCTCCCTGCTGGACAGTGAGCCTGCTTCTCCCTCTCCCACTCCCCCTGCTTGTGTTCCCTCTCTCACTGTGTCTCTCTCTGTCAAATAAATCAAATCTTAAAAAAAAAAAAAAGTAAATACTTAAATGAGTTACATATGATAGAGGGATTAGACTTTGTTTAAATTAGGTGTGACCTGAAGGTCTAAAACTGGGGTCTATGTTTATAGACAAACATTGTTTTAGGCAGACTTTTTGTTGTTGCCCTGTCTAAAGATAAATACAGTTGCTTGACGAACTGGTTGAAAATCGTATCACAGGGGTTATCCAAGCATGGGATGTATGGCCATGTGTTATGTGAATTTATAAGAATCAAATGAGTAGTTGGAATAGATCAGATTCAAGGTTCTTTTCAATACAAAGTTTCTGTGATTCCCCAATAATTCTTTTGAGCTACATAAGTACAAGCAAGTGTGGAAATTAATGGAAGACAAATTTCAGCTCAAGATAAGTAAGAACTTCCTAAGAATTATCGTTGTACAATGATCTAATATGTTCTCTCAATAGTGAGCCTCATTCCCTACGAGAGGAAATGTCAAGGTGTATTCACTGTTTAAGATCATTTGTAGGTCCCCTGAATGCTGTTAAAATCAGAATATTCTGCCTGGCATTCAGACCCTTTCTGGAAGACCTGCTCTATCAATCTGTATTTATGTCTGTTCCCCAAGTCAGAGTCTCTACTGCAGAAAAATTAATATTTCTATGACTGTTTACATAGTTTCCACCATTATAACTCTGATTATAACATTCTCCTAAAGTGGAATACCTTCTCTCTTTTTTTTCCTTCTGTGAAAATCTTACACATTTGTCAAAAACAGTTCAAATTTCATTGACACCCTCCCTGACTCATTTCATCTTTCTGCTTTTTTTTCCTCTGCAGAATGCTACCTGCTTCATAAATCTGTCTCTCCAAGACAAAATCAGTTGTTTCTAATACTTTCCTACGTGTTTATCCTCCATTCTCAGTCTGTAGTCAGAACCAAATCTTATACTGCTCTTATACTGATCAAAGCACCTGTAGCACAATTTGACACCGAACTGGTACTTGGGAAATGCTTGTTGTTGCTCTTAAGAGTGTCCTGGGAGTCTAATCACATCCATTCTCTGAATGATCTCAGGAATATCACTGTTACTTAATCATTTTTCAACCATGTTTTACTAGTTATCTATTGCTGGGTAACAAAATGTTTCAAAACTTAGGAACTAAAAACACAGTTATTTGTAGAACATAATTTCTGAAGGTCAGGATTCTGAGAGTGACTTAGCTGGTGGTTCTGGCTTCGGGTTGCACATGAGGTTTTAGTTAAGCTGATGGTTAGGGCTGCAGTCATCTGAGGGCTTGACTTGGGCTGAAGGATCTGCTCACAAGGTAGCTCACTGAAATGATGTTGTCTGAATACCCGAGTATCTTGCTGGCTGTTGACAGGAGGTCCCCTGTACCTTCTTGGGTGTCCTCGTGGCATGGCAGAAGTTGCTTTGACTTTTATAAACTAGTCTCAGAATGCATATACTATTACTTCTGCTGCCTATTAATTACATAGCAACCCTAATTCAATGTGAGAGAATTACACAAGGGTGAAAATATTAGGAAGTAGAGATAATTGAGGGCCATCTTAGAGGCTTGCCAACACACATCTCTTATTAAACATTTTATATAATCAAATTTATGAAGTGATTTTTATTATGTGTGCTTCATATAATTGTAGAATAGTAACAGGAACAAAAAAAGATTGAGCTATTTTAGTGATTTTCCTTTCAGTTTTGTATATTTTTAAAATTTTATTGAATTAATCAAATTTCCTTATATTTTGATTTTTTGATGGAAACTGGAAAAATTGGAAAAATAAAGGAAATTGAATAAAGAATAAAGAGCTTAATTAGGTTCCTTCAAATTTCATTCTGTATTTTCAGTGTGAATTATACTGTTATTGAATAAAGCAGAAATTTAAGAGCTTAGATTTAATTAAAACAGAAGAGGTGATTTTGATCAGTGTTAGATAATAAATGTACTTTCCTTATGATAATTGTAAAAGTTAAATATTTTTTCCTAGAATCTTCAGACATTTTTTTCATCATCAGTGAAAATGTTCTTTTTAAGAAAATAATTTTTGAAGATTTATTTGTTTATTTCAGAGAGAGAGAGAGAACATGGGGGGAGAGTCAGAAGGAGAGGGAGAGAGAGAATCTTAAGCAGACTCCTCACCAAGTGCAGAGCCCGATGCGGGGATTGTTCCTAAGATCATGACCTGAGGTGAAATCAATAATCGGACGCTTAACCCACTGAGCCACCCAGGCGCCCCAAGAAAATAATTTTAAATAATGAATGAGGGTAAAAATGATGAAAACTGTAGATGTTGCTTTAAAACATGTGATCAAATTTCAGATGTTTTCTGAACTAAACTCTTTTGTTTACTTAAAATTATAAGTTGATAACAGTCTTAGCCTTACTGACTTTCACAAACTTTTTCTAACATAGACCCTCTTGAATCCAAATTTCTCTCTGTTGTAAATCTTTATCTCTGAATGTCCAAACCTTTCCTCTTTCATGTAAGTTGATCATCCCAAATGAAGATGCTTACTTTACTCCAAATCCTACTTCACTTGTTCTTGAATACCACTTATACAGATATCATTTTCTATATATTTGTTCTCTTTTATATTTTTGTGTGTAACATTTCATCTTCCTACCTAGAATGCCATCTCCTGGAGATGGGCAATTCTGCTGCTCACACCTAACACTGTGCCTAGTCATGTCAGGTTTACACAAATGGTTTTTGAATTGAAATATCCTTGCTTTACTCCAGATTTTACCCAAAATGTAGAGTTGTATGTATGTCCTTATAAGTCTATTTACATGTATATGTAAAGTGAGTTGTACGTGTAAGTGAGTTTAGTTAAATTGCTGCTACTGTTATACAATTAATCACTTATTGACCTTTATTTTTTTTTGGTAATAGGGTATTTCTATAACCATCAGTGATACTCTACTGTGCAGTTTTTATGCAATAATATTAATATATTGTTCTAGCTGGAAATGCTTTCTGAATCATCAAAGATATCTTAAATTGTATTCAGCTTGCTGTAGTATTATGTAATTACATTTTATTACCTTTCAAATGGACAATCTATGTATAATAATTCAGTATCCCTTTATCCTTCTTCAGAAAACCCTATCCAGGCTTGTATTTGTGAACTATCCTCTTCATTTCTTAGTCCTTGTGCTTCAGAAAGGGTTTCACTCCTGGCTGGTAGAGGATGCTTTCTAGGCTCAGACCAATGAGATTATCATTTAGTAATCCAGTTAAATGACAGTCATCACACAATCATACTTTCAAAATCAGTAAGAAACAAGATGTGTCTAAAAAGGTATTCTTATTTTTCCCTTATGAGATTTGAAGTGGAAAGAATGCAAGGTGAATTTACTCCCATATCTTTACAGCAATAAGAGAAATGCCTGTCTTAGAAACAAGCCAACATAAAGAACTGAGCCAAGAGAGAGAAAGAAACTGGGTTTTCTTATCATTTGAGCCCCCGGTTTTGGTTTCATGCAGAAATCAAATACCAAATTTTCCTACTGCTCAAGATGGCAGCATATTCACTATATACTAATGGCTAAATAATTTTAATATTTTTATTTTTGGTATTTCTGATCTGATAAATACCTCCCCTTGGTATTTTTAGTGGCTTTGTCTATCTTTTACAGAACCTGTTAGCTAAACAGGTCAAACTTCATACCTGTTAGTTTTTTCTATTTGACTTAACCTATCAGATAATTATTTATCACTGATATGCTCTAGCTATGGTCATTTTCTAAAAGCCTGTTGGCAACACTCAGTTTGTTTCCTGAGATTAAGAATTCCTCATATCAGTGAGATCATATGATACATGTCTTTCTCTGATTGACTTATTTCGCTCTTGGTGATAGATATTGGGGAACGTATGTGCTATGGTGAGCGCCGTGAATTGTGTAGGACTGTTGAATCACAGACCTGTACCTCTGAAACAAATAATACATTATATGTTAAAAAAAAGAAGAAGATAGTAGGAAGGGTAAAATGAAGGGGGGGAATCGGAGGGGGAGACGAACCATGAGAGACTATGGACTCTGAGAAACAAACTGAGGGTTCTAGAGGGGAAGGGGGTGGGGGGATGGGTTAGCCTGGTGGTGGGTATTAAAGAGGGCACGTATTGAATGGAGCACTAGGTGTTATACGCAAACAATGAATCATGGAACACTACATCCAAAACTAATGATGTAATGTATGGTGATTAACATAACATAATAAAATAAAATTAAAAAAATACTCTAATTGTAACTGCATCATTAGATACTAGTATAATAAATTGTAGACACATGAATATATACTTGCATTAATTAAATCTAGTAAAAATGTCTATTTTGGCTTTATAAAATGTAAATTACAATACCCCCCAAAAAATAAAATAAATAAAAGCCCGTTGGCAGTTTCAAATACTTAGTAGCATATAAAGACATTTTCTTCCTGCACAACTATCTCTCTTTTTTTTTTTAAAGATTTTATTTATTTATTTGACAGAGAGAGACATAGTGAGAGCAGGAACACAAGCAGGGGGAGTGGGAGAGGGAGAAGCAGGCTTCCCGCGGAGCAGGGAGCCTGATGTGGGACTCAATCCCAGGACCCTGGGATCATGACCTGAGCCGAAGGCAGATGCTTAACGACTGAGCCACCCAGGCGCCCTGCACAACTATCTCTTAGTAACTTGACCGAACTCTAGAAATGAAGATGTGACTTTCATCTGGAATTATCTATGATATTATCTATGATCAGTACACAGTTGGGAAGTGTGATTTGTTTTTTTGGTGAAGAGATCTATGAGCCTAGATCATTACAGTGTATTCAGACCTGTATAACATTCAGCACCAGGTCATGCCAACTCATTCTACACTCCACATATATTTATATTTACTTTGTCTTACATTTAGCTCGCATGAGGTCAAAACACACATGCTATGTCAGTTGGGTTGCTTCAGATAAACATTATGTATTAGGGTTCTCCAAAGAAACAGAAGGAATAGGGTGTATATATACATAAAGAGAGATTTATTTGAATGAATTGTGCCATGCATTGCAGAGGCTGGCAAATCAGAATCTACACACAGAATAATATTTGACCAAGTATCTGGCACTATGGTCCAGCCAAACTGACATATAAAATTAACTATCCCAGACTTGATAGCAAGACCATAAAAACTTTAACATGAAATTCATAGAATGTGGTTTGTTTCATATTAGCTTTGCCTTCCTCTTTGATATCCTTAATCTCTACTTACATTTACTTGCATTTTAAATTATTTGATAATTAAGTTTGCTATTGACACTCGTCAACAAACTGTCTTCCTCTAGTAAATTGCAAAGGTCATATTATGTTATCACTTTTATCAAATCAACTCTGGGTTTAATGTTCAACATATGTTTCCCTTGCCCAAATAAATTCCTGAAGTAACATCACAGAGATTAACACCAATACACAGGATTCTGCCCTAAAATTTCCACAAAGGGTTTAGAGTCTTAATAGGTCATTGGCTAAGACCTGATGAAATTTTAAAAGGGCAAAATCTTGTGTCTAAAGAATATCTTATCTTAGTTTTTATAGTTTACACTTCTTAAAGGATTCACAATCATTTGAATTTTTAACTTTTTCATAAATCTAGTTTCATTACATTTCAACCTCCTGTAAATACTGTATTAAAAATAACTAGAGTGAATTTAACATTTTCCATGTAATGATTTTCTGGGTTCATTACCTTTTACTGGAGCAGAACTTTAATGTAACAGATAGGTGTAAACATCTAAACATCTAATATCAAGATCTCCTGGAGAAATGATTGCTTTCCTGGTGATAAACAGGTTTATCCAACTTTTATCAAAGTTCAAGGTATAGTTCAAGACCTCAAAGAAAACTGTAACTTCCAACCTCATGGAGGTGAATTTCCTGCTCTTTAACTATCTTTTAATTTGTCTTCCTTTAATGCAATCTTTATTATATCTTCAGTTGCATGATCTTATGCTTTAGAATGGTTTGGAAGAAAGTTTCTAGGAAATAAGTCTACCTGCTGCACGGAATTACAGTATTTTCTCAGTCATATCACATCTGTGATGCCACTTAACACCTGCACCACACTTACATTGGTGAATTGCTGTTGCCTGCTCTGTGACTTAATGGCACAGAATATACAGCATATGTTGGTAATTCTTTTGTAATATGTTTGAAAATGTGCATACAAATGAATCCTCTTCAGGTGCAAGAGCATGAATTTATAGTGCAATTAACAGTTTGAGTTCCACACCTGCTTTAAATACCACATAGGCTTGTATTTTAATTACAAGGTATGCAGTGAGACCACCCAAAGTCTCTATTCCATAAGTAGTCTAAAGAACTGGGGCAAGTCCCAATAGTTCATTTTTGCCCTTGCTTCCCTTGCCTTTGGCGATGTTTCTAGGAAGAAGTTGCTGCGGCTGAGGTCGAAGAGGTTGCTGCCTGTGTTCTCCTTTAGGGTTTTGATGGACTCCTGTCTCACATTGAGGTCTTTCAACCATTTGGAGTCTATTTTTGTGTGTGGTGTAAGGAAATGGTCCAGTTTCATTCTTCTGCATGTGGCTGTCCAATTTTCCCAACACCATTTGTTGAAGAGACTGTCTTTTTTCCATTGGACATTCTTTCCTGCTTTGTCAAAGATTAGTTGACCATATAGTTGAGGGTCCATTTCTGGGCTCTCTATTCTGTTCCATTGATCTATGTGTCTGTTTTTGTGCCAGTACCATACTGTCTTGATGATGACAGGTTTGTAGTAGAGCTGGAAGTCCTGAAATCCAAGTTTTGATCCTTGTTTTCAAGGCCCAGGCATTTTACATTTAATAGATAAATATACTTTTTATAGACAACTCAAATACCCAAGGAATTAAAAAATAAAATGTCAGATATTTTAAATAACAGAAGAAAAAAATGAAGATTGGTTAAATGATTGAATATTTTTTATTGAGGTAAAATTTATTGAGGCATGTTACATTATACTAGTTTCAGGTGTTCAACATAATAATTCAATATTTGTATACACTCCAGAGTGATTATCACAATAAATCTAGTTACCATCCATCACCATACAATCCACCCCCTTCAACCTTTCACCTACCTCCCCATCCCCTTCCGCTCTGGCAACCACCAATCAGTTCTCCACATATATCAGTTTTGTTTTGTTTGTTATTTGTTTGTTTGTTTTTAGATTCCATATATAAATGAAATTATATGGTATTTGTCTTTCTATGACTGTCTTATTTCACTCAGCATAGCGAAGTCCATCATGTTGTCACAAATGGCAAGATTATATCCTTTATTATAGCTGACTAGTATTTCATTTTGCAGGGTGTGTGTGTGTATGTGTGTGTGTGTGTGTGTGTGTGTGTGTTGTGTCACATCTTCTTTACCCATTCATCCATCAATGGACACCTAGGTTGTTTTTGTATCTTGGCAATTGTAAATAATGCTGCAGTGAACATAAGAGTGCAAATATCTTTTCAAATTAATGGGTTTTTTTTCAGATAAATAATTAGAAGTGGAATAGCTAGATCTTACAGTAGTTCTATTTTTAATTTTTTGAGGAACCTCCCTTCTGTTTTCTATAGTGGCTCTACCAATTTGCATTCCCATGAATAGTGTATTAGGGTTTCCTTGAATTTTGATTGATTAAAAATAGAATTCAATACCTAGGAAGAATTAGATTCATACTTTTGATTTAACATATTTCTGGAATCTGTACTTTTTATTTGTATAGTTCAACATTTCTGACGTAGATTATAGAAATATTTCCATACTTAGCTTTGTAAATGTCCTTCTTCATTTCCACCAGCAGTGTGTATGTTGTTCCGTATTCTTACCAACACAAAATCAACAGACTCTTAAATCTTTGTCAACCTTGCCGTTATATTAACATGGTCTTAATTGACATGTCTCTAATCCTGATGTAGTTTTCATATGATAATTGGCCATTCTTTTTTCTTTTCTTTCTTTCTTTTTTTTTTTACTATGATTATGCTACAGTTTTTTTTTTTATTATTATGTTATGTTAGTCACCATACAGTACATCATTAGTTTTTGATGTAGTGTTCCATGATTCATTGTTTGCATATAACACCCAGTGCTCCATGCAGTACGTGCCCTCCTTAATACCCATCACTGGGCTAACCCATCCCCCCATCCCCCTACCCTTTAAAACCTTCAGTTTGTTTCCTGGAGTCCATAGTCTCTCATGGTTCATCTCCCCCTCTGATGTCCCCCCCCTTCATTTTTCCCTTCATTCTCCTAATGTCCTCCATGATATTCCTTATGTTCCACAAATAAATGAAACCATATGATAATTGACTTTCTCTGCTTGACTTATTTCACTTAGCATAGTCTCCTCCAGTTCCATCCATGTTGATGCAAAAGTTGGATATTCATCCTTTCTGATGGCTGAGTGATATTCCATTGTATATATGGGCCACATCTTCTTTATCCATTCATCTGTTGAAGGGCATCTCAGCTTTTTTCTACTTTTATAACATGCTTGCTGCCTGTTTGTTCAAATGTCCTTTCTCCTTTTAAGTGGGGTTGTCATCTTATTGATTTGAAGAAATGTTTTATGCTTTACATACCAAATTATTTTATGGTTATTTTAATTGCAAATAGTTTCTCCCAGGTTCTACCTCATTATTTAATTATCTCTATAGTCTTTTCATGAATAACAAAGCTTAATTTTAATGTAGCAAATTTATTAATATTTTCCTTCATATACCATTAATTTTCCCTTATATACCAATATTTTATATAAAATATTGTCCTAACCCAAAGTCCTAAAGCTATTATTTCCTTCTAAAAATTGCAAAATGTTTCTTCTCATTGTTCATCTCTTGTTCTACCTGGAATTTATTTATTGCTTTGGTGTGAGGCAGAAAACCAATTTCATTTTTTCTCTCAAATAAGTATTATCTCAGTACTAGTAAATAATAGTAAATAGTGTCCCAGTAGTATCCCATTTATTGCTCTTTTCCTGACACTTTTGTCGTACTACAAGTTTCCATGTAGAGGGTGACCAGGTTCTGATCTAATGGTCTCCATCCCTGTACCAAGACCACACTGCATTAATTAATAGAGTTTTATTAAAAATACTTTTAATAACCGACAGAACAAATTTCCACACCTTATTATTTTTCAAGAGAAACTTGGATATTTTTGATATTTTGTCCTAATATAGCTATTTTAGGGTCAGCTTCTCAAATTATTAGACATATATGTTACTTTTTGTTTTATTTCGTTTTAAATTAGAACTGAATGAATGAAATCTACATATAAATTTGTGGATACTTGCATTCTTATGACCATTTCTTTTTGTTGTTAATATTTTTTAATGATGTTTTTTAAAAGTTTCTCTGTAAAAGTCTTAAATATCTTTCATAATATTTATTCCTAGGTTCCTTTTGTTGTTGTTGTTGATATTTTATTTTATTTTTATTTTTTTATTTATTTTTTTTTTTTTTAAAGATTTTATTTATTTGACAGAGAGAGACACAGCGAGAGAGGGAACACAAGCAGGCAGAGTGGGAGAGGGAGAAGCAGGCTTCCCGCCAAGCAGGGAGCCCGATGCGGGGCTCGATCCCAGGACCCCGGGATCATGACCTGAGCCGAAGGCAGACGCTTAACAACTGAGCCACCCAGGCGCCCCAATTTTATTTTATTTTTAAAGATTTTATTTATTTATTTATTTGAGAGAGAGAGAAAGAGCAGAGAGGGAGAGGGTGAAGCAGACTCCCCACTGAGCAAAAGGCCATTGCGGATTCCATCCCAAGACCCTGAGAGCATGACCTGAGCTGAAGGCAGACACTTAACCGACTGAGCTACCCAGGCACCCATTGTTGATATTTTAAATTGCGTCATTTGTTGTTATTTTAGTAGACCATATTATTATTTGAAAATATTTGTATTATTATTTGAAAATGAACATAATGAGCTCAATGGTAGAGCTGACCTGTGCAAACATGTAGCATAAACAAAAAAACATCATCCTTGAGTTCCAAGCTAGTGAGATTTTAGAGTCATTTGTTACTGCATCATATTTTAATTCTTTTTTCTCAACCTTCTTTTCTTTATTATAGTTCTCTACTCCCCAGTGTGATTTTTAGACATTTTTTTTTTTTTTTTTTTTTTGGTCAAGTAGAATTGAGCTGAGTTGGCGGGCCAAATATGATTGCCATATCTAACATTTTTTTCACCTCTGAGAACCAGTTTTCATTTCCTTGGTGATATCATATCAGAATATTTCAATCTGAAATAGTTATATTCACTGACCCTTTGTCTTTTTTGAGTATCAATAGAGTTGATTTTGTATAATCATGTTATATACAACTCTCTTGCTTAAGTTTCTAAGTCGAATCATTTTTTGTTTTTAAAAAATTCTATGCTGGGCGCCTGGGTGGCTCAGTTGGTTAAGCGACTGCCTTCGGCTCAGGTCATGATCCTGGAGTCCCGGGATCGAGTCCCACATCGGGCTCCCTGCTCAGCGGGGGGTATGCTTCTCCCTCTGACCCTCGTCCCTCTCGTGCTCTCTGTCTCTCATTCTCTCTCTCAAATAAATAAATAAAATCTTAAAAAAAAAAAAAAAAAAAAATTCTATGCTGACAAATATATACAATTAATAATACTATTGTGTTTTTTTTCCAAATCTTTTTGTTATTAATCTAGTTATTTACTTTCCTTGTTGACTCAAGTTGAACATTCTAATACAATATTAAGCAGAAAAAGGGATAGTGAACTTCCATAACAGTTCCTGATTTTAAAGGAAATATTTCCTTTATTTCTGTATTAGTAAATGTATTTGCTGTATGATTTTCCAGATTCTCCATATCAGACTAATAACATTTCCATCAGTAATAGTGAATACATGCTAACCTTCTGTACCAATGATACCTTAAAATACATAATACATTGGTCTAAATAAGATAGTTTTAATCTCTCAAATAACTATTGAATGACAATTTGGCATCTTTAATATGTCTCAGATGACTCAAGTTGTTATTTCCCAGCCATTTTGTTTTCCTCACTAGATTTTATTTTAAAAAATTTCAAATTTACACAAAAGATGAAAAAATACTACAAAATATACCAACATACCTATATGCTCTTCACCTATGGTCAATAAATGTGAATGATTTCCTGATACATATATATATATATAATACATATATAATCTCTAGATATAAATACTCCTCTAAACTCCATACTCCTGTATATGTATTATACATAGTATACGTATTATTATTTATTATTATAAATTAACACATACATACCAATTCATGCTAATCACAAAACAATTTTAATGAAACTAAAATATTCCTAAAATTATGCATATATCTTCATCAGAATATACCATTAAGACAGTAAAGAAAAAAATCACTAAATAAGAAACAATAATATTAAAGCACATAACATCAAAAGATTAGCATCCAGAATATCTAAAAGCTCTTTTAAATAAAGGAAAACAAATTGCAGTCCCGAAAATAAACAACAACAACAAGAACAAAAGGCATTTCATAAAAGAGATAGTTTGAATGGCTAAACAAATGAAAACATATCAACTGTATTATTATCAGAGAAATACAACATAAGATTCACACTGATTTCATTTAACATCCATCAAATGAACCAAAATAAAACTAAGGTGTGCCAGTGTTGATGAAAACGTGGAGCAATATAGAAAATTGTATATGAACACATATCCTGGTATAACTGTAAATTGGCAAAATCAATGTTCAAAATTATCCCCATTATTTAGTAAATTTGAATATGAATATACACAAAGACTGAAAATTTCCACTCAGAAATCACCCCTAGAGAAATAGTTGCATATGTGCATCAGGAGACATACTGAAGGATATCCAAAGAAGCATTGTTTTGGAATAGCAAAAAATTGGAAAAAAGAAACAACCCTAAAATCTCTCAGCAGGCAAAAAGATAAAGACATAGTGGACATAAGGATGAAAATACATGATGGGACACTATGTAATAGTGAAAATGAATCAACTATAGCTATATGCATCAACATAGATTTTTCCTCTAAAATAATGTTAAATATGATCAAAAACATGCATTCGAATCCATTCAGTATTATTTCAGTCACACAAAATTTTTTTTTCAAGATTTTATTTATTTATTTGACAGAGACATAGAGAGAGAGCACAAGTAGGCAGAGAGGCAGGCAGAGGGAGAGAGAGAAGCAGACTCTCCCTGAGCAGGGAGCCCGACCTGGGGCTCAATCCCAGGACCCTGGGATCATGACCTGAGCTGAAGGCAGCCGCTTAACCTACTGAGCCGAAGGCAGCCGCTTAACCGCCCCCACACAAAATTTTTTTAAAGATTAAGAGACTTAGGGTGCCTGGGTGGCTCAGTCGGTTAAGGGGCTGCCTTCGGCTCAGGTCATGATCCCAGGGTCCTGGGATCGAGCCCCGCATCGGGCTCCCTGCTCCGCGGGAAGCCTGCTTCTCCCTCTCCCACTCCTCCTGCTTGTGTTCCCTCTCTCGCTGTGTCTCTCTCTGTCAAAAAAAAAAAAAAAAAGATTAAGAGACTTGAAAATATATTGAAAAATAATTCAGTATACATGGGAAAGCTATAAAGAAAGCAAAGAACAAATAACATAAAATTCAGAATATTACTTTGTGAGTAGGGAATGCAATCTGGAAGAAGCTCAGGGCAGGTTTGAAAGTTATTAATATTCTATTTTTAAGCTATACATTATATGTTTGTACATACACATGCATATACCTATAATATACAAATTTCTTACATAAAATAACCTCCCCCAATGTTACAAAATATTTACATACATTATTTCTTCTCTTTTGGTTGAAATAAATTAAAATTTTTAAAAATATAACTTTAGCCAGATTAGGTAATTTATTTCACTGTATGCTATATTTGTGACAATTTTTTATAAGTTCCAATTTTGTAAATACTGATGGCTGATATAGCAGTAAAGAAGTTTTGAGTATTCAAAAAAAAAGTTAAATTGGGTAAATCAAGAAATGGTGTTGACACAATGTTTAGAAACTGATTGGGTCTTTTCACACTTGGCTGTTCTGGGAAGGGCAACAGGTGGTTGTACATATAAGACTGAGGACTTATAGGTCTATGAGAACCAGGGTTTGTGGTTCAAACTTAAAAAGCATTATACAATGTCTGTGACCAGAATTTGGACAATATATTTTAGCATTCATTGTATGATTAAAATAAAATCATGCTTGTGAGGTAAATATTATTTCTAATTTACAATTCGGGACAATAAAACTAAGACATTAAATTACCAGTTTAAGGTTAAATTATAGGTAGTAAAATCAGAATTTCAACCTCTGGCTCCCTGTCTTTATCCAGTTCTCCGATATTGTGTCATTTTATTCAAGGACAGGTATGTTGAAGATGAACATCTAGAAAGAATTTCATCTTTGGCTTTCAAATAATCTCTATTATTTCTGCTTGTATCATATTGATGTATTACTCTTTTATCACAAGGTTCATCAGAATTTGCTCTTAAACTATTCATTCCTTCAAAAAATAACCAAATTCTCGGGGCGCCTGGGTGGCTCAGTCGTTAAGTGTCTGCCTTCGGCTCCGGTCATGATCCCAGGGTCCTGGGATCGAGCCCCGCATCGGGCTCCCTGCTCAGCGGGAAGCCTGCTTCTCCCTCTCCCACTCCTCCTGCTTGTGTTCCCTCTCTCGCTGTCTCTCTATCTGTCAGATAAATAAATAAAATCTTTAAAAAAAAAATAACCAAATTCTAGTTTAAAATAACACAAGTTATATAGCTAATTGTTCTTAGCACATCCCAGCCCTCCTTTCTCATAGGCATCTGTGAAGAGACCAAAATAAGGATAAAAATAATAATAAATAAAGGTCATATTATCAACAAAAGTAAGATTTACAGTCAGCGCTATGGGAGAATCTGAGAAGATTGAAAGATTAATTGATGTTTTAAACCTTTTTATCTCTACCTTTACATTTCACAATTTTAAAACAAAAGGGGATTAATGAATCTAACAAAGATCCATGTTTCAAAGTTACATAAAATTTAAAACTTGAGAATGAATTATAGAAAAGATAAATAAGGGTAGGAAATTAAGATAAAGCCAGAAGTAAGAGTAGAAACCAAAATTTACATGCTATACTGAGTTCAATAGTTTTCCATCAAAATTCATGTCCTATGAATTCACTAGGAACCTGTGAATGTGACGTTACTTGGAAATAGCGTCTTTGCAGATGTAATTTTGGAATTATGATCTTTGCAGATGTAGTCAGGTTAAGATGAGATCATACTAAATAGGGGTGGGGTGGACAGCTAAATCCAATATGACTAGTGCCCTTATAAGAAAAGGGAAATTTGAACACAGAGACAAGATCATATGGGAGAAGGCCATGTGAAGATGGAGACAGATTGGGGTAATGGAAGCTACAAATCAAGGAAAGCCAAAAATTACCAGCAACCACCAGAAGCTACAAGAGACTTCACAGAAAATGTGGCCTTGCCAATGCCTTGATTTCATATTTCTAGTTTCCAGAACTGTGAGAAAATAAATGTCTGTTTTAACCCTCCCAGTTTGTATAATTTGTCATGGCAGCTCTAGGAAACTAAGGCACAAGACCATTCAGTCTTATATACATATTATACATATGTATACATATATACATATAATAAACATAATATATTAATATATGTACATATTATATATACACACAATAATACATATACTATATTGCATATATCTCATATATATCTTATATATAATTATATGTATATAATTGTATATATAAGATTTATGAAGAATTTTCAATAAATTCAAGGCAAATGAAGCCAAATGGAGAAATTCATTCAGAAACAAACTTGTCTTTACTTTCTAGCAAGGCCACCAGCCTGCAGATAGGACAATACTGCATCAATTTCCTCTAATTTCTTTGTCTTAGAGACACAAGTTTTTGCTTAACTCAGTTAGTAGTACATTCCGGTACAGCTTTCTGAAGAAGGTAGGCTATTTGCCTTTATTTCTGCCTGCCATCCATGCTATTCTTTCTCTATTCATTGAAAATTCTAATTCTGACAGGGAGTTAGAGATGTTAAGGGATAGGAGGATTGAGAATGGGGATTTCAGGGTAAATGCAGTGCAGGGAGGTTGAGGAGGGAGAGGCAAGGAATTTGTGATATAGGAGGATACAAATGTTGAGTGATACAGTTTTAACAACAACAACAAAAGTGCTCAAGGGTAGGAAAGAGTTGACCAGTAGCTCAATGAGGTCTTCCAGGATCCAAGGTTTTTCTGTTCCTGGCCTATAGATATTTTAGTGTTGGTTTCACTTTAAGGCAGTTACATTTGTGATTACAAGATGGCCATTAGTAGTAACAGAGCTATTTGTTCTTTTGTTCATGTCCAGAAGAAGAGAGTTCCTGAGGGACAGGCAGCCTGTTGGGTCTTAAGGACATCATTGAGCTGCTGTACCTAATGCAGGGATTTATTGAGGAAATGGGAGGGGATAATTGAAGGAATATTAGAACCAGTAAATAGGGGCACCTTTGGAGATTAACCTACCTCTGAAATCCTAGTTATGTGAGATAATACATTTCTTTATAGATTAGTAATTTTTGAGTCAGTAGTTTTGTTACTTGCAGCTAAAAGCATGCCACACACAAAATGTGTGCTACACACAATGTGTAAGTGGTAGATACAGAGATCCAAGCCCATGCCTTTTTGATTCTTACACACTACTTTTAACCACTCTGCTATACTGTCGATAAACTGTGATTTGACAAGTGACAAGAATATAGAGCAGTGATAGGGATTAAGGAGTGCACTTGCTGTGATGAGCATTGGGTGTTGTATGCAAGTGTTGAATGACTATATTGTACATTTGAAACTAATATTACACTGTATGTTAACTAACTATAATTTAAACAAAAACTTAAAAAAAGAATATAGAGCAGAAAACAGTCCAACCTAAGAATTTAAGATTCTATCCATAAATATCCATTTAAATGGATGCAATATTCATGTTAAAATAACACTTCCCTGAGCTTTGGAAAACATGAAATTTCAAAGGGCACACTGTTATATCTAAAATTAATTTTTTTAATGGGCCACATAGGGATGCCTGGGTGGCTCAGTCAGTTAAGCATCTGCCTTCGGCTCAGGTCATGATCTCAGGGTCCTGGGATTGAGCCCCACATCGGGCTCTCTGTTCAGTGGGGAGTCTGATTCTCCCTCTCCCTCTGTGCTCTCTCTCTCTTTCTCTCAAATGAATAAATAAAGCCTTAAAAACCTGGGCCACGTATTACTGGCAGTTTCTTTTCAAATTATAAGAATAAACACACAAATCTTACCATTATCCATGTAGGAAAATCAGCAAATATTTATATTCAGCCATACAGCAAATTGGAATGGACTGTCCTTTAACCTCCCTCCCCCCAAATTATGGCAATTTAAAAAGTAACTCAGTCACCTAAAGTAATTTACTTTTTAAGATATCTTCAGGTAAAATCATTGCAGTCTGTTGCTAGGACCTCAGATAATATGAGAAGCTCCCCAAAGATGTGAAATAATCTAATCCTTGGTTAGCATGAGAGAATCTTCCCAGTTGGAACATGTAGTTGTCTGGCAACCAGCTAATGCCTGGTGATGATCAGCAAATTAGTAGATTGGCTAATATGTTCAAAGCCTAATCGTCTTTCTATTTAACTGACAGCTGATATCCTCATTCAAGGTGATTAATACGTTAAAACAGATTTTTGTGTGTGTGTTTTGCTGTTGCTTTTTGTTTTTTTAGCCTGACAGAGTACTAATCACTGCAAGACATTAACTGTTGTTCATGTAGAGAGACCCGAGCACTCCGACCTTTTTCTTCCACCTGGAAATATGTCATCTAACTTGTTTACCGTAATTCTAGTTATCAAAGCCAAAATCTGAGAATCATCCTAAATTCCTTACTCTTTCACATAATCCAAATTGTCCTTGTGCTTTATAGTCTGTTTTAAATTTTTGACCTTTCTTATTTCTCACATTTGTCTCTCTCCCTAGTTGTTTGCCTATATTTAAATTCTCATCAAAATAAACAGCATCCAAACTGATCTCCCAGTGTCCAGATTAACTTAATTTTCTGCTTCCCTTTTCTTCCATATTTATAAAATGAATATCAGATATCACCCTCCTGTTCAACATCCTTCAGTATCTTCATTTATCTACTCACTAAAATAAGAAATTCAGGATTCTCTTTGCTTCATTCCAGTCAAAGAGTAGAGAGATAAATAACTGCTGACAAATGATTTTACAGGCTTTGTTATGGTATTGTCTCATCTCTCTTGAAAACTCTGATCTCATGGAGAGAATTCCCTCTCTGCCCACTTGGCTAGTTCAGGCCAAAGGTGGCTTTCATGTGAGATAGTCCTAAAGTAGATAAGTTAGACCACATTTACCTTGAGATTCATCATCAAGAAACTTTCAGTTCTTACTCTCTTCATTTTTCTAGGTGTTTCATGTCTCTCTCTCCTTCACTCCCTGCTCCTTCCGATCTCTCTCTCTCTGTCCAACTCACCATTTCTTATCACCAGTGTGGAAAGACACTGATGGGGTTTTAGGTTAAACCTTAAGGTGGAAGCTGCCAAGGAGGGATTTTGATCAACACTATTACTGTAGGTTTCTCAGGTAGACATCTAATACAGAGCCATGAAATTCTTCCAACAACCTAAACCCATTCAAGAGTGTTAGGTTGGTGCCAGAGATAAAGATCTTATGGTAATAAAGTTGAAAATTTGCTGGGTATGTGTACTATAGGTAATTTTTTGCAGGGACATCTAGGGAGATGACAGTGGCAAAGCTGAATTCTAGGGTTTGGGATTTTTGATTCCTGGCCAAAGATCATTACGTACTATGCTAACTGGACTAACATTTGAAATAGGAGAAGAAGGTCTTGAGTCCATTGATGTTAAGTCTTTTTCATTCTTAAAGCCACCTCCCCATTCTCTCTACTTTCCCTTCTCTCCCTAAATTTTCCACTCTCTCTATTTCTGCCATGTCTTTGGAAATACCATTCCCTTTCTTATATATGCTGCAAGCAGCTAGTAAATTTCTAATCTTCAGAAACTGTATGTAAATATCCCTCTTTTTTTTTCCTGAGCTCCTAGGGAGACTTTATTTAAAAATACCTAAAAACAATAAAAATTATGGTTTTTTAAAAAATTTTATCTTCACTATGTTGTTAACTCCTGAGTCTAATTACTATGTTCTATTATCTTTGTATTTCCAAAATCTAGTGCAGGCCCTGAAATTTAGTGCACTTACTGTATTAAAAACAGGCCTTGGGGTGACTGGGTGGCTCAGTTGGTTTAGTGTCTGCCTTGGGATCAAGTCCCTCATCGGGCTCCCTGCTCAGTGGGAGACTGCTTCTCCCTCTCCCTCTGCTGCTCCACCCACACTTGTGCTCTCTTTCTGTCAAATAAATAAATAAAATCTTTAAAAAAAATAGGCCTCAGAACCAGAAAGTCTAGATTTGAATATTGGTTTTGCTACTTTTATTGTGGAAAAAATTACTGAACCTTTCTAAGCTGAATTTCCTCATATTTATTTGACTCTCTTTTTAGTCATTCCTTCATTTACCAAATATATTGAGAAGTTATTATTTTCTAGTTGTTCTGATCAGATGCTAAAACACATTAATAAGCAAAACAAAGTTATGCAGCACATTATAAAGTTGATAAATTCATTGGAGAACTAAAGATCAGAGAAAGGGCTCCTAGAAGTGTGGGTGGGTAGCAGACTGCAATTTTAGACGAATTGGTTAAGTTAGTCTCGTTGACAAGATGATATACAAAGATTTAAAGGAGCTGTGGATTTCTAGGGAAGAATATTCCAGGTAGAGGGAATAATTAATGAAATGTCCCTCAGGCAGGATTTTGCCTGGCATGTGACCAGTAAACCGAGGACACCAATGTAGCTAGAGCAGAGTATATGAAGGGCTGAGGCCTGAAAGAAAATGGAACTTGATTGTAAAGGGCTTTGAAAGCCGTTAAAGAGGTTTTGGCATTTATTATGAGCAAAATAAGGGACCAGTAGAAGAGTTGGGACAGAAGAGGGAGAGAAAACATTTTATGTTTCAAAAGAATCACTCTGGTTGTTGTACAGAAGCAGAGAGACTGGAATGGACATTTGTAGTATTCTCGGGGAGAGATGATGTTGACTGGATTGTGTAATGTGTGGAGGGGGTAAAAATTGATCAGATTCTCAAGGTATTACAGTATTATGAAGGTAGATCTCAGTGGATCTGTGGATAATAAGTGAGATCCTTACTGGACACATAAGTGGATATTCTAGGAGGGTGTCAAATTCCTAAGTCTTGAGTTCAGCACAGAAGTCAAGGCTAAAACAATTAATTTGGAAGTTGTCAGAAAGTGGATGGTAGCTAAAGTCATGAAACTTGATGACATTACTAGAAAAATGAGTGCTGGTAGAGAAAATAAAGTCCATGATTAAGGGAACATGTTAATATTAAGAGCTCAGGAGGATGAGAAAGAAATAGCAAAGGATATTGGGGAAAGACTAAGGTGATTAAAAAAAATCATCAATGTGTGGTGTATGAGAAGCTGAATAAACTGTTTCAAGGAAGATGGAGTCAACACTGCTATGTGCTATTGATAAACCATGTAAGATAGAAAGTAATTAATCATCAGGTACAGCAGTATGAAAATTCTTGTTGACTTTGATAAGAGCAGCTTTTGTGGAATGGTGAGAGAGAGGTGAAGTAAAGGATGATGAGGGTGAAGTGTTAATCAGACATGGTTCAAAACAGATAGAAGAGTTAGTACATACATGTAAACTTTTCAAATTTGTATACTGTTGTGAAAGAGAACAAAGAAATGAGTATGTAGTAGGAAGGAGATATGGGTTACACACACACACACACACACACACACATAGAAAACAATGTCCTTGAATAGCTGAAAGGCATTAGTATATAATGTTCTCAATATGTTCAGGAAAAATCCATCCACCATTATAAGAGGAAAAGCAGATTGCTTCGGTTCAGAATCAGGTGGGTGTATATATGTAATCAAAAGTAATCATCTATATTAATTTTCTATTGCTGCATAGCAAATTACCATAATCTAACTACTTGAACGACACATGCTTACTGTCTCAGTTTTCATGGGTCAGAAGTCCAGATATGGTTTAGCTGTGTCCAGTGCTTTGGCTTTCACCAAACTGTAATCAAGATGTTAATCAGGATTGTGGTTTTACCAAAGACTTGAGGTCTGCTTCCCAGCTCATATATTTTTGGCAGAATTCATTTCCTTGCAGCTGTGGAACTCTTGACAGCTTGCTTATTTTGAGCTAGCTCCGGAGATAGCCTCTATTGCTTTGAATCTCTTGTCTTCAGAGAAGGTCTCCCTCTTTAAGAGTTATCTTGAGTAAGTCAGTCCCACCCAGGATACTGTCCCATTTGAGTAACTGAAATCAAGTGAGTAGAGACATTAATTATATCTGCAAAATCCTTTTATCTTTGCTATATAATGTGAGTGACATCTCATTCCCTTCCCATATTTTATTTGTTGGAAGGAGGTTATAGGTTATGCCCACATTCAAGCAGAAGGGTCTTCTACTAGAGTGTGATTCATTGAGGGTAACTTTGTGGTAGGTCTACTGCATCTCTTACTGACTCATTTTCTTTTTCCTCTGAGGGAAATAGGAAGCAAAGTCAGCAACTAAGACTGAACTTTGGAGGGAGGTACTAAAAGTCTGAGGAAAAGGAAAAGATTAGAAATAGTCACATGAAGGAGGGGGAGAGACAGGGCCTGGATACTCTATACTGCTAGGCCCACTTGAGATTGACCATGAATTTAATGGTAACACAGTCAGCATTATTTTGTGTTTTCCTTCAGTTATATTAGGCTGTGTGAGTTTTGTGATGGAGTAGACAGAGAGCTGAATTTTAATTCATGAGAGTAGAGCAAAGTGGAGGGATGTCAGGTAGTTGATAATAGAGATTTAGATTGTTAATTAAAGATAAATTGATTTTGTATCCTCTGAAATGCATTAAATAGTGCTTTCCTCTAAGTATTTATTTAAAAAAAAATGTATTGAGTTTAAATTAATGTATTTGAACCTAGGATAGTACTGTAAGTCCTGTGAATATTCATTATTTATTTGATACTTATAATAATCATCAGTTTCTTTACCTGTTGAAGAAAATCAAAAGAGATGTCAAATTTGTCTTAAATGTTAATACATTTATAACACTTATTTATATCTTTGCATATTAAACACACTTCAGTATTTAATGGCTTCCCATAATAAAGCACAGTTTTTTCTTTCATATTTTTCCTAATCTCAGAATAGTTTTGAAATGCAGAAATAGTGAATATGAATATAATTAAAATACCCCCCCCAAATAATTCCAAATATATTTAGTCACTTTTACAAAGTTGATGGTAAGGCCTGCCTCTGTACTTTACATTCTAACTCAAATCAGGTATTATTACACCCAGTGCAAGCCTGATGTGGAGCTCAGTCTCACAAGCGTGAGATCATGACCTGAACTGAAATCAAGAGTCCAACGCTTAACTGACAGAGCCACCTAGGATCACTAAGATATATGCTTTTTTACCAGTTTGATAAAGCATAAAATGTTTTATAATAATTCACACAAAGCCCTTAATATTACAAACAGTGGTATAGATTCATGGAACTTTTATGAGGGCTATCTGTATATTTGTTAATACATACCAATCCAGAAATTTCAATTCAAGGGATAATTCAGTGATATAAAATAAGATACTGTGTGTCATAACACAATTTTTTTAAAAGATTTTATTTATTTATTTATTTATTTATTTATTTATTTATTTATTTGTCAGAGAGAGAGCACAAGCAGGGGGAGTGGCAGGGAGGGACAGAGGGAGAAGCAGACTCCCTACTGAGCAGGGAACCCAATGCAGGACTCCATCCCAGGACCCTGGGATCATGACCTGAGCCAAAGGCAGCTGCTTAACCAACTGAGCCACCCAGGCATCCCATCATAACACAAAATTATAATTGCTTCGCTAGAGGCAAAGAGAGTTAATTATTTTATATATATATATATATATAGTTGTCATGTAACTGTTATTAAGAATATAGTCGATCCAAGAGTACATAAGCAATATGGTGGAATAGGAGTTTTCTGCCGTTTTTCTCCCCCAAACACTGATTTTGATGAACACCCATGGATCAGAATAATTTTGTGGAAGTCCAGGAGACCAGGTGAAGAACTCCCAGCATACCAGTGGAACAAAATATTGAGACTGAATTCAGTGAAGAGGGAAAAAGAAGAGTTTCCCTTTACTCACATCACCCCTCCCTCAAGAGGACAGCTCAGGACCAAGGGAGACCCTCTAGGCCTGTTATTTCTCCCTCAGTGGAAAGTGAGAGCATGTGAGTGAATGCATGGATTTCCCAGCTTTATGGTATGCTGCCTAACAGGGTACTTCTTTCTTGCCTCATCCAGAGCACTGGATGAGCTGCCTGACTGAGTAGTTCAGAGGGACATAGAAAACATCAGCCAGGGCTTAGAACATCCCAAAGAAACATGGATCCTACCAAACACTTTGTGGACTATATCAGAAAGCCAACCCATGAGCCACTGGGAATGCCTCATATGTGGATCTCCCTGAGTGGCCTTTGGGCACCCCTAACATTCTATGTGCCTTATACACACACACACACACCAAATCTGTGGTTGGCTTCCTGTGCATGCCCTCAAGAGTGGTGAGTGTTAGACTTTGCAGACAGCAAGTGAGCATGAGTAGAGAGACAGCCCAAATCTGCAAAATTGCGAGAAAGCACCCAAATGTGAGCATTCAGCACTACTCTAGGGAAAGCAAATGAGAGGTTGTCAGCACTCATCCAGGCTTTTCAGGATCTAGAGAAAGCACACAATTTTAAGAATTTCCCCCACCATTGCCCCCAGATGGAACAAGTATGTGAAGCAAGTGTATCCATAGCAAAGATCTGAGAAAGATCTCAGAATCCCTAAGATGGTTGACAGAAGTATTTCTTTTCAAAAGGCAAAAACTAGAGTAGCATAGAGGAGGTAACTGCTTCTTTAAATGTACAGATAGCAATGAGGACTTGAAGAAACAAAAAATCAAGGAAACATGACACCATCACCACCACCAACAAAAAACACAGTAATTTTTTTGCACCAACCCCAGTGGATCTGCAATGTGCCTGATAAAGAATTCAAAATAGTTGTTTAAGGAAGCTCAGTGAGCTACAAGAAAGCACAGAGACAAATAAATGAAATAAGTAAAATAATATACAAGCAAAGTGAGAAGTATATCAGAGATAGATATCGTTAAGAAAGAACCAATCAGATATTCTGGAGATGAAGAGTACAATGAAGGAAATGAAAAAAAAAAAAATGCAATAGAGAACACTGATGGGAGACTTGAGCAAGCAGAAGAGAGAATCTGTAAATTTGAAAACAGTCATTTGAAATGATCCAGTCAACAGAGAAGAAAAAAGAATAGAAAAAGAATGAAGAAAGCCTATGTGAATTGTGGGAAACCATTAAATGAAACTATTTACACACTACAGGTGTCTCAGAACAGAAGAGAGGGAAAATGGGGCAGAAAGCTTAAAAAGAAATAATGGCTGAGGACTTCCCAAATCTGGGGAGAGACTGGGACAAGTTTATGAAGCTTATAAGTCCTCAGATTTAGGCAAAGAGATCTATTCCAAGATATATCATAATAAAACTTGAAAATCAAGGATAAAGAGAATTTTAAAAGCAGGAAAAGGAAAAAGAATCCTTATATACAAGAAAACCCTATAGGGGTATCAGTAAACTTCTCAGCAGAAATCATTCAGACCAGGAAAGAGTGGAATGATATATTCAGAATGCTGAAAGAAAGAAAAAAAAAAAAAACTACCAACCAAGAATATTTTACCTGGCAAAGCTATCCTTCAGAAATGAAACAAACATTTTCTCAGACAAACAAAAGTTGAGGGAGTTTATCACCACTAGACCTGTCTTACAAAGAGATGCTCAGGAAAGTTCTTCAAGTTGAAATGAAAGGGTGCTAATTAGTAACATGAAAATATATGAAAACAGTAAAATACACTGGTAAAAGGTATATAGTCAAATTCAGAATGTTCTAATACTGTAATAAGGGGGATAACTTAATCATTTAACTCTAGAATAAAGGTTAATGGACAAAAGTATTAAAAATAACTAGAGCTACATGATCTCAGCATGTTTCAGGAACTTTTCTGGCCCAGAACATCAAAACACATCTCTAAAAATCAAATAGCCACTGAAAAAAATAACACATTGTTTGGTAGCTATAGTAAGTGTTTAACTTATTTGCTTCGACTTCTTTATATGTATGTTGTGAATCATCATAGTAGACCAACCAGGAATAATTTCCTGGATTTTCTGGAATCATTAAAGGAGTGTGTGTGTGTGTGTGTGTGTGTCTTGAGTTTCCCTATCCTCTTGTCCTTGATTTGGCTGTAGTGAAGAAACCAATTCACTAGAGGCATGCTCAGTTTCTTCTGGTTGCTCCAATATATCATTTTCATTTTTGTTCTTTTAATTATATTTCTTCTACTAGAGTCCTACAACTACAAGCTAGAAAGGTGAAAGTTTAATAAACACTTAACCACTCTGTTAAAATCTAATATATAATTTTAAGCTATGCTGGGCTTAGTCTTTGCTGGTTTAAAAAAAAAAAAAGAAAAAGAAAAGCAGGAGGAAGAGCAAATCAATTTTGCTTTCTAACACTGTGAAGATGATTTTCAGTAGTACTTAAGAACTAAAGGGGGTAAGTGATTGATAAGGTAATTAAATGATAAAAAGTATCAGGCAAGGGTGCAGAAAAAGTACAAATGAGGAAAATGATCAAGTATGCTTGATCTAAAGAAATTACAGTTTCAAATCATATAAATTATAATTCTTAGAGCAGAAAAGAAATCTGTTCCTGGCCTATAATTTTTTTCTAATGCCTTTTTTTTTTAAAGCAATCACTGTGGATATGCTTTCTCTTCCTCTTTTTCCTTCCTTCACATTAGTGTCATGATTTTTAAACAAGGCAATACTTCATCATGTCATTTTTTTCCTGTTAGTTTTATGCCTTTTGCTCAGAAATCAAAAAAATTAAAAAATCTCAATAATTATCAATTTCCTTGTTTTTCATAGTCTTTGTAATTATTACAAGTATCATGCAAATCAACCACATTAATGTGGGGCAGTGTGTAATGTCATATATATTAGACAAAAAATTAATAGTTTTTGTAGGTTGTGGGCATAAGGATAGTATCTCATATCTAGATGGGTTCAAGACTTTGCAGTTAGAATACCCTATGCTACAGAGCCTTATGCTTAATCACTGATATCAAATTAACAGTTTTGGAAATGTAAATCTTTCAGGTTATTAGAGTATTAATTTAGCAAGTTGCTTTTCTGGAAGCAACAATTTGGACATTACCCAATAGAGTTCAAGTATTAATGTAATTACAAAACACAGAATTAACCTTCAGTAATTAGGTATTAGTGGCATGTGATTACCTTCAGTAATTCAGGTATTAGTGGCATGTGAATACATTGAACCTTTCTATGTCCTTATTTTTCTCGGGCTCTTATTCAGATACCATCTCTCCTCACTTTCAGCTCATGGTTCTGGTTTTTTCTTTCTTCTTTTTTTTTTTTCTTTCTGGTTTTCTTAATAAATAAATGCTTACTGCTTATCCCTCTGCATCATGACATTCTATGCTTTCCTGGGTAGGAAGATTCACTTAAACATCTGCCTGGAGAAATTCAACCCACACAACTGATCACCACTAGCACTCTGAGCAGACCATCTCTAGACCTTAGACGAAGGATGAGTTTAGGCAATGACTTTGGATACAAAGATGAGGAAATACTTCAAAGTTTATATGTAACAATATCTGATTTGAGTTAGAATGTAAAGTACAGAGGCAGGCCTTACCATCAACTTTATAAAAGTGACTAAATATATTTGGAATTTTTTTGGAGGGGGGAATGTTTTAATTATATTCATATTCACTATTTCTGCATTTCAAAACTATGTTTCAGGGGTTCAGAATTTCAGTGCTCCAATTTGGAAACCTTATCCTTACTACCATGTGGAGAGTGGCTTGGTTAGGATGGGATCTGGGCTCAGGGATAATTCATGAAATACACTGTGGTCTTGAATTGGACCATATTGCAGACATTAAAATAGTCTTCTCAAAATATGTCCAATACCATGTATGCTAGTTATTTGCATATTGCCTTTAGGACCTTGTGATATTGGAATTGGGGTCTACAAAATATATTTTTAGATTCTCTTACCAGTTAACTTCTTGTTAAGTTATAGAAGTAAGAAAAGCTAGAAACAATTTAAACAGTAGGAAATTAGAAAAGGACTTCCTTTCTTTTTTTCATTTCCTTCCAGTATTGCTGCAGCAGCAAAGTCAGTCCTATCTTTCAGTTTCCTTTGGCACTTCCTGCCCCAGCTATGAGGTATTCTTTCAGAGATCTGAGAAACAGCCATCCAGAAGCTTCTTTCCTGAGTTACTAGGTATTTTCCTTTGGTTCACCTAAACTTCAGGGTAGTAGCAGATTCTTACAGTTACTAATATTTGAATTATCTCAGCATCCCTTAAAAAAATTCATCTTTAGGGACACCTGGGTGGCTCAGTTGGTTAAACATCTGCCTTCGCTCAGGTCATCATCCCGGGGTCCTGGGATTGAGCCCCAGCTGGGCTCCTTGCACAGCAGGAAGCCTGCTTCTCCCTCTGCCTGCTCTGCCTGCCGCTCCCCCTGCTCTCTGTCTCTCTCTCTGACAAATAAATAAATAAAATCTTAAAAAAAATCCATCTTAAATATCTGTGCAACCAATTATCAATGTAATATCCATCACTTACAATGGCTAATGTAATTACTAGTTTCCGGGCTATCGATTACTAATTCTTGTAATTTTTGCTTTCCATCCCTTCAATTTCGGACCCCAGTGATTTTAGATGCTGCTTTAGAATCACTGGATTGAGGTGATTGATCTCATTTTTCAAAGGGGAGTTTGTTAATGATACATAATTGGGACAGAGAGAACTTTGTCTTAAATTCAAGGTGAATTTCTGGTGAATTTCTTCAACTTCCACCTAATGGTAAAAGTTAATGAAAAAGCAACTAAACAGAGGGTACATGGGATAGGCAAGGGGACAATGAAGTTGTAAATTACAACTACAGCCTTGGGACAAGTTACAAAAATATAGAGACAAACTGCCGTTTTGTCATTTCATTATTATATACATACTTAACAAACACTGGCTAAAGTTTTCCTTTCTTCTTCATTTCTCCTGTTATTTTATATAAGGATTGTTGTTGGTAACTTTTAAAACTGAGTATTTAGGAAGTAACCTATATTCAGGTGGATTTATGTTCGAATGAAAATTGAATTAATAGCATTCCAGAGGGGATACACTGGATACAGTTACTGGTGGACTTTGCATCTAAAATTTTTTTAAAAAATGGTAAAAATTGCTTTATATAAATTAAGAATTGTACCTTATTAGGAGAAAGTATTGAGTTGTTACTGGTGTTCCATGAAACTTAAATATGCTTAGAAGGGAGTTTTAGGGTGTATATTTAGTAGATGTATATTTAGGAAGTATATTTAGTAGAAGAAGAATGCTGAGTAAACCAAGGGGTGGATTGTGGTGACTATTCTTCTCTCAGCAGCAAACCTGCCTTTCTATATTCTCTTCTGTTCTGTTAGGACTAGAGAAGACAAACCTCCTGACTTCTGAGTTTCTACTATATTCCATTAGCAGGAAGCATTAGAGGGAGATTTATTAATACATAGGGCTAATAAGAAACCCCCATTTTGTTTGTAGTTGCTATTAGCACTACTTCACGAACAAAGGTTATCTCCATTCCCAATTGCTGGCAGGAAGCACCACATACACTGTACCTTCTCAGAGGTCCAAGTACCAACCATCCTAGGTGGACCAATCGCCAGGAAGGTTGGGTTCCTCTCAGCTGTATTGTGGTCCCTTCTTTGAGCTCCTAGGTTCTAGGCCAGACTTACTGCCTTTGGTTCCTTCAGTCATAAGGAAGGGCAGCTACTTCCTGGAGTGACTAGTACCTGAATTTCCTCAGCATCCTGAAGGTTTTTAACATTTGGTTAACCCATTCCCTGTTTGCAAGACCCAGCATGGTTTCTATTTTGTTTTATTAGAACATAATTGATACAGATGGAAAAAGATCCCCCACAAAAAAATTACTTCAAATATAATATATAAAGGTATGTGCATGTATATGATTCACTGTAAATACACAAAAACATGCCTTATTAAAAGATTACTTAGAGAGAGAGAGAGAACATGAGCAGGGGAAGGGGCAAAGGGGGAGAGAGAGAAATCCTCAAGCAGACCCCCCACTTAGCAGGGAGCCCGTCACAGGGCTAGGGACCCGGAAATCATGAACTAAACTGAAATCAAGAGCTGGCCTCCCAACTGAATGAGATACCCAGGAGCCCCCAAAATATGTATTTTTTAAATATTATATCTGAATAGTGAAATTTTGGATGATTTTTATTATTTTATTTCCCAATATTTTCTAAATTTTCTACATAAGACATCCTCACCTCCACAGTCAGGATAAAATTTAAATGGTAGTAATGTCATATTAGATGTTAGGGAGCAAAGTATTCCCTATTTCTGGGGCCTGGACATGATAGATCATTATTTCACAAAATATATTCTATGGATCACTTGTACTGGAATCATCTGGGATGCCAGTAAAAAAAAAAAAAAAAAAAAAAAAAAAATCTTTAGTTTCTCTCCAGACCCAGTGTCTTTGGATTAATGCTAAGAATCTGAATTTTAGCAAGGTCTTATGCATATATTGACTTTGAGATCAGTCTCCCAAGGGTTGCTTATTTCCTCCTAAGCAAACACTGTTATCCTCACTAGACACATCTAACTGTGGACCTGACATTTTAAGGAAAGAAACAGTACAATAAATGTATTACCTCCATTTAAACCATCTGTCATTTTATCGGATGTCCTTCATCCCCTCCATAAAACCTACTGTGCGATACACATGTCACACTGACCGCTTCCATATGAGACACAGTTCTTCAATTTCACCATGCATTTTATTTTATTTTTTTAAAGGTTTATATTTATTTATTTGACAAAGAGAGACACAGCGAGAGAGAGAACACAAGTAGGGGGAGTGGGGGAGGGAGAAGCAGGCTTCCCGCCAAGCAGAGAGCCCAATGTGGGGCTCGATCCCAGGACCCTGGGATCATGACCTGAGCCTAAGGCAGACGCCTAACGACTGAGCCACCCAGGTGCCCCCACCATGCATTTTAGTTCCGATAGTTCAATCATTTGCGTGCTAAGAGACAGTTTATTTTCATTAATGATTGTGTCATTATAAATACATAAATAAGTAAAATAGGACTTTAAAATGATTTGATTTATGAAAATGAAGTTGAATATTTGAGGAAAGCTACATAAAGTTGAGTGGCTAAGAGGCTGCTACCAAGTCAGGAATGGCAAAGGCATACAAAAATAGTAAGGAGAGGAATCCTAAAATATAGAATGATATTGAAGTTTGCTTCATAATTACCTTTAAATTCCTGTTCTATGTTAAGAAAACAAACTTGATATTGTAGAACATATGTTATGACTGTTTATAGAAAAAACATGAAATCCAAATGGTGGATTAAAGTAAAAGAAAAGTTCTGGGTTCTTATGTCAAAATATTAGAGAACAAATGTATCTTCTGTAAGATTCACTTTTTCCAGTTAATTGACCAAATACATACATATACAGACCAGAAAGCATTGGATAAGGTTTCGTAATATTTTCACAATGATTTCAGTACCGATCAAAATCCCCTGGGGCAGGCATGCTTTAGAGACTTTTTGTGTGATTTCGGATCCAGGATAAATCAAGAAATCAGTTTTGGCCTGATCAGGCATAGAGAATAGAGGTAGTATCATACGCTAAGAAATATTTTACTCTAGCTTAAAATTTAATTTCAGAAGTAAATTGCATGATGATTGGAAGACAAGCAAGCAAGCACTTGGGGCTTCTTTTAATTTTTCTATCTTGTTTCAAGAATAGAAATCTAGCATCCTAAAAATGTAAGCATTCTTACAGATCAACTTTCAACTTAACACAGATTAATTCTTTTATTCCTTATGAAACAATAGTGTTTTAGCATTTTCATTTTCAGGCATTTCAACACCTCATAAGGCACTTTACACATTTTTCAGAAAATTGGAAGGTTTAACTTTAATTCCTATCTTTTAAAAATTATATTCTAAGAAAGGGGTAAAATATGACCATTTAACATTTAAATGTTATATAAGTGTTTTCAGAATTAAAAATTAATAGAATATTGTTGATTTTGGTCAATTTGCTGGCACTGTTGTACAATTAGCATTGGGATTTTAGATTAGAGAGAATCTCTAAGAAAGGGACAGGGATTTTCCAATCAAGATTCATAGGTCTAGGTAAAAAAAAAAAGGCAAAACATAATTTGAAAACATAAGAAATATAATAAATATAATAATTAGGAAATTCCTGCTGTGTCATGAATATTTTAGGAACTTAGTGAATTACTTTTGATTTTTGTTTTTGAAATTGTTTTATATCATTCACCAAGATGGAACTTTCTAAAAAGTGTTTAAGCTAGAAAATATAATCCACTGTGAAGAGTTGAGTAAGGATGCTTGGGGACATAATGATTAAGGAAAAGGAGGAGACATGAAAGCAAAGCTTTCCTTTAAAGAAGTTAAAAAAGAATGAGGGTGGGCAAGAATAATGATTTTTTAAAGATAGAGAAACACTGATGAAAATGTGTCAACTCTACAGCAAAAAATCAAAATTTGAATAAAGGCAGGTAAGAATGTAGTAAAAATGGAGCTTCAATTCAGATCTATTCACATATAAATTTTACTAAGACTGACTACATATAAAATAAGTTGGATAATCAATAAAGGATTTTCTTAAGAATATTTAAAACTCAAAATAATAGCTGGTAAAATCTTTGTAATTGTGTTGAATGTGTAATTATCAGCCACATTGTTGCTTATATCTTATTTCCAAAATATTCCCTAATATAAATTGAATATAACATCATTTAATTCTGTGTTATATCAACTGAAAATATCCATTTACTTTTTAGGTATGATAGGACAATGAAAATGAATGTGGGAATACTCTGATGTCCTGAAAACTCATATAGTTTGTTCAGAATAACAAAAATAATAGATGAATTTACATTTTGAATGTTTTGAATTGCTTTTGTGTTCAATGTTACTTGTTGTAGTCTGAGTATAAAATTGACAATTTCAGTGTAATACATCTAATTTTCTGTTGACTAAATTATATTGAGCAAAGCATATCATTTCCAAATATGCTTCTGAACATCAGGTACTGTAGTATTTTTTACTGGTTTCTAGTTTTTGTTGTATTTAATTGTATATAAACAAAACAATTTCTCTATAAAATTTGAAGAACAATTTCTCTATAAAATGAAAAAGTAATGTAATTTAATTATCAATTAATTTACCCCAAATTATACAATCAAATAAGTATTGTCCCTTTCAAAACTTAGTGAGGAATGCCTGAAGAAAAGAGTTGGGGCTATTATTTGCAGTTATTACAATAATCTAGCTAGGGTTTCAGATACCATTCTGAGTTCTGGAATTATTTTTAAGGTTTAAAATATATTTTAAGTATAAGAAATAATGAAAGATCTTTATGCTTTGACAATGGCTTTGATTTTCAGAAACCAAACATCATTACTATCTAAACCTGAAAAAGCAATAGTTAATGAAGGTGGTTAAAAATTTTGCCAAAATGATGCATGATTATAAAATTATGAGATGGATATTAATCACTAAACTTTAAATTTATCTGAAAAGATTTATAAAATTGTTTTGAGATACAATTGCATACAATAAGATACATTTATTAAAAACAGTTTGCTATTTTATTGATGAATATTACCAGGTATTTAAATGTGTTAATTTCTGATCTGTTATTAATTCAAAGGGAGATTAACTATTTAATATCTTAATTTTGGTTTCAAGATATTACAGCTGGATTTCACCATGGTGAATCAAATTTGGAATAAACATTTGATGAGTGCAGACTAAAAATCCAATTCACTCTTCTTTTGCCAGCCCATCATCTCAGCACAGGGTGTTGCCTCAAGGAGAGAAGGCATCATTTTCTGGTTTGTTTTGTGTCGCTGTCCAGGGTAGCTGTAGTTTGCTGCCACCACTGGCAATCACTACTTTTTTTTTCTTTCCCATACGCTTTGTATTCTGTTATCCCCATTAGCAATTAAATAAGTAAAACATACTCTAAATTAAAATATATATATATATAAGAGATAACAGGCTGACTAAGGGATTTATATTTTTCAAGATTTCATTTTCATATTGCTATAGTTTATTCCATTATTATATTGAAATTTTTTAAATAGGGATCAGTTCCAAGTATGAGAGTAATATAGGATAGTAACATAGATTTTATAATTATTTGGGTATGGAAAGTACATGGAAACCAGTGCTTGGAAGGTGGGACAGGGGCACTGTTTTTCATTCCTTCTTTTCCCATTTGGCCATATCTTCACAAGTTAGTATTCAAATTAGAAGTTCAAAATACATGAGGCATTTTCTATTTGTGAATAATAGCACAACTTCTGACAATGTGTGATTTTTGGAACAATAGATACTCTAGAAATTTTTCGGTACTGCAAAGGGAGCCTAACAGTGTCTTAAGGAACCTGGGCTTCAAAACCCTTCATAACCTGGATGTATCCTTCCTCTGCCTCCTTGAGTTAGCTACTCTGGGACCTGTGTTTCCTCTTTTATGAAAAGAAAATACTTATTTCTAACCTTCAAGATAGTTTTTACTGTTAAATAGGAGAGCATCACCCACATTGAAGATTTTCAATCAATGTTAATTCATATCTCCCATAGGAGAGACTCAAAAGGACATCTTAAGGAAAATTTGCTTTCACCCACTGCTTCTGTTAGTTCAAAAAATATTAATTGGGCACCTACTATGTTTCAGGCACTGTCCTAGGGACCACAGTTACCTCAGTAAATGACTACATAAATCCTTACCCCTGTGAGGCTTATATTTTAGAAGAGACAGATAAATATTTGTTTTCCCTAAATGATCATACGTCTATAGAGAAAAAACATATAAGGGGCATATGGACTGACAAGGAGAGGGGTGAACATTTAAATCAAATGGATCAGAAAAGGCTTCCTGAGAAGAAAAGTTTTAAGGAAATACCTAAAGAATTACATCTGAAAGCAGTTGAAATAAGCCATGAAAATATCTAAGGAACCGCTATTTCAAGCAGAGGGAACAACAAATACTAACGTTCTAGAGGTAGCATATTGGCAAATTTGATGAACAGCAATAAATCCAGATGGCTGGACCAGGGTGAGGAAGGGTGGGGGCGATAGCAGTAAGGTAAAGTTAATGGAAGACATTGCAGACCTTCAAAGATCATCACAAGAACTTTAGCTTTTACTCCACTGGTGTGAAATCATCAAAGGGTTCAGAGAATAGGAGTAAAAACTTGGTTCACTGCACAGAAAATGAAAAAGACAGACCTATGCCTTGCTATCTTGTAAAGTCCAGATTAGTAAAGGAAAAAAACAAAACAAAACGTTGAAGAAACATTTGCAATAAAATGTGCCATGAGACATGACAGCAGGGATGAGTGGGAGTCCTCCATATCCAAGTGTTCATTTTCTGGCTTCTTGAAGTTACAATGTTGCCTAGGGAAACAAAAGTCCTTTCACACTGGGAATATTTATTAAGAAAGTGACTAATTAAAAAAAAATCTCAATTCAGATACTCTGTTCCACCTATTTTCTGTCCAGGCACAGTCACTAACCAATCAGAAAGAATGCCTGCTAAAGCAGTGGGACAGAGTCATGGGGACCCTGTGCTGTGCCAGGAATTTCTCATCTAGTTATTGTATTATGAGGAAGTTTGGGGGTCCCAGAGTAGGGTTAGGCTAGTAAGGGCAGCGGCACCTGACATACTTCGGGCTTCAAGATAGTGATTTTATTTTGAGGTATAGATGTATCTCAAAAACTGAACAACTTATATGGCCACAACAGTTTACTGGCTGAGTATCAGCCCTGCTTCTAATGCCAAACATCTCCCCCGTTACATCAAAGTCTTTATTCCTTGTTGGTCAGTCTTTCACTGATTGTTGGCTATTGCAAACATCTAAAAATAATTCAAATACAATGACATGTGATTTCAAAGTGATACAAATCTTGTAAAAAATGTAAGATTTCATGAAATTCCTGAAAGTGATGTTGGAGAACATTAATTACTGGTAATGATTAACTCATGAATCACTGGTCACTACTAATTAATGCAGTTAAATATAGTTAATATAGACAATGTATATTAATGTGGTTAAAAATACTACTGTACTTTTTGGTGGTGGAAAAAAATTTTAAAAAGAAAATCAACAAGGTTTAAAGATGGGCTTTTCAAATAACTTGATTTGGCAATCTCAGGTAAGCACACTAGGGAAAATTGACTAGCACTTGATTTATGTTTTTTTAAGTTTTTACATAAATTCCAGTTAATTATCACACAGTGTAATATTAGTTTGAGTCAACATTTCCATACAACACCCTGTGCTCATCACAAGGGCACTCCTTAATCCCTATCACCTTTTTAACCCATCCCCCCACCTCCCTCCCCTCTGGTCACCATCAGTTTGTTCTCTATAGTTAAGAGTCTGTTTCTTGGTTTGCCTCTCTTTTTTTTTTCCCCCTTTGCTCATTTGTTTTGTTTCTTAAATTCCATGTGCACACTTAATTTATTTTTATGATCAATTTGCATAAGTCAGGTTATCTTTATAGTCCTGGTAGGTGATCATTATAACTATGTTTCAAAGTTAGATTTCCTTTATTAGAAAAGTTAGATATGAAGTCAAAGCTAATTTCTTTATTGTCATTTATTTCATTCTTTGTTCATCTTAAGAAAAGGAATATAATGGGGCACCTGGGTGGCACAGTCATTAAGCGTATGCCTTTGGCTCAGCATCGAGCTCGCTGCTCAGCGGGAAGCCTGCTTCTCCCTCTCCTACTCCCCTTGCTTGTGTTCCCTCTCTAGCTGTCTCTCTCTGTCTGTCATATAAATAAATAAATAAAAAGAAAAAGAATATAGTTATAAGTTAATTTTGTTAAATATCAAGTAAAATAGACATGCATAATTTTAAATTTTATTTTTCAAGATAAATTTCTTCTGAAAACATTTTCAACAGTTCCTATAATTTTATAGTAACATTTTTTATTAACTTTTTATAGAAGTACAACATGCAGGGAATACAGATATGTAACTGTAGAAATCAGTTAAATTCTATAATATTTTCTACAATTTTTAACATTTTTTGAAATGAATTTAAGTGGTTGTATAGTTTATTATTAAACTCTATAAGAGAGATACCAACACCAGACTTGGGGATGGTCAGAGAACACTTCCCAGAAATCATAGGATCTGGAAGCTGAAGAATAAATTTGAGAATTACTTACATATAATGCAGGTGCCACTTTTCCTCCCTTTTAATGACTATCTTTTTCTAATATATTTGCATGTGCTCTTTGTGATTGCTTCTTTCCCCTTTCAACCATGAGCCTGTCATATATCCACTATTCATCGGGTCTGAAACTGATAGCCTGAAAGTCCCCTTCCTGCCATGGTACTTATAACTTTTGCAAGACACTCTTAAGTGGGAGCTGAAGTTGGGGCAGGCTGCAACCCCAGTTATATCCCTACATTTTGTTTTCCTCCTCAACTTCTCCAACAAACTCATACTGGCACACACTGGGATTGTAAGAACCCATGTATAGGGTAAGTGAGTGCATGGAAAACAGTCCCAGTAATGCAGGCTACACAGGATCTCTTCTTATAACCAGAATGTGAGATTGGGGGTGCTAGTCAGTCACTGGCAAGTAAGGATGACAGAGCTAATGATAACCCACCTTTCTAGCTATAGTGGAATATATCATAACACACCTTGGGAAACAATGCACAAGATAATGCATTGCTTCTTTAGTACTTCAAAGTGCAAACCCATTATTCAGATTCAATTCCACTATTAGATCATCTGAATTTGTGATGTTCTAGTGCGTTTTGTGCCCTGAAAGGAAAGACAATCTTATAAATCTAAAAGATAAATTAGTAAACAGCAAATGCTATGTAAAATAGTCAACTAACAGATTGAGCAAATGTGTGCATATTAGTGCAGCCATTTTACTCTAATAAATACTGGTCATTGATATACAAGGGATCATAATGACTTAGCTGCAGGTAGAGTGCAAATTAGAAGCTTTTCAAAGATTCATTAACCATTTGACCTATTAAGTAACTTTTAGTTCACTAAAGAAATTACTATAAGTTGAGAAGGGTTTTGATTATATATATATGTATATATGTCTTGTGAGAAACAGATCTACGTCATTTATGTCTTCATTATTTTAACTGGAATGCTATTCTTGAAAGGTGCAACTTCAGCTGCATTAAGTCCAAGAAATCCTTGAATAGTTACTTATATAGATTCTTTAGGCTTTAATGCAGGCTCACAATAGAGTCAGAGCCTGAACCTGACTGAGAATATCCAATATTCTGAGAATTCCCTTCCCTTCTGTTCTTATTCCTAAATCCCATGTCCTCTGATCTGTTTTGGTCTTCCTCAGTCCTTCAAAGCAAAGAACCCAATTGACATAATTAAATCAGAAAGGGTTAGAATCTATTTCTTATTCTCTAGTCACTTGCCATGTGACTTTGTACAGCTACTAAATTTATCTAATCTTAATTTCTTCATGAATAAAGACTAATGTTTATCTCCTAGTATAGTTATGAATCTTAAACTCTATAAAGTACATGGCACATAATAAATGTACACTGAATAAATGCTGTGGACTTCTCCATCATGCTACATTTCAGTCACTTCCTTTGTGATATTTACTGTACTGTGCTGTATTATTATATAATTATGTAACTGCATTTTTTATTGTAATGTTATTTTGTAACCAAATAGGTTCTCTTAAAATCTTTGAATCCTCAATGTTTAGGAATAGCATAAATAGCTAGTCTCTCTCTCTCTCTCTCTCTCTCTCTATATATATATATATATATATATATCTTTCTCTCTCTCCCTCTCTTTCTCTACACACACACACACATGAACATGTGTTGTTATTGTTGAATGGATAAATGATAGCAATTGATTGGCAACTACAGAAATTAAAGCTTCTCATGGAGCAATTAAACCATTAAATTAAATAGTGCATTAAAAACATGCTTGGCATAATAAGTACTTAAAAAATAGTATTTGCTATATTGTTATTATAAAATGATCTCTGATAAATAAAATTCTAAGGGAACCTCAGGGAAGATTACATTTGTGGATTGGATAAGAAATTATAAAATGGTTAAAATATAATCTGAATCCTTAAGGATAAGTAAAGATTTACTAGGTCCTATTGCATGTGCCTGGATATAAACATCATATTTTTCTAAGCATACGTAATTGCAAGTGGTGCATAGTAGGCATCTATCTGTACAACTAATATTTAACACATTAAAACTAGTAAAATATAGATGGGATAAAACTGGGAGACATCTTGCCACATGCTTCCTAACTTAGAATAACATATTAATTCAACATACTTAAACTATGAGATAGAGAATCTAAAATAGCATACTTTCAAGGTTAATTTTCATTTTCATTCTCTTACACAAGTCCTTCCTTAATTCTGGTAGCCTTTCAAAAATCATATCAAGGTACCATTCAAATACGCGATCATTAATTTTCTTCAACATGCAAACAAACTCTCAAAACTAATGAGATAACATAAGAAATTTTTATGGTAGCAAAGCACGGATGAGTATTCTGTGGGATGTGAAAGAAAGCTGTCCTTATTATATCCTAAAACAGATTGGAAAGGATTTACCCTACTACTGATTAATGAGAAATGGTAAAGGTTATTAAACTGTGTGGATAAGTTAAAAAAAAAATGCTGCACTTGTTTCTGTGAAATTGTGATACAAGAGAAAATCATCAACAGAGTAGCTCTATCAAATGGACTATGGTTTAATCCTCAGTCATTAAGAAACAACAATAATGACCACTAACACAACAAACAAACGGCAAGTAAAACAGCTTCTGGCCTATCCATTGGAAAATATTTTAATGGAAAATTTTATCCAGAATTTAATTATTAAGAACTCAGAAACACTCTTCCCTATCAGCAGTACCCTGATCTCAAGGGGGGATTTTTCAAAGACCTCAAAAGTTCTAGGTTTGGGAAAGGCACTTTATGAGATTCTGATATTCAGTTGTAAATTCCATACTCAAGAAAAATGGTATCTCCAGTTCCTTTAAATTAAAAAAATCTATGATATTAAGGGAAAAAAGAAAAATGAAATGGCAGTTGGCCATGCCTTAATGATTTAACTTGGCATCTGGTCAAATGACCTGGGCAAATGTTCTTTTGAAAAATGTCATAGAATTTTTATTAATGATGAATATTTAAGGTCTAAAACCATACTCATCTTAAAGAAGACTACTTTAGCAATCTAGGTTCTGTCAAAACTGGATTTTGAATGACTTGACCCTCATAATAATTGAACTAGTTCTGCATGCAAATGTAGTCTAAATCACCTTTCTGTCAAGCATCCAAATTCTTTTGTTGAATATGAACAAAACATGCACCAAAAAATAAAGAAGTCTGTAAACATTTATTTCTTCAGGAAACTGGGAGTTGCCATTCAGTTTCGTATTACAATGCTGAATTTTGTGGACTTAAAATTTGTAAAACTGGTTTCACAGACTATGTAATTTTTAGGAAGTACTCATTGTCCTAATACCAGGGAAATAAAAATTAACATAAAATGTTGGGAGTGAGAAAACTGAATCTTTTTGGTCTTCAAGTGAATAAACAAACTTGAGCAATGACAACAACAATGATAATGCATTTTTAAGATATTTTTGATTTACGTAAAATGAGTATATGTCATATGACAGGTATTTCCTTAGTGTCTTTTTTGAATTTTCTCAACTACAGCTTCTGTGTGAAACTATGTAAGATAATGGCACAAGATCCTAGAGCTAGTAAATGACAAAACTAGAATTGAGTAGCGTGATTTTTTAAAATTTTATTTTATTATGTTATGTTAATCACCATACATTACATCATTAGTTTTTGATGTAGTGTTCCATGATTCATTGTTTGCATATAACACCCAGTGCTCCATTCAATACATGCCCTCTTTAATACCCATCACCAGGCTAACCCATCCCCCACCACCCTCCCCTCTAGAACCCTCAGTTTGTTTCTCGGAGTCCATAGTCTCTCATGGTTTGTCTCCCCCTCCGATTTCCCCCCCTTCATTTTTCGCTTCCTACTATCTTCTTTTTTTTTTTTTTTTTTAAACATATAATATATTATTTGTTTCAGAGGTACAGGTCTGTGATTCAACAGTCTTACACAATTCATAGCACTCACTGTAGCCCATACCCTCCCCGATGTCTATTACCCAGCCACCCCATCCCTCCCACCCCCCACCACTCCAGCAACCCTCAGAGTGATTTTTGAAATGAAGTTTACAAATTCATCATAGGAGTGCAAGTTCTGGAATTTGAGAAAACAGGATTCAAATCCCAGTGCTACTATATATTAGCAGTAGAACTTCCTGCATCTTGACTCCATTGTGCCACAGTTTTCTTATGTATAAAATATGGATAATAATAATATCTGTCCCATAGAGTCCTATAAGATTTTTGTGTGTGTGATTATAAACTATTTTTATTAGTTTAAGTACAGCCTCTTTTCAAGTTTTTATTTAATTTTCTAGTTAGTTAACATACAGTGTAATATTAGTTTCAGGAGTAGAATTCAGTGATTCATCACTTACAGACAACAGCCAGTGCTCATCACAAGTGTCCTCCTTAATACCCATCACCCATTTAACCCATCTCCTCATCCACCTCCCATCCAGCAACCCTCAGTTTGTTCTCTATAGTTAAGAGTACATTTAAGGTTTGCCTCCCTCTTTTTTTTCCTATGTTCATCCGTTTTGTTTCTTAAATTCCACATCTGAGTGAAATCATATGGTATTTGTCTTTCTCTGACTGACTTATTTTGCTTAGCATAATACACTCTAGCTCCATCCACATTGTCCCAAATGGAAAGATTTCATCCTTTTTATGGCTGAGAAATATTCCATTATATAGATATAGATAGATTAGATATAGATATAGATATAGATATAGATATAGATATAGATATAGATATAGATATAGATATATGCCACCTCTTCTTTACCTATTCATCAGTCGTAGGACTGTGGGCTCTTTCCATAATTTAGCTATTGTTGATAATGCTTCTATAAACATCAGGGTGCATGTGTCCCTTGAAATCAGTATTTTTGTATCCTTTGGGTAAATAACTAGTAGTACAATTGCTGGATTGTAGGGTAGTTCTAATTTTAATTTTTTTGAGGAACCTCCATACTGTTTTTCCACAGTGGCTGCACCAGTTTGCATTCCCACCAACAGTGTAAGAGGGTTCTCCTTTCTCTGCTTCCTCACCAACATTTGTTGTGTCCTTTGTTGTTAATTTTAGCCATTTTGACAGGTGTGAGGTGATATCTCATTGTAGTTTTGATTTGTATTTCCCTGATGATAAATGATGTTGAGCATCTTTTCATGTGTCTCTTAGTCATCTATATGTCTTCTTTGGAAAAATGTCTATTCATGTCTTCTATCCATTTCATAACTGGATTATTTGTTTTTTGGGTGTTGAGTTTGACAAGTTCTTTATATATTTTTTTCAGATATGTCATTTGCAAATATCTTCTCCCATTCCGATAGTTGCCTTTTAGTTTTGTTGATTATTTCCTTCGCTGTGTAGAAGGTTATTATCTTGATGAAGTCCAATAGTTCATTTTTGCTTTTGTTGCCCTTGCTTCAGGAGACATAACTGGTAAGAAGTTGCTACAGCTGATGTCAAGGAGGTTGCTGCCTATGTTCTCCTATAGGATTTTGATGGTTTCCTGTTTCACATTTAGGTCTTTCATCCATTTTGAATTTATTTTTGTGTCTGGTGTAAGAAAGTGGTCCAGTTTCATTTCATTCTTCTGCATGTTGCTGTCTAGTTTTTCCAACGCCATTTGTTGAAGAGACATTCTTTTTCCCATTGGATATTCTTTCCTGCTTTGTTGGAGATTAATTGACCATATAATTGTGGGTCCATTTCTAGTTTTATCTTCTGTTCCATTGATCTATGTGTCTGTTTTTATGCCAATACCATATGATCTTGATGACTACAGCTTTGTTATATAGCTTGAATTCTGGAATTCTGATGCCTCCAGCTTTGCTTTTCCTTTTCAAGATTGCTTTGACTATTCAGGGTCTTTTTTGGTTCCATACAGATTTTAAGAGTGTTTGTTCTAGTTCTGTGAAAAATGCTGGTGGTATTTTGATAGGGATTACATTAAATGTGTAGATTGCTTTGGGTAGTATACACATTTTAACAATATTTGTTCTTTCAATCCATGAGCATGGGATGTTCTTCCATTTCTTTGTATCATCTTCAGTTTCCTTCATAAGTGTTCTATAGTTTTCAGAGTACAGATCTTCTACTTCCTTGGTTAGGTTTATTCCTAGGTATTTTATTGGTTTTTGGTGCAGTTGTAAATGTGATTGATTCCTTGATTTCTCCTTCTTTTCTTCTTTTTTTTTTTAGATTTATTTATTTTTAGAGAAACAGAGCACAAGTGGGAGGGGCAGAGGGAGAAGGAGAGAGAATCTCAAGGAGACTCCACACTGAGCATGGAGCCTGACACAGTACTCCATCCCACGACCTTGAGATCAGGACCTGAGCTGAAACCAAGAGATGGACGCTGAACCGACTGCACCACCCAAGCACCCCTTGTTTCTTTCTGATGTTTCATTATTGGTGTATAGAAATGTCACAAATTTCTATACCTTGATTTTATATCTAGTGACTTCACTGAATTCATGTATCACTTCTAGCAATTTTTTGGTAGAGTCTTTCTGGTTTTCTATATACAGTATCATGTCATCTGTGGAGAGTAAAAGCTTGACTGCTTCCTTGCTGATTTGGATGCCTTTAATTTCTCTGTGTTGTCTGATTCCTGTGGCTAGGACTTCCAGTATCATGTTAAATAACAATGGTAAGAGTGGATATCCATGTCTAGTTCCTGACCATAAAGGAAAAGTTCTCAGGTTTTTCCCTATTGAGAATGATATTAGCTGTGGGTCTTTTGTATATAGCCTTTATGATGTTGAGCTATGTTCCCTCTAAACCTATTTTGTTGAGGGTTTTCATGAAGAATGGATGTTATACTTTGCCAAATGCTTTTTCTGCATCTATTGAGAGGATCCTATCGTTCTTATCCTTTCGTTTATTGATGTGGTGTATCATGTTGATTGATTTGCAAACATTGAACCACACTTGCAGCCCAGGAATAAATCCCAGTTGATCATGGTGAATGATTCTTTTAATGTACTGTTGGATTTCATTTGCTAGTATTTTGTTGAGATATTTTGCATCCATGTTCATTAGGGATATTGGCCTGTAATTATCTTTTTTAGTGGGGTCTTTGTCTGGTTTTGGAATCAAGGAATGCTAACCTCATAGAATGAGTTTGGAAGTTTTCTTTCCATTTCTATTTTTTGGAACAGTTTTGAGAAGAATAGGTATTAACTCTTCTTTAAAAGTTTGGTAGGATTTTCCTGGGAAGCCATCTGGCCCTGTACTTTTGTTTTTTGGGATATTTTTGATTACTGATTCCATTTCTTTGCTGGTTATCAGTGTGTTCAAATTTTCTATTTCTTCTTGTTTCAGTTTTGGTAGTTTATATGATTCTAAGAATTTATCCATTTCTTCCAGATTGCTTATTTTGTTGGCCTATAATTTTTCATAATATTCTCTTATAATTGTATTTCTGTGGTGTTGGTTGTGATCTCTCTTCTCTCATTCATGATGGGAATTCAGCTTTGCTCCATAAAGCATAAGACATTCATATCCTAGGAGGCCCAGAAGAAGAAGAAAGGGAAAAGGGGATAGAAGTTTTATTTGAGGAAACTATAGCTGAAAACTTCCCTAATCTGGGGAAGGTAACAGACATCCAAATCCAGGAGGCACAGAGAATCCCAATCAAAATTAACAAAAGCAGGCCAACACCAAGACATATTGTAGTAAAATTTGCAAAATATAGAGATAAGGGAAAAAATCCTGAAAGCAGCAAGGGAGAAGTACCTAACCTACAAAGGAAGAAAAGTTAGAAGCAGACTTCTCCACAGAAACGTGGCAGGCCAGAAGAGAGTGGCATGATAGGGGAAAACTATGCAGCCAAGAATACTCTATGCAGCGAGGCTGTCATTCAGAATAGAAGACGAGATAAAGAGTTTCCCAGACAAACAAAAACTAAAGGAGTTTGTGACCACTAAACAAGCCCTGCAATAAATACCAAAGGGGACTCTTTGAGTGGGAATTACCAAAAGTGACAAAGACTAGAAAGGAACAGAGAAAATCTCCAGAAACAACAACTTAACAAGTAAGACAAATGACTCCCTAAGTCTACACTTGTGATCCAATATATTTCTTTCCCTCTTCTTTTCAGCTTCATTATTTTCCATAATTTTACCTTCTATATCATTTATTGGTTCCTCTACTTCTTCCACCCTTGTGGTCATTACATCCAGTTGGTTTCCCATCTCGGTTAGAGCATTTTTTATTTCGGCCTCACTAGTTTTTAGGTCTTTTTTCTCTGTGGTAAGGGACTCCCTGGTGTGTTCTGTGCTCTTCCCAAGCCCAGCTAGTATCCTTATGATTGTTGTTTTAAATTCTGGGTCAGGCATATGACTTATATCTGTTTTGATTAGATCCCTGGCCATGACCTTTTCTTGTTCTTTCTTTTGGGATGAATTCCTCTGTTTTGGCATTTTGTCTAGGTCTCTTTCTTCTTTTGTGTGTTAGGAAAGCCTGTTATGTTTCCTGCTCCTGAGAGTAATGGCTTTATTAAGAAGAGGTCTTATAGTGTCCAGGGCCTCACACTTCAGCAAGTGTTTCTAGTGTATGCTGTGTGCACTCTGCTGCTGCGTTTTTAACTGTTCTTTCCCTCACGTCAGTCCTCTTCAGAATTTTTCCTTGCCTGCAGTGAGGAGTGTTTGGACCTTTGCTAGAGTGTAGCGAGTTTTAACTAGGTATGGTCTGGTCTGCTTGTTAAAAGAGACCTGATGCGGGATGCCTGGGTGGCTCAGTCGTTAAGCGTCTGCCTTCGGCTCAGGTCATGATCCCAGGGTCCTGAGATCGAGTCCCGCATTGGGCTCCCTGCTCCGTGGGGAGCCTGCTTCTCCCTCTGCTGCTCCCTCTGCTTGTGCTCTCTCTTTCTCTCTCTCTCTGACAAATAAATAAAATCTTAAAAAAAAAAAAAAGAGACCTGATGCTATTTCCACTAGAGCTAAAGTTTTGCAGCACTCTATGGTCAGTAGATGTGTGAGCAGGCAGTCTAGCTGGTTTTCTGGGGCAGAGACCTGCCACTCTAGTTCTCAGGCACACTTGTTCTAGTAGAGAAACACCTACATAGCGAGGGGGTGGGGAGGGGTCCTGTTATAAGCAGTTTAGGTTTCCACTGTTGGTGCTGTGCTGCTTACTGAAGTAAGTTTATGCTGGGAGGCAGGAGAGGAGAATGATGTGAGCCCTGTCCCTCATCCCCAGAGAGGGGAGTTTGCAACTGCCACTGTTCAGGAAGCCCTCTCAGAAGAAGGAACAATGTCCCCTCATGTGTCCTAGACCTTCCTCAGGTCCTTGCCTTCACCCTCTCTGTGTCTGGGCCATCTGCTTGCCTGGCATCACAGTGCACCTTTGTTTTATCCCAGGCATGCTGACTGAGTTTTAAAACTCCAAACTTTAGGCACCCAGCATATCAGGGACCCAGCAATGTACGAACTCACACTGGCCTTCTGGGGGAGTGGCTCACCATGCTGGGGCTCATTCAGGTTTGTCCCAGAAGGACTGTCACATCAACACACAGGAGCTTAGAGTTTGGAGTAAAGCTCAGCAAAGAGCCATTGTCCAGGTTAGCCGCCCTCAGCAGGTGTCTCTGTGCCTATGCTAATGTGTGGGGAAGCATAATGGCACCCACCAACTCTTTTGTCTCCAGAGATGCTACACCACCTCTCCCAGATGCACTCCAGGAAGGGTGAACCATCTCTTCCAGTGTGTCCCAGGGAATCCTCATATCACATCATCTGCTGCTGGGCTTCTGCCCTCGTTTTCCACAGGAACACTGCAGTGCCTGCTGGGCTCAACACCAGCCACAGCACAGATCTCTAAAACTCCAGTCTTTGAGCTCTACTTGTAAAAACTCAAGATAATTCACCTCTCTTGTTTTCCCAGTCAATGGCTTTGGGAAAGTGTTTTTCTTGTGCGATCCCCTGTGTGCTTCTCTCTCTTTCTCTCTCTCTCTCTCCCTCAACCTCTGTCCTCTCTTCTCTCTGTGATCAGGACTCCCTCCCCTCTGTAGCACCCACAATCCTTTTCTCCCCTAAATCATGTCTCTGCATATCCTACCTTCCACAAGGAGGCCTCTTCTCTCCCTCTAGTTGTGCAGTTTGTTTTGTCAGTCCTCAGATCGATTTCTTGGGTGTTCAGAATGATTTCCATTTCTTCAGCTGTACTCGAGAAATGAGGCAAGCCTAGGGTCCTCCTACAATTCTGCCATCTTCCTAAACTCCTTCCTATAAAAATTAGATGAGAGGATATCTATGATGCTCTTAGAAGACTGTGGCACATATAACTCAATGCTTTATTTTTATTGTTATTATTTTATCACTATTTATTGCTTTATTTCCTTTTAGCAACTATTTTTGTTTGCTTTTATTTTTTATTTTTTGATCACTTTCAATTTCTTTTTCTGTTTATTTATTTTCCTCTTTTTAAAAAAATTAATTCTGTTATAGTTGACATACCGTGTTACATTAGTTTCAGGTGTACAGTATAGTGATTCAACAATTCTATACATTACTCAGTGCTCATCATGATAAGTGTACTCTTAAACCACTATTTCACCTATTTCATCCATCTCTCCCCACCTCCCTTCTGGTAACCATCAGTTTGTTCTCTATAGTTAAGAGTCTGTTTTTTGGTTTGTCTCTTTTTTCCCCCCTTTGTTCATTTGTTTTGTTTCTTAAATTCCACATATGAGTGAAATCATATGGTATTGTCCCTCTGACTTATTTCACTTATCGTTATACCCTCTAGATCCATCCATGTTGTTGCAAATGGCACAGTTTCATTATTTTTTTATGGCTGAGTAATATTCAGCCATACATACATACATACATCTATACACCGCACTTTCCTCATCCATTTATCTATTGAGGGACATTGGGCTGCTTCCATAATTTGACTATTGTAAATAATGGTGCAATAAACAGGGGTGCATATATCTTTTCAAATTAATGTTTTTGTATTCTTTGGGTAAATACCCAGTAGTAGAATTATTGGATCATATGGTATTTCTGTTTTTAACTTTTTGAGGAACCTCTACTATTTTCCACAGTAGCTACATCAGTTTGCATTTCCACCAACAGCTCATGAGGGTTCCTAGCAACTATTTTCAGTTACAGTTGTTACATTTTATAAATTATAGGGATATAATAAATAACTTGGAATTTATCATAGGTTAGTATAATTTCAGAAGGTAAAATTCTGGTATGCCAGAAATTAGGAAATTCCTGCCTCCATAATGTGTAATTAGGAAGTAATTAGAAATATATTCCTAACTATATTACTGCATGCTTAGTCTAAATAATAATAATAAAATACACAAGATTAAAATGTAAAAATAAGGGGCGCCTGGGTGGCTCAGTCATTAAGCGTCTGCATTCAGCTCGGGTCATGATCCCAGGGTCCTGGGATCGAGTCCCACATTGGGCTCCCTGCTCAGTGGGAAGCCTGCTTCTCCCTCCCCCACTCCCCCTGCTTGTGTTCCCTCTCTCGCTGTGTCTCTCTCTGTCAAATAAATAAATAAAATTAAAAAAAAAAAAGTAAAAATAAAGCAAGTGCCTGTACCCCAAATTTGGGTTGATTCTACATATACTATATAAAAGAGGGGGTCAAGGAGAAAAAGATGAAAGAAAAATGCAAAGCTATTGAATGCTTACATGTGTCAGATTCTATGTTGCTCATACTCTGCCTACCTCTCCAGGCTTATCTCACCTGTGTTCTTTCACTCAGTTTCCTATACTATCTCTTGCTCCCCTGACACAGGCTTTCCACATAATTCTCTCTTTCTCAAATGTTCCTCTTGAACTTCTTCACTTGGTTAACACTGACTCCTCCTTTAGATCACAACTGAATCATCAACCACTTGTTTTTGGAAAGCCTTCTCTGACAATGCGAGATCTGTACTGTAGGCTCGGAAATCAAGTGCTTCTCCTTCAAAATGATCATTATAGTTGCAACTTTATATTTATTTGTGCTTTTTGCTTATTGTCTGTCTCTCCTCTTGATTGAATTAAAAATAGCTAATTTGTATTAAGTATTCTCTAGGAAGTATACATTGTTTAATGTGCTTTATATACATTAACTAATTAAACTTCTTGTAGCAACCTAAAGAGTGAGTTCTATTGTTAATACCACTGTACAGAAAATATCAAGTACATTTTCCAAGGTCACAAACTAGTAAGACAGGATTCAAATCCAGGCTTTACATTCAGAGTACATTCTCTTAATCATTTCATTTGTTGCCTCTTAGGAGCTGCAAAAGGATTGATGTTACCACTATTGTATCCTTGAGAATGAGCACAGTGATTGAATGCAAATTGGTAGAACCTCATTAAAAGATATTTTGGCATTATCTATCAAAATGTAAAATGCACTTATATTTTGAACCAGCAGTTCTATTTCTAGGGTTATCTTGCACACAAATGGTCCATGTCTCAAAATATAGGTAGAAGGACATACATTGCTTTACTGTATGTAGAAGGAATATACTGAGACAATGGCAGAGTCGATCAGAAGACTGAATAAATACATCACAATATATCCATATGAGTGAATATTTTATGGCCATATAAAAATTAGAGCTATATTGCTGATATAAAATGTACTCAATATATAAAGCTAAACAAACAAATAAGTGAGAATCAAAACAATATGTAAAAGCTTATTACCATTTTTAAGGTGCATATATGCATGTATATAATCAGAATATCTAGAAAGATACAAGAAATTGTTAATAGTGATTTCCTTTAGGAAGGAGAATAGAGGCACTAGGGTCAGTATTAAAGTCGCTATTTCTCAATGCCCATATATTGTATTGTTTTCTTTTTCTAATCACATATATTGCTTTTTTAATTTCAAAAAAAATAGCTTATGGGTTAGGGAATATAATAACTCAATGAGAATATTTCAAAGAAAAATTATAAGGCAACTACACAATCTCTTTAAAACACGTATATCATTTCTCTTCAAAGATTAACTAACTAGAAATAGAAAAAAATAGTTGAAAACTTTAAGGCTATCTGCATGTACAGGAGAAAAGGGGGAAGCCAGCTTTTTAGTGTACATTTAAGAAAAATCCAGGGACTCCTGGGTGGCTCAGTCACTTAAGCATCTGTCTTCGGCTCAGGTCATGATCCCAAGTCCTGGGATTGAATCCCGCATGGGGCTCCTTGCTCAGTGGAGAGCCTGCTTCTACCTCTCCCTGCTGTTTGTGTGCTTGCTCTCTCTCTCTCTCTGACAAATAAATAAATAAAATATTTTTTAAAAAATCTGGAGTTAGCCACTTTCACATAATAGGTGGGTAATGACTCATCTTCAGGAAGATGTTTTTTTCTTTAGCAAAGTTCATTCAAGGGCATTTGGGGAAGTAACAGTGAGCAACCCAACTCCTACACCCTTAACCTAAGGCAAAGTCACAAAAAATGAAGTTAGAGCTGAATTTTATGCAAAATAAATTAAAGAAATCTTGGGTTTTCTTGGATAGCTTTGTAGTGAGGGAACTATAAGTAAATGAAGAGTGTCCATGGCAAAAGAGGACCCAGAGTAACAAATCAGATTGTGCAATGATTATTACTAGGTACAATGATAGTCAACATTTAATTTTTAATTGTTTCCTTTTCTCCAAATCTTTTGGAAAAGGTGACCACACAAGCTAACCTATGCAAAATTGGAATATTAAAAATAAAATGAAGTTGTGGTCAAGATGGGGTGGCAAATATAAATTACAGGACCAAGAAGGATGGTTAAGCACATCTGGCTGCAGGTTAAGAAAAGCAGGGGGCAGAGTAGACTAACAACAGAAACATTACCTCATTTTTTTTTTTTCTTTTTTTCTTATACAGCTGAAATTCCTTAAACATATTGAAAGGCTTCTAGAATTTCCACAGTGTAGGAAGAGGGCATTTAAGCATTTTAAAATATTTTAAAATATGAGGTATCTTATAAAGCTGAAGAATTAAGACTTATACTTGGAGAGTTCAGATTTATATATATTAAGGAAAAAGTGCTACCAAAGTAAAAGAATGTTTACTTTAAATTTCACCGTAAGTTCTAAAATAAAATGCCAAAATTTTATCTTCTAAAATCTAAATCTATGATAAATTTGTTAAACTGTGTGCAATTAGTTTGGTCATGAGATATACTAAAATTGGAATAAAGGAATTTTTAAATATTTATATTAAGATTGTGAAATATAAATTATAGACAGACTAGATTTATATTCAAACATTTTTCCCAGCATCTTACTCACTTGGCAGTCCCCACAATGATGCATCTGGTGATTTTAACACTATTCTTAAGTACAGGCCAAGGCTACACATCCATCCAACTTTCCATTTTAATTGAAATAATTTTTATATTATCTGAATTTTTAGTTCAGCCTAAGTTTTCATTTGCTGAATCTTAGACTTTAATGGTGGAGTGATATAGGGGGTAAATTTGGATTTAATTAGGAAAAGACAAATTATTAAATATAAACATCTTTAATTGTTCACAGTGGGTACTTTCCAGTATAGGTAACTCTAGAATACTATCTCCTGGACATTATATATGAGAAGATTAATCTGGTAAATCACCACACACACAAGCACAATAACAACAACAAAATCATATTACTAAACCATATTAAATAATATTAAATAATACTAATAGATTTTTCTCTTAATTTTGGTTTAAGAGTTATCTGCTTCCCTGAATTATGTTGCTTTTTATTATATGACATAGTATTTTCCTACCCTCACTTCCTAGAAAGTTTTTCTTTTCAATTTTGTTTTTCTCTACTCCTGTCAAGTCAGTTTTTCCTATTTGCTTATTTTTAAGCTTCTATTATTTTTTTCAATATTTATTTTTTGTATTTGATCAGAGAATGTAAGTTTGGAGAAAATTTTTGTAATATTTATGGCAATATATACTTTTTAAAAGTTTTTATTTAAATTCCAGTTAGTTAACATACAGTGTAATGTTAATTTCAGATGCACAGTATAGTGATTCAACAATTCCATTGATGGTTGTTAAGTTTGAACCATTCTTTTCTCCTCTCCTCCCTACATTTTAGGTATATGTTATTTTATTTTATATCCTTTTTTTTTTCTTGTGTTCCTTCGCTGATTTTTGGAGAAATATTCATTTTTATTGCTTTTGTGCTTCCTGACTTTATACTGTCACTTTTGGTCTCTCTTTTCCACTCAAAAAGTCCCTTTTAATATTTCTTGCAGGGCTGGCTTAGTGGTCAAAAACTCCTTTAGTTTTTGTTTGTCTGGGAAACTCTTTATCCCTCCTTCTATTCTGAATGATAGCCTTGTTGGATAGAGTATTTTTGACTGCAGATTTTTCCCATTCAGAACTTTGAATATATCATGACACTCACTTCTAGCTTGCCAACTTTCTGCTGAAAAATTTCCAGCTAGCCTTATGGGTTTTCCTTTTCAAGTTAATGACTTCTTTTGTCTTGCTGCCTTTAAGAGTTTTTCTTTACCACTTTATTTTGTAAATTTAATTACAGTATGTGTTGGTATTGGCCTGGCTTTGTTGATTTTGATTGGAGTTTTCTGTGCCTCCTGGGTCTGGATGTCTGTTTCCTTCCCCAGATTAGGAAAATTTTCAGCTATTATTTCTTCAAATAAATTTTCTGCCCCCTTTTCTCTCTCTTCTCCTTCTGGGACTCCTATAACAGGAATGTTATTACACTTGATGGAATCACTGAGTTCCCTAAGTCTATTCCTGTATTGCATAATTCTTCTTTCTCTCTTTTGTTCAGCTTCATTGCTTCCCATTACTTTGTCTTCTAGGTCATTAATTTCTTCCTCTGCTATTCCAGCCTATTGTTCATTGCATCGAGCATGCTTATAATTTGATTTATTGCTCTCTCCATCTCCATTGATTCTTTTTTCTCTTTTATCTCTGTTGTAAGAGTCTCACTGGAGTCTTCTCTTCTTTTCTCAAGCCCAGTGAGTATCCTTATGATTCTCCATCAGGCATGTTATTTATATCTATTTTGCTTAGATCTGTGTATGTGGCCTTATCTTGTTCTCTCATTTGGGATAAATTCTTCTGTCTTCGCATTTTGTCTAAGTCTCTGCCTCTTTCTCTATGTTAGAAAAGCCAGTTATGTCTCCTGCCCCTGAAAGTAATGGCCTTATGAAGAAGAGGTCATGTAGTGCCCAGGGCCTGTGCTTCAGGGAGTGTCTCCAGGGTGCGCTGCATGTGCTCTGCTGTTATGTTCTGACTGCTCTATCCCTCAGGCCGGTTGTCTGCAGAGGTTCTCCTTGCCTGCTGTGGATAGTGATTGGTCCCTGGCCTGAATGTGGTGTTTTAACTTGATGTGCTCTGGTCTGCTTGTGATGTAAGACCAGTCACCACCTCCACTGGAACTGAGGCCCTGTAAAAGTCTGATCAGGGGACATGGTGTAGGCAGGGGTTTGTGCTGATATTCTTGGGAAGGGCCCACCACTCTCGGACTGGGGCAAGGGTGACTGAGAAGGAAGTTCCACCAGCAAGTTAGGCAGTCAATGTTGACACTGTGCTGCTTCCTGTAGGTGGCTCTGTATTTATGCTGCAGGATAGGGGAATGAAATGGTGCCAGCCAGCTTCTTTGTTCCCAGAGTGGTGTCTCCATGAATGCTGCCTCTCAGGGACGCACTCTGAGAAGAGTGAATAATCTCCCTCAGGTGTGTGCCTCAGGTGTTTTTCAGATCATTGTTACCACTCTGTCTGCCCCTGAGTTGTTTGTCCTGTCTTCTCTCTAGGGGCAGTACAATGACCTCCACACTCTATCCCAGCCAACCCCACTGACATTTAAAACTCCAGGCTTCAAGTCCCACTGTTTGCAAGAACTCATGAAATTCAGCTCCTCTCCCTTTCCAAGCCAATGGCTTTGGGGAAATGTTCTCCTTGTGTATTCCCCTCTGTGCTCTACTCTCTCTCACCCTTCTCCATCCCCAGGGCTCCCTGCCCTCCACAGCATTGGTGATCCATTTCTCCCCTAAACCATGTCTCCACACTTTCTACCTTCTTTCATTGGCATCTTTTCTCCCTTTAGTTGTGGAATTTGTTCTGTCAATCTTCAAGTCCATTTTGTGGGTATTGAGGATGACTTGTTAGTTATCTAGTTGTACTTGTTGGACGAGTAGGGTCCTACTCTGCTGCCATCTTGCTGCTCCTCCTACCAATATATAATTGATGTGTAAAATATTTTATAGACCATCAAAAAATTATTGTGTACCAAGTATGATACAGATACTGGTTAATCATATTTTATAGAAGTCAAATTTTTTCATATTTTATAGAAATCAAATTTTTTCATATTTTATATATATTATATATAAAAATTTTCTTTATATTTTATATATTACCTTTTAAAGATAAGAATTTTTTATTGTACAAGTCTACAAGATGAAATTCACTATTTTAACCACTTTAAATGTACAGTTCAGAGACATTTAGTACATACTCAATATAGTACAACCATCAGCACTCTCCAGTTCCAGAACATTTTAGAACCGTCAAAAGAAACCCCATATCAATTAAGCAGTCTGTTCTCTGTCTCTATGGTTTGGCCTATGATAGATATTTCACTTTACATATATATGGCCTTGTATCTGTCTTGTTTTACTTAGCATAATGTTTTTAAGGTTCATCCATGGTAGCAGTACTTCAATTTCTTTTTTTTTTTTTTTTTTGGTTGAATAATATTGTATTGCATCGATATACCATATTCTGTTTATCTCTTGTTTATCTCTTCCTCTGTTGGGCTTTGAGTTGTTTCCACCTTTGGGCCATCATAAAGGGTGTTGCTATAAGTTTTCATATATACATTTTTGCTAGAGAATCTATTTTCAATCGATTTGGATATATACCTAGCAGTGGAATTACTGAATCATATAGTAAGTCTATGTTTAAACATAGATGTTTAAGAATGTTGAAGAACCACTGAACTGTTTTCCATAGTAGTTGCACAATTGTACATTCCCACCAGCAATGCACAAGTGTTCAAATTTCTCCACATCTTTACCAACACTTATTTTCCATTTTTAAAATTAATATCCATATGTTGTAAGAACATATGGTCTACCCTGGAGAGTGTTCCATGTGTACTTGAGAACATTTATTCTATCTACTGTTATTGTGTGAAATGTTGAGCGTTTTATATATCTTAGATGTAGTTGGCTTATGATGTTGTTCAAGTTCTTGATGTCCATACTGATTGCTGTCCAGTTTTCCTATTCATTGTTGAAAGTACATTACTGAGGTCTTCAATTGTTATTGTTGAATTATCTATTCTTGCATTTCTGTTAGTTTTGCTGCATATATTTTAGACCTCTGTTGCTACATGCATATATGTTTACAATTGTTACCTCTTCTTGATGGATTGACACTTTTACCAATATACAATGTCTTTCTTAGCCTCTTATAAAAATGTATGACTTAAAGTCCTTTTTGTCTGATGTCTACCTTAGCTCTCCTTGGTTACCATTTGGGTAAAGTATTTTTCCAACCTTTCATTTACAGTCTACTTTTGTCTTTGGATATAGAGTAAGTCTCTTGCACCCTTACTTATAAAATAATATATATTTGGGTCATTTTTACATCAATTTTACCAATCTCTGCCTTTTAATAAGAGTTTAATCCATTTACACTTAAGTAATTACTAATATAGAAGGACTTGCTACTTATATTTTTCTACTTATATATATTTATTCTTATGCCTTTTTCCCCTCAATGCCTCCATTACTGGCCTTCTTCTTTGTTTAATTGATTTTAGCTAGTATGCCCTTTTTATCCCCTCTCATTCCATTTTCTGTGTATTTTTGTTGTTATTTCCCTAGTGCTTAGTCTGTTGATCACAGTAAATATTTTAAATTTATAACAATATAGTTTGAATTAATATAAACTTCAATATCACAAAACACCCTTCTATATCTTCCTCCCCCCCATTGTATTTTAATTGTCACAAGTTACATTATTATAAATCATGTGCTGATTAGGGTACCTGGGTGGCTTAGTCAGTTAATTGTCTGCCTTCGGTTCATGTCATGATCCCAGGGTCCTGGATCAAGCCCCACATCAGGCTCTCTGTCCTGCAGGGAGCCTCCTTCTCCCTCTCCCTCTGCCTGCAGTTCCTCATGCTTATGCACTCTGTCTGTCAAATAAACAAATAAATTTTTTTTAAAAAATAAATCATGTGCTGATTAACTGAGATTATATAGTGATCATTTTATGCATTTTTTCTTTTACATCATGAAAATTTACAAACCCCAAACATAATAATACTTATTTTATTATATTATAAAATAAATATTTTTTATTTATCTTTGTAGTTACCTTTACTATTGTTCTTTATTTCTTTGCATGACTTTGAGTTACTATATAATGTTCTTTCATTTCAGCCCAAAAGCCAACCTTTAGCATATTTTATAGGGTGGGTCTACTATGGCAATGGACTACTTCAGCTTTTGTTTAGTTGGGAATGTCTTAATTTCACCTTCACTTTTATTTATTTATTTTTTAAGATTTTATTTATTTATTTGACAGAGAGAGACACAGCGAGAGAGGGAACACAAGCAGGGGGAGTGAGAGAGGGAGAAGCAGGCTTCCCGCCGAGCAGGGAGCCTGATGGGGGGCTTGATCCCAGGACCCTGGGATCATGACCTGAGCTGAAGGCAGACGCTTAACAACTGAGCCACCCAGGCGCCCCTCCCTTTCACTTTTAAAAGGATAGTTTTGCTAAACATAGAATTTCTAATTGGCAGGTACTTTTTTCCCTTTAGCATTTTTTTTAAAAAGATTTATTATTTATTTGAGAGAGAGAGAGTGTGAGCATGTAGGTGGAGGGACAGCGGGAGAGGGGCAGAGGGAGAGAGAGAGAACCCTACCCACTGAGCAGGGAGCCTGATGCAGGGCTTGATCCTATGACCCTGAGATCATGACCTGAGTAGAAATCAAGATTTGGACACCTAACTCACTGAGCCACCCAGCGCCCCTCCTCTTAGCACTTGAAAAATGCCCCCCTCTCTTTCTGGCCTGCATGGTTTCTGATGAGAAATCAAAGTTAATATTGAATCACAGACCTGTACCTCTGAAACAAATAATACATTATATGTAAAAAAAAAAAAAAAGAAGAAGATAGTAGGAAGGGAAAAATGAAGAGGGGGAAATCAGAGGGGAGACGAACCATGAGAAACTATGGACTCTGAGAAACAAACTGAGGGTTCTAGAGGGGAGGGAGATGGGGGGATGGGTTAGCCTGGTGATGGGTATTAAAGAGGGCATGTACTGATTGGAGCACTGGGTGTTATATGCAAACAATGAATCATGGAACAATACATCAAAAACTAATGATGTAATGTATGGTGATTAACATAACATATTAAAATAAAAAGAAAACAAAAGACAAAGTTAATATTATTGAGAATTTTTTTAATTTTGGTAAAATCATAAAATTTATTATCTTAATCATAAGGTCAGCAGAAGAGCGAGCATAGGAGTGGACCTATGGACCTCAGTTTTTTCTGGGTATTAATTTTCCTTGTAACTGTGAGAGGAAATACAGTTTTTTAGAGGTGAGTGTTGGTCCATGTGGTGGAAAGAAATGTTTTTGTTTGGAGGCAGAGGAACACAGGGAGTTCCATTTCATTTCCTTGGTGCTAAAAAACAACAAACAATAGCCACAAAAAATAAATAAATAAATGAACAAAAAAAACCCTTTATAAATAAAACTCCTACAGTCATTATCTTTTAAAAATTGTTTTTAGGTTTACTATATAGTAATGTTAGCTCTATGCATGTAACAGATTCTAGAAATTTTTCATCTTGCAAAACTGGAATTTTGTACCGATTGAACACTGACTTTCTATTCTTTTCATTTCCCTGCCCCTGAAAACTACTATAATACTTTCTGATTCTAAGAATTTGATTATTTTAGATACCTCATATAAGTGGAATCATGCAGCACTTGCCTTTTTATGGCTTTTTGCACCTTGCATATCTTTTTTTTTAAGTTTTTATTTAAATTCCAGTTAGTTAACATACAGTGTAATATTACTTTCAGGTGTATAATATAGTGATTTGATATTTCCATACAACACCTGGTGCTCATTACTTCGCATATCTTTAATCTTCATCCATGTTGTAGCCTATGCCAGGATTTTCTTTTTTTAAGACTGAATAATATTCCATTTATGTATATACAACATTTTCTTTAACCATTCATCCATAGATGGAAATTTAGTTTGCTTCCATCTCTTGGCTATTGTGAATAATGCTGGAGTGAACATGGGTGTGCAAATCTCTCTTCAAGATCCTATTTTCAAAGCTTTTGTCTATTTATCTAAGGAGTGGAATTGCAAGATCATATGGTATTTCTGTGTTTAATTTTTTGAGGAGCCTCCATGCTGTTTTTCATGATAGCTGCATCATTTTACAATATCACCAACAGTGCACAAGGGATCCAATTTCTTTACATCTCCCTTGTTATTTTTTGTGTGTTTTTGTTTGTTCTGGGGGATTCCTTTGGTTATGTTTTTGTTTTGTTTCGATAAAGACATCCTAACAAGTGTGAGGTGATATCTTATTGTGATTTTATTTGCATTTCCTTGATAACTAGTGATGTTGAGCATCTTTTCATATATCTTTAGGCCATTTGTGTAACTCCTTTGTAGAAATATCTATTCAAGTTCTTTGCCAACTTTTAATCCACAAGGTTGTTTTGTTGTTGTTGTTGTTATTATATTATTATTTTTGATATTGAGTTGTAAAAGTTCTTTATATAATCTGAATATTAACCTCTTATAAGATATATGGTTTGTAAATATCCTCTCCCATTCTGTAGGCTACTTTTTCACTCTGGGATTGTTTCCTTTGGTGTGCAGATTTTTTTTTTTATGTGATGTCATTTGCTGATATGTACTTTGGTTGTTTTTGCCTTTGATGTCATATATATCAGAAATTATTGTGAAATCAAATGCCATAAAGGTTTCCCCCTATATTTTATTTAGGAGTTTTACAGTTTCAGGTGTTTAATCCATTTTGAATTAACTTTTGTATAGGGTGTAAGGTAAATGTCAAACTACATTCTTTTGCATATGGATATCCAGTTTTCCCAATATCATTTGTTGAAGAGACTGTCATTTCCTCATTGTGTACCCTTGGCACCCTTGTTCAAGATCATTTCACCATATACGCAAGGGTTTATTCCTGGACTCTTTATTCTATTCCATTGGTCTATATGTCTGGCTTCCTACCAATACTTATGGCTTTGATTACTTCCATTCCTAGGTTGTTGAATGTTGTTGTTGTTATTTGTTTTTATTGTGGTAAAATACACATAATGTAAAATTTACCATCTTAACCATTTTAGGGTGTATAGTTCAGTGGTATTAAATACATTCATATTGCTGTGCAATCATTAACACCTATCCATCTCCAGAACTCTTTTCTTCTTGCAAGACTGAAATTCTATACCCATTAATCAATAACTCCCCACTTCTCCCTCCCTGGGCCCCTGGAAACCAACATTATACTTTCTGTCTCTATGATTTTTGACTTCTCTGTGTACCTCATATAAGTGGAATAATACAATATTTGCCTTTTGTGACTGGTTTTATTTCACTTACCATAATGTACTCAAGGTTTACCCATGTTGTAGCATATGTCAAAATTCCCTTCCTTTTCAAGGCTAACTGATTAGCATGGACTTACTTTTGTCATTTTGCTATTTGTTTTCTACATGCCTTATAACTTTATTGTTCCTAATTTTCTACATTTCTTTCCTCTTTTTGTGTTTAGTTGATTTTTTATAGTAAAATATTTCTATTCTTTTCTCATTTTCTTTTATGTATATTCTATAAGTATTTTTTTGTGTTACCATGGATGTTGCATTTAACATCCTAATATTATAGCACACTAATTGAGATTTATACAAATTGAACTTCATTAACATACAAAAACTCTGCTCCTTTACATCTCTGTCTCCATTTCTTTCAGTTGATAGAACAAAATTAGATTTTTATATATTGTGTACTTCCAAACAGAAACTAATAATTTTTAAAGTTCATCAGTCTCTTAAATTATGTTGAAAAGAAAATGTAGAGTTACAAGACAAAATTACAATAATATTGGCCTTTATACTAATAATTTTTAAATCATATTAGTTTCTTAAAGCATGTAGAAAACATCTATATCTAGCATGTACATTTTTTTCCTAAGAGTAGGTCATACTTTCTTGTATGTCATGCTTTAGATTTTTTATGTCATGCTTCAGTTTTTTTAAGTCAGATATTTGAATATTATAATGTAGCAAATCTTGAAATTAGATTGCTTCCCTCCTCAGGGTTTGTTGTTGCTACTTATTGTAGGTTATTGTTGTTTGTGTAGTAGCTTTTCTAAACTAGTTTTGTGAACACTGAATTCTTTGTTGTGTGTTTCCACTGAAGTCTCTATTCCTTAGAGTAGTGGTTGGTTGGTGTTTTGACAGAGATTTCCTTAAATTCCTGAATCAAAAAATAAACAAAACAAAGCAAGTAATCTCCCAGTCTCTCCAGATTGTTTCATGTTAAAGCACCCCTTCAATGCTTGGCCAGGACATTTACAACTTGAACTTAGCTTTTACTTCACACTTGTATATAGTCTAAATGTTAGCCAGAGGTGAAAGCTTACAGTTTTATCAGGTTTATTCAGACCTTACATCTAGCCCTAGGAGTGCACATGGCGTTGTAGATTTTCTGATATACTCATGGACTTTTCAAAGTCCTTATTTCCCCATGTATCTCTTCCCCCAGTCTAGTCAGTCTATACATCACTTGCCCCAACTGTTATCCCTTGTCATAGGTGGCTGCACCTAGTAAGTTTCTCCTTAAGTTCTTTTGACAAATGTCACTTGAGAAGCCACGTCATCCCTAGAAAGATCCAAAGTGGGTGAAACAAAGGCAAGACCTTGAGCCAGTCCTCTGTGGAGCTACCAGACAAATCAAAACACTCCCAATTCTTTGAGAATCATGTCTATATTGCTCCCCGTGGTACCAGCAATCTTCATGAAGAATATGGCTATCTTCATAGCTACTGTTATGCTGGGGTATGACTAGATTCCATAAAAGGTTGACTTAGATATTTTTCATCAACTTAATTATTGCTGATTGGAAAGACAGTTTTAGAATTCTCTATTCTTCTACTTTCAATGACATCAACACGCATCACTTTTTTCTGAAAATTTCTTTTAGAAATTGTAAACATTTTTTTTTATTTTTGAATAAAAATAATTGAAATATTCAAAATATTTTGGATACTGTGTTGAAATAATTTTGTAAATTATCCATGGACTCTTGAAAAGAGAGCATTACAGTGTATTTATCAATATTCAATTAATCAGTATTCAATATTATGAACCAAATAGTCTTGTTGTTGTAGACCTTGATTTTTAAGACTGAGAGAAAATATAAAATGCTTTAGTACATTTATGTTTTTTGTAGTGCTGCTATATGTTTTTATAAAATAAATTTTCTGTATTTAGAAGTAATTTTTATCAGATATGTAAAGTTAATTACTGTGTAAAATTATATTTTCATTGAAAATTGAAGTTTTTTTATAAATAGGAAAAAACTTTTCTGTCTTATTGACTGTGATTTTTCCCTTGAATTCTACTTTGTGTGCAGTGTTGTCTCACTGTCTTTTTTCCTATTGTTTGCCTTCACCTAATACATTTCAACCTATCCTTTGTTTTACTATTCAAGAGTTATTATTTGAGATGTATCACTTATAAACAAGATAATGTAATATTTTTAAACTACATTAATAATTTTTGCCTTTATGTGGAGGTGTTTGAAGTATTTACAGTTAATTTCACATTCATATGTGCTTTTTGTTTATAAAGTTTCTAGATTCTTTCAATTTTTAAAATGTCTTTGTAATATATGTATCTTATTTTTGTTGGCATTATAAGGCAGTGGTTCCCAAACTTATTTATTTATTTTTTTACGTCAGGGATCATAGAAAATAAATGTGATTATCATCCTGAATTGAATGCACAAGACCATTCCCATCTAGGGTAGCCTTGCCAGTCTTTACTGAACTCTCTAAGGATAAAGGAGACCTATATATTGGTCCACCTGTAACCTGTTAAGAAGAAACTAATATATTACAGTGCACTCTCACAGTTTGGAAGTTCTGTTGAATTGACCATTTACTGTCATTCTTTTGATAAAAAAGATTTTATTTATTTATTTGACAGAGAGAGACACAGCGAGAGAGGGAACACAAGCAGGGGGAGTGGAAGAGGGAGAAGCAGGCTTCCCGCTGAGCAGGGAGCCCAACGTGGGGCTTGGCCCCAGGACCCTGGGATCATGACCTGAGCTGAAAGCAGACGCTTAATGACTGAGCCACCCAGGCACCCCCCATTTACTGTCATTCTTATGGCAAGAGCATACCAATCTTATTTTGGAGAATATGACTTTTTCCCCACTCCCAGCACATGATTTTAGGTGGGATTTGCATACCTTTCCCTGGGTCATAGACATGTGACTTAGGCTAAACTAATTAGGGTATTCTATTACATCCATCACAGTGATTGAATGAGACAAGTGATAATTCTAAGACAATGAATAATCATGATTAATAACTTTTACAGACAACACCAAAAAGATCTCTTTTCTCTAGATTTGATGGGGTGAGATTCGGATTTGGGCCATGTGCAGTGACCTTCCTGGCATTTTGCTGTGTGGCTTGCTTGCTGACATACAGAAGAATAAGAGTCAATTGGTGGATCCTAGGGATGTTGTTTTATTCCTGAATTAAGCTATTCCTCAGCCATACAATTATGTGAGCCAATTAATTCCTTAGCTGATGAAGTGATTTTTTTTTTAAGATTTTATTTATTTATTTGACACAGAGAGAGCACAAGCAGGCAGAGCTATAGACAGAGGGAGAGGAAGAAGCAGGCTCCCTGCTGAGCAGAGAGCCCGATGTGGTACTCCAACCCAGGACCCTGGGATCATGACCTGAGCCGAAGGCAGACGCTTAACGACTGAGCCACCCAGGCACCCCTGATGAAGTGATTTGTGACATAGACAAACACTTTATTGTCTTAATAATGTTTATAATTTTTCTTAACATTTTCAACATGTGTTTATTATCAATATCAATAATTAATAACATATATCTTGTGTGAGACACATTATATGATTGCAAAAAAATAAGGCATCTTAAATTCAAAACCAGTATGTTGACTGGTCATTTCTGGGTTGTAGGAGTATAACTTTTAAATCTTCATATTACTTTGTGGTATCTATTACTTCTCTATTAAAAAAATTATGTGTTCACAATTTATTTTTGAAAATAATGGCCCATATTCTCCTTCTAAGAGGCAAACAGGAAATTTCAGGCCCAACTACTGCACTTATAACATTCTACATCTGATCACTCCCACTACTCTTGTCTTCCTTGTCTACATAATTCGGAACTTTTAATAATCACATAGTATGTAACCTTAATATTCTCACCCTGTGAATAGCAGCCTTATTCCTGCTTCTAAGAACAAGTCTCTTCCAACCAAGCTACTTGTCTTCTTTTTCCTCTCATAGTAACTTTTCTTATCTCCCTGGTTGAAGTACTTAAGGATCAGATTAAATACCCCACTTTCCCATTACCCAACCAATGCTCCAGTCAAATATGTAATTCCAAAATATTCTGATTTAATCCACTTCTTTTCTTCTCCACTCTGACAATTCTAATAAAAAAAAGAAAGAAGTCACATTTATCCTGGACTACTGAAGTAGCCATACAACTGGGAAATATTGTCACTGTATTACCTCACGGATGCAAAAGGGATCCTGTAAAGCGCCTGCTTAAAATTCTCCATGCCTTTCTGTAGTACTTAGAATACACTCCAAGTTCTAGTTTATGAAGCCTTATGTGATCTGGCCTTGTCCTACTCTTTGTATTACTTTGGTTTATTCCCCTACTCCTTCCCACCCTCCTTGCCCCCCATCATTTAACTCTACTCAAACTGGCCTCTTCCATTTCTACCTTAAACCTTTGGACAAGTTACATATTTTTCCCAGAAGAGTCTTTCCTCTGGTATTTAAAAGGTTGGCTCCTTCTTGTCAGTCAGAACACAGCTAAAATGGTAATGTCTACAGAGAAGCTTTCTCTAGCCATTTAATTTCATGTTTCTCTGAAGCTGAATTTTATTATCCAGAATAGCATGCTTTAGCATTGGATGGTTTCTTATCTGTTTATTTAGCGGTTTGTTCCATTATTTCCCAGACTATAATGGAACTTTCCTCATGTGTGTTTTGGCCTTTGCTATATTCTCAGTATCTAGAACAGTACCTAGCTCATGGTTTGTTATATAAATTATTAAATGAAAGGCTGAGTAAATGAACAGATGAATATTCCATGAGAAAACTTTCATAATTTCCAGGCTAGAATTAATTTCTCCTTCTTTATTGTCACATGGATGGCCTCTAAGTATTACTATGTTATAATGAGATTTGTACATATCTTTCTCCTCCACTATATACCAAGTGATTTGATATAAATGAGTGGTTTTTTCCAATCTTTGTATTTTCCAAGTAAGTACCTTTCACAGTGCCTTAGCGTCTTAGACATAATGGCCATTCATAAATGTTTTTCTAATTGAATTATGTTGCCTTTACAAAATCTTAAGAGTCTCTTATGAGCATTCCTAAGGGAAAGGTTTTTCTCTTGGAACCTCTCTTGAGTCCTTAGGCCAAAATTAATTGCTACTTCTTCTCTGTTTCTATTGTGGTCAGCATATGCTAAGTGTTTTTAACAATATGATTTATATTGTAGACATTTTATCAACATGTTTATTTCCACAGCTAGAATGAGAGGATGTTAGCATTATATCTTAAATATAACAGGTATTAAAAATATCACTGATAATGAATTAAAATAATATTTAGTAATTTGCCAATTGCCATAAATATGTGAGGAGTTACCAGAGCAGAACATGACATCTGTGAAGATTGAGCAGTCTTTCCAGTTAGTCATTGTAGCCAAATAATCATGAATATCTCCAGAGAGGCCTTGACTACAATAGATCCACTACTCAGTCAATTGTAAACAATTGGCTTTGAGAAAACAAAGTTGAAGTTATTTAGGTACATTTTATCTAGCAAAGTCATGAATTCTATGACAATCAAGGATAGCCCATAGTTCACTTTTTGGGGTAAGGAGATGATCCAACTCTTATTTACTCTTCTCTTTTCTATTTTCCAAAAGTAGTCTATTTTAAAAAGATCATATCCATGTTTAGGTGGGGGTGTCAAGAATGTTTACAATAACAAACAATAATAACAATAAGAACGATCTTTTTAGGGAAAGAACGTTACTCCAGGTATATAGGAATTATAATTTAATTAATTTCCAATAAGATTTTGTCTTACTCTGACAAAACTGGAACATATATCATTAGAACAAAACATCCAACACAAAAGAATATTTATCAAAAATAAAGAGTGCTCGCTTTGGCAGCACAAATACTATCAAAAATAAAGGAATTTCCTAAGCAGCCAATATTCACACCTTGGATGATTTTTTGAAGAAACATATGTTGGCCAAAACCACCTATAATATATTTGAGAGAACAGGAATTGTGCCATGAGATATAGAGTTATACCTGGAGGAAACCAGACGCTCTTTGATACCTCCATGTAAACATGAATGCAATTTGTTTTTAATAGGTTACTTTTGCCAGACACTGTAGTCTCTGGGAATATAGTAATGAGCCATACATGATATGCCCTAGCTTTTAGAAACTTTCCATTATGGTGGAAAAATTTGGAAGTTCAGCATATACAACATAAGGTAACCATTCTTCTTTAAGCTCTTTGTGTTTTATATTCCTTACAAGGTGGAACAGACAAAATCACAGAATAGTAAACTTATCACTGAAACAAGAAGAGCAGAAGAAAGCAGAGGCCATCCTTCCTCTGCAAATCTTCAGCCTAAGAATTTTGTAGCCATCTAGCCTTGACCTCATTTCTCAGGGCAGTCCAACAAGGGAAGATCTAGAGTCTCCAAGGAATAGATGGATGAACAGTAGAATCTAGAAGATAAGTAGTCCTCTAGAATACCAACAATACACCCTGATTTTGTTGGGGTGTGGGGGAATCACATTCAAATTCTTCTACCATGATTCCATCTTTGGAGTCACTAGATTATTCAAAATATTGACTGGCCTACAGTCAAAGCATCTGGAAAAATGTCCTCAAATATTCGAGCAAAAAAAGATACTTGTGGAGACCAAACCATTCCTGAGAGTTTAAAAATATTGTTCTATCCATGTTTGATTCTGAAGCTTCTTTGGGACATAATTATGGTGATTGTTATCTTAAATCTTTTTTCTTTCTATGGACATGGTGGTACCACCTTAGCAGTGGTGGCCACTTTTGCCAAGAAGCCACACTTAATCCCCTATGTTATCCATTTTTGACATCATTACTCAGTCCATGGGAAGGCTCCATTTTAGCAGACATTCAGGAATTGAAAGATCTTTATTCTTCCTCATGGTATGTCACTTTCTGAGTGAAGTATTTAAACTCCTGCATGTCAATTTAACAAGAAAAAAAGGGGGTAGGCAGAGATTTATTAACTGGGTCCTGGAAGAGTGCTTTGATCAGACAATTGGAACAGTTCTCCAATCTTGGCATTACAGAATTTGCCTACCACAATTTACTGTTTTACTATGACCCTCAGATACTTAGCTTGCTAAAACCACTTATTTCCACCAAAATACATTAGTGCCTGGGAAGGCTAAACAGTTTTCTATAAGATACATTGTATTGGGCTAAGGAGCAGGACAGTATTTTCTCTGACTGATGCTAAAAAGTGCAGGTGTCGATATTGGTAGGGCTTCAGGATGGTGTTACTTTTAAGGTATATTTCAGAGAAATACTGTGTAGTTTTCTTTCCAGTACATACACCATCTGCCATTGCCCAAACTGGGAGAAATATTGCATGTTGTCTGTTAAAAAATAAAATTCAGCTGAATAAATTTTAAAGATATTACTGGCTTTATTCAACAATTTATGAAGCCAATTAGCATCCCATCTAGCTGAAAGAAAGGAGCTCTAAGGAGCTCTACAAAATAAAAGACTATTATAGGCAGAAGGGAGTGGGAACAAGGGAATTATACTAGCAAAAAGTGGATTGGTTGTGGCAAGGTCACTTTCCTTTAGGGGATGGGAGGAATCTATCAGGCAGATTACCTCCCTAGTCCTGAGGAGGTAATTCCTGACTGGTTTAAGATTTAATTTCTGGGAGAGGCCAAAACTGTAATTAAATCTCGGTTTGGTGATGTGGGGCTTAGCAATAAGGAGTCCACTTTGGCCCTGTTATCTTGTTTTTAACAAGTCTTTTGATGGGGTGAAAACCATCAACATTGTGGCCTTACAAATTTTTCTTTATTCATGAGAATCCATTTTATCCTCTCTCTTCCTGGTATGCCTGCCCTACATATACATTACATCCCATCTCTCTCCCAGAAATAATTTTTAGACAGGAATGTGTTTATATGATCACTAAAGATTGAACTTCTACTGACATTGTGGTTAATGTCAAAACACAGCTATAATCATATTTATTTGTTTATTTATTCATTTATTTATGACATTAATTCTTCTGTGGAGTTTCAGCTATGTTTATTCTGAGTTTGTTTTTCATTCCTGCATTGCTGTGGGTAAGAATTCCTCATTTTAATCTATACTCTCAACCAGGTGGGAAGAAATTCAAAAAGACTTAGCAAATTATTACTGAATAGTGTCTGTCCTGTGATAATTATTATTGAGAAAAATAGCAGTATCGAGGCCATTTCAAACGAGGCAGTGAGGCAAAAGCTTGTCCTCAGAACATACCTCATTTAAAAAGTCAATGCTTCTCTGCTAGGAAGGTAGGCTAAACACTGACTTCCTTAAGAAATATTTAAGAGTCACCTGGTTGGCTGGGTTGGAAGAGCATGAGACTCTTGGTCTCAGGGTTATAAATTTGAGTTCCGAGTTGGGTGTAGAGATTACTTTAAGTCTTTAAAAGAAATAAATATTTAAGATAACAGCCCTTAAAACTTTAATATGAATTAGTATTTCAGGCTATATATAAACAGTGAGTCATTTTTTTCCTCCTGTAGAAAGATTACACTAATGATTATTGATCTAGAAGTATAGGATGAGAGATAGCCAAGGTAATAACTCTGAACGTTTATATTCTTAGACCAAAAAAAAAAAAAAAAAGGCACTTGTCAAACTTTAGAAAATGCTATGTAAGTTTGTTTATTTTTCACCAAAGTGGAATATCTTACTGCATTATGTGTTGGCACTTTATAAAGCATCTAGGCAGGATACTCTACCAGTTTAGGGTCAGGGCAAATAACGATGCAAAAAAAAGATATTGGCATTATAGTATTACACCATCTGTAAGTAACCACTATGTTGAATTTTCTATGGAAAAGGGACATGATATCACTAGTGCCTTAAGCTTAAACTTCTTAGTGTATTATAAACTGGAAATCACAGTGATCTGAATGCTTATGAAGCACTAGAAACCAGAGAATATGAAAACCTGTAGGTGAAAACTTTAAATATTGCATATTTCATTGGATGGTTCTTTCTCCATGTTGCAAATATCAATTATTAAATACTACCAACATTATTTAAGTAGTCCGTTTTAATCATAATATTTTACATGTGTACTTATACCACCATAATGAAAGCTCCCAATGTGTTTTACAGACTATACACAGCTTTATTAATGAAATGGAGCTATCTCCACTAAAAGCACATTTTTATCCAAGATAATTGTAAAATGCAATAGTCATAGATTATGTTAATAGACAAGAGAAAGAACATGAATAAATAAAAGCCATAGATAATCCCCCAAACCTAATTTTAAAGACTATTTTAAATTTTCTTCTTCTACCAAACCTTTATAAGGGCTGCTAACAAGTAATAAAATTGACTGATTGCCATTTCATTTCCCCTTCCTTCTGTTACTCACCTACTGGTGGAAATGCTAACGAGCATGTGAATAGCCAATAGGCAGGTAGTAGAGGAAACAGGAAGAGAAGGTGGAACAGAGGTAATCCACCACCTAGATAATCAGCTCATGAATAACAGAGTTGACTGAAAGATAACACTTCAGTAAGTACTGTAATAAACTCAGTGATCAGTATTCTCAGTGGCTTAGTGGAAGGAAAGAGAACTACTATCTTTACGACTACAGGGAAGTCCATGATTTTTACAGAATTTATACTGCAAAAAGGGTATCAGTCTTCAATGCAAAAAAAATCTGTGTTGTTTGAACTGGAGGGTTTAGATCATCTCTAAAAATGCCTTTTTTTGTGTTACATAAAGGCTCCAAGTTTACCAGACGGCTTAAGGGGCACACATGTATCATCATGATGCTATCGCTGCTTATAAGAACCACCAGTCACAGAATTCAAGAGGCACAGTATGTGACAATGTGGATTGTTTTGATCTTCTCCAAATTATGTTTTCCTTAACTGCCTGAAGTTACAGATTATTTCCTTGGAGACACAGGGAAGCTTGTGAGAAGATGGATAGTTGGGTATAATGACGGCACTGTGGCCTGATAAAGCTGCACATCTATCTGTAATAATTTTGCTTGGGTACACAGTTTATCACAGTTATTTTTAACATCACTCCTAATCGAGGATCATGTCTTTAGTTTAGTTTTGTTTTGTTTTCCTTGCCCTATCACAAAGTTCTATAAGGAGTTTTGGAAGTAATCCAAGTAAGGAAGTCGGAAGGAAGGAAGGGAGTAAGGAAGAGTTGGTTGTTCATCCAAGTAAGGAAACGTTGGTTGTTCAATGGCAAGAAATAGAAGCAATGGCTGTCTTCCTCCTAGATCTCTTTCAATCTATTTATTTTCTATAATAGTTTTATATATATCTGCCAGAAAACCCTCCAATAACAAGTAACATTTTTTCTTGTTTAGAAATCTTACCTTCCTAGTCCACTAAAGATTTATTATATTTCTTCAATGTTCTCAATGAGATTAAATCTCCATTTTTTTTTTCTTTGTAGGAGTCAATTATTCTCTCACCACCTTTAGGCAGTTCCACTTTCCAAGGGCCATTTGTACTTTGCAAAACAATATTTTGACTTCTAGATCTAGAGTCTTACCAATGCCAGAGCATTAATTCTCCTCTTTCAGAATGTTGAACATTGGCAAATTAGTTTAGTGACCTCACCTCGAGATATATACTTAATACCACATATTTGTATTGGGTATATTAAAACTCCTGCATTTGTCACTCCTAATTGGGTCCTAAGCAGAAAAAAAAGCAGTTCACAGCATGCCCTCTGTGAGCTGTCATAAACAGAAATATGAGGCAGTGCCAAATTCTCTAAGGCTTGACAGCCGATGATTAGGATGTTTTAATTTAGTGGACATATAGAACTTCTTCTGACATCTAAATGGGTGAGTGCCATAAGTAATCTATTTTTTGCACACATTCAAATTTAGACTGAACAAAAAGTAGCTTAAAGTAGCACTTTAAAGAAACAGAGTCAACAGAGGAGTTGATTTTAGCATAGCATTGAATTTAGAAGTATGTTGACAGGATAAAATAATTAAATCACAACTGAAATAATTAAAATAGATTTTACACATTTTCTTTCTCAAACATTCATAATATTAAGGGAATATATGCACAAGAAAGTGCTATTTTAGAAAGATTTCTGTATTTTTTTCTTTTTTTTTTTTTCCTCTTCTTCTGTGGTCTGCCTTTTAGCTCAGTTACTTGCATCTCTTTAGAATGAATCCAGCATGCTAGGAAACATGAATAGGGAAGATTATATGTAGCCTCTTTTTACTTGGAGGGAGAGATATGTAATGGATAATGGAAAAACCTACTGAAACATGCTTCAGGTTAGACTGCTGGATAGTCATGATACTTTAATTGGTATATTTTATTTGAATGAAACTGCTCTACAAAATTCTAAGTGAAGAAAGTCTCACCTTCTTTCTTTTATTTGCCTTTTTTTTTTTTTTTGCTTTTTTTGCTTTTCTTCCTGCAAATGTTGAAACTATTTGGAACTATTGGAGAAATGAGAACTTGTAGATTCACTCTATGATTTCAGACTTCTATGAAAGTTTTATTCACTCTCAGATTGTTCCCTCAACCCATCCATTTGTTGCTTTCTGTGATCCAAGATAAAAATTTGAATTTTCAACTTTAAATTGTGATTGTTCATAGAATGTTAATAATGAATGATGAAGAACAGTTATTCTCCAGTTGTTACAAAACTCTTGAAAAATTTTTGCTCTACTCTTAAGAGTATGTTTTGATAATGGGAATAGGACGAATCCTAATGTAATTTTGAGGTGAGTAGGAAAATTTACCTTTGAAGTAGGGAATGAGAAAAACACCAGAACAGAAGACTTTAAAAACCATCTTGCCTACCTAACACTTTTTTTTTTTTTTCTGAGATAACCCTGGATACAAACACCAGAATATATAGCTTTATTCCTCTGCCATGATTTATAAGAAGAATATATTGACTGTTAGTTAATGATGAAATAATTCTCATCAGCATTTGAATTTGAATTTATAAATCACCTTTTTCTTGGTAAAATTTATCTTAGGCAGAAACAATTTATAAAGAATGAGAACTGTCCTGGCTTCATCACTGTTAGAGGACTGCACGATTGGATAATTAGGACAGAATCAGAAAACTGCATCTTATTTTAATGTGCATCAGTTTGCTTGATGGGAGCCAACAATATTTCATATGTATAATCTTTCCACTTTAAACTGAATTGGCTAGAATAGTTAGAGATCACAGTTGTCTTAATTATTTTTAGGAGTAGAGGATACTAATAAAAGTTTTTATCAGAATATTTGCAGTAACATGAGTAGAGTGAAATGAAACAGTTGACCTGACCTCAGTGATTTGCGTATGGAATCCTGTGTATCACCTAATGACACTAGCACTGAATCTAATAATTACTACTTTTTCCCAAAACTTTTCTGACTTTTCTGGTCTTTTTTTTTCTCCAACCACACAGGTTTGTTTCGTTGTTGTTATTTTGTGTTTAATTTGTTTTGGTTTTTGTTAAAAGTAGAGAAGAATAAAATTGACTAAGAGAATATAGAATGGTAGAGAAAAGATAAAGAATACATGAATAGGTACTTTCCGTTAGACTTTAGATAGTACAGAATTGTGCATACAGAGCATTGAAGGGTATGAGAAGGGTAAGCCACTGATTAGACCGAACCTGGTATACTCCATTTATTTCTAGTCAAAATGATTTAAGGGATACCAGGAAAAACAGGAGCATATTCACAGAGGGGTTCCCAGAATTTTTTAATGAAGTATTAGGCTTGTCATATATTAAAATAGTTATTTCTTGGCCTGCCTTTTGATTTCTTTCAGAGTGAGTTCTGCCTAATTATATGGGTAAATGTTATTATGAAATATCTTTACATTCACAAATGCTAAGGTAGTCATTATGGAAATACAATAAAGATAGTATATATATAAAACTTTACTATCAACAATGCATTTTCGCCTTTACTATTTAACTCTCAGAGTTATCCTATGTACCAATGAGACCAGCTATTATGCTACAGTAACAATATCTAAAATTGCAAGTCTTATTTCTTGCTCATTATACATATTTACTGTGGATAAGCTAGAGGTTTTGCTCTGTATTATAGCATTCAGGAATTTAGGTTGCCTGAAGCTTCATCTCAATATATTATTCTACAATCTCCACAGCAATAATAATAATTTTAAAAAATAGTGTATTGTGCACTGACATTGAAAGTTTCCATCCAGAAATGACCATCATTTAACATTTCACATTTAATTGGCTAAAGCAAGTCACATGGTCACATCTAACCTCAAAGGGAGTGGGGAAATAAAACTCTACCAATTGCCTAGAAAGGAGCATGCTCAGAAATATATCTTGAATGCACTAATGACTACTATACTCAAGGAGGTAATTATTTTTCTTCATATTTCACAGATTTATTTATTTATTCATGCATGTATTCCACATACTGTATTGGGTACATTCACTTACAAGTCTCCTTTCTCTCAAAAGAGATCAAGAGACAGGCCAAGGGACACAGATATGTATGTAACAGAGACTTTAAAATCAGTTAAATGGGAGCTAACAGGCTAGAAATTAAATTCAGTGCTTTGTGTTCAATTAACTTTCCTTACTGTATCTATTGAAGTGTCCTCAGTTTACTGTGATGGAACAGTATTTAACTGCCACGATGATCATTTTTCCAATACTTACCATTATAAGATGGCCAAGGAGTCTCACTGCTGGGCTGATGGTATACTGTGAAGTTAAAAGTTTCTTAGGAAGTGAGATTAACCATTATCAAATGAAGATTTTCAAATGGGGGTCTCTTTATTTATTCAGTCATAATAAGTAAATAATAACTTAGCTACTTTAACTAGCTATCCCACCAATGCTAGATGCACTGCCTCACCTTGATGAATGTGTTAAGTAAATGGAAGCATATTAGCTGGAGCTGAAATTTTTTGTTTCTCTAATGTTCATTTAGATTTCAGTTTTCCTCTCTAAAGCTCTCAATACCTGACAGGTGACATTTAAAAAATATTATGTACACATGGACATGTCTATCAGTTTCTTCACTTGAGAAATGCCTTCACTCTTCTCAATTCTTGTTTTTGCATACCTAAGACAACTTTTCATGCCCTCTTAAAGTTTGGTTTTAGCAAGTCATTCTCAAGTTTGATTCACTAACATCTGCACATTGAGCTCCAGGTAACTTATGGGTTCTCACTTTGCTTAATTTTTAACAACTTTTTAAAAGTATGATTCACCGGAAACTCCTATCAACCAAAATCAGTGGAGGATGTTTCCCTGGTATAGCTGTATGTTCTGAAATTCATACTGAATTATTTTTATATGTTCCCGACTTCTTCCTTTCAAATTTCCTGTGTAATGTTGAGTTTAATTCGTCATGCCCTCACAATGTATCACTGATGTGATCATGAATAATCTCTGAATTGTACACAAATCTATGTGTGTTCATTACCAGACATGCCTTTGTTAATAAAAAAAAAAAAATAAGTAAAACAAAGTGTTTTATTCAGGGTTCTTGGTTAAAAGCAACAGGGGAAAAAACAGTACTTTTAAGCAATAAGGGAATCATCACAAGCAAATTTGGATTCAGAAAATCAGCAGAAAGCTGACAAACCAAGGCTGGAAATTGGCAGAAGCCAAAGGAGCTCTGGCCAGTGAACGGCAGGAATCACGTAAAGGGCATGCATCAGAAACCATATGGTTTGCAAACCATCCAGGCTGCTGCTGGAAATCTGACCTCCAAGCATTCCCTCTGCCACTAGCACAAGATCCCACTTTTAAGGGTTTCTGATTGACTGAGATTAAGTCACATGTCCAACTCCTGGCTATAACTGAGTGGAAAAGGGAAGTAGGTGGGAAGGGGAAGGAAAGTAAGTGGAAAAGGGAAGAGTCTGCCTTGCTTGCTCCAACAAAACTAACAGCTTATGGAAGTTTGCTGTGGGAGGGTGAACCTCAGCAATTTCCATTCAAATAAGAATACACAAATTATGAAATTCCTACAAAGGAGATATCTGTATATAGCAGTAACAATAGGAAGGAGTGGGGTGGGGTAATGAACCCGAAATGTAAAAAAAAAAATCAAAAAGCGAAGTGTACACTTCTCAGAAGTTCTCATGAACATATGATTTGTAAAAGACTTACCTGCTAACATTTTTTCTAATTTTTAAAGAACTACTAAGGAAAATAGAACGGTTTTATTTTTCAGATAAGTCTGTTTTTGTTTTAAAATGTATTTTGTATGAAACTTTTATTGTTCTTATTTTTTATTCTTTAAGCACCCATGACAGGTCTCAGTTGCCACAGTAGATTGTACAGGACCCTAGGAGAATTATCTAATTTGTACCACAATGACTTAGAAGAAATTTACCAAAAATGAAATAAAAGAATCCGTAATGCCTATATATCCTTACCCTGAGGGATTTACAAAAGACTAATAAACAGTGCTGTTCCTTTCAAACTGATGCTTTTCCTGGTATCTTGTGGTTTTATACATCGTTTCTCTAATTGTCTAGGAAATTTCTGCATCAGAATTACCTGGAGGACAACATGCTTATATAAATGCAGAGTTGGGGGCACCTTCTAGAACCACTGAGTCTGAGTTTGGGATGATGAGATTAGAAATACACATATTCAAGAAACATCTCAAATATATTTGAATATTTAAGAATATGTGTATTAGAAATTGTTCTCAGTAGCACAAACTGGTTAACTTAAGTTGGATCAAGTTTCATAAATAAGAAAAAAAAAAAACAGGAGGCTCAAGATGAATCTGAAAAGGAAAAGCATCAGGGAATTACCTAAATTTTTGAAATCTTAATCTCTAATATGTGATCACTGTTATGTTCCAGAAGCCAAGATATCTGGGCTGCTGCATCGAAAGTTTTTAGGTGCTTACAAATGTTTTTACAATAAAAGTGGGATTTTCTCTGTGGGCCAAAGTCATCTCCTATTTTTCCTAAGTAAATAATACAAAATTTACTAGAGATTCATGAGAATCGTAACCCAGGTTTTTAAAATAAGATTTTCTTGCATGTGATTTTTTTAAGCATTGCTGAAGGAAAAGTTATTTTGAATGAAAGAGATACTGTGAAGGAAAGGGAAGTTACCGGCCCACCTTTAGACAGCTTCTGGCTTTAGAGTGTTCTAGCAAACTGTATTGAAATGAATGGAAGCAATTATAAAAGGAAGCTGCTGACCTTTCTGAAAAGGCTGCCAATCCATAATACCTCCTGCAATGCTCATCCCCTTTATTCGTGCTTAACAAACCTTGTCACCCTTGTCGCAGTGCCTCAGAACCCCTTGTTAACTTCTCCCCTTCTGTTGTCTTTAGGGTATCTGCAGCACGTCTGTCTGCTGAAATACCTCTCAATTGCCAATTAAAGGAAGTTTAAGAATGAGTACCTAGGGATGAATTAACCTAGGAAGTTAACCTGGGGGAAGAATGGGTTAGGGATACAAAGGCTCATCATCATAGTCTTACATATTTACCTACTCATCTGACATACTTGGGAAAAGGTATCTGTTATATATTTGCTCAAAAATCAGGAAGCATTGTGATTCAGTTTTGCAGGGTGTAAACAATTTGAAAAAAAAATCACCAGAATCTTCCAAAGGCTTCTCTCCCACCATTGTGTTCATTTTCCCTCAAGTGAAAAAATGCTAATATTTAAGCACTGCTTTGCAGAAACACTTAACAGGTACCTGTAGGTAGTATAAAGCAATTCCTCAAGGAGGGTCTTATCCAGAATATCTTCTTGCTTTATAATGCTGACTTAACACATAAGCCCCTGGATCATCCCTGTTTGGATTAACAATCATTTGAATGATTATTAAGCAGAATTCTCTAGAATTGAATAGTTCTGGCTCTCAGATGAGAAAAAAAAATCCACATTTAAATTATCCGATATATGAACATCTAATCAAGTTTTTATTTATTCATTTTTTTAAATTTCTTTTGGTTTGTGTTTCTGATTTTCTGCACTCATACCAATTAGTTTTCTTGAAGGGACACTTTAGACAATGAGCCCTTAGTACCTATCACTGAATGACTAGTTAGCCTGCTTGCGGTAGGAGAGTAGAGAAATGAGATGGGAGAATTTAAAATATGCAGTGCATTTGATTCTGAGGTACTCTTATTGTCCATAAATATCATGAATTGCTGCTAATATTGTTGACAACATGTATAACCTTATTTATGTTTATAAAGGTTGGGGAAATGGCATAAAATGAGCCTTAACTATTATGTGCTAAGCCATTTCCATGTATGTAATTTAACATCTCAGTAACTCTGTGATGTTATTCTTAATTCTAATTTTTAGATGAGGAACCTGAAATAGATACAGATGAAGTTATTTGTCTAAAGCCATTTGGCTAGTGAGAGGCAGCTGAGAAATTCAAATTCAGATAGAATTTCCTAGTTCAAATAGAATTTTCTCTGGATCCAGAGTCAAAGTTTCGTTTCTCTCCCCATATTTTACCATGCTCCTTATAAATAAATCCGTTACCAAATCAATAGGTACCAAATATCAAGTAAAAACAAACAAAAACACAAAATCAGAGATTACTGGTTATGTTACTTCTAACTAGGTGATTCAAAGGGACGTTGGAGTCTATAAAAAGTTAATTAGTAAAAATATGTCTTTCTACAAGTTTTATCAATATCATCTGAAAAGAGTTTGTTTCTTGGGGTTCACCCAATTTCACATTGGACTGGAAAGATAATATAATCCAGGTGAAGAGAAGTACAGATGTAAGAAATGAATAGAAAGTGTCTATAGCTATCACTTAATTCAAATTCCCAGTTCTAAAGATGATGTCACTGAGACATAATGCAACTTGCCCAAGTTATATAGGAATTATGGCAAACATACTATATTGCATGCCTTTACCTTTTTTTATGTGAGTGGATATGTTAGCATAAATTATTTTTGTTTCTTCATATTGACCCTTGTTAATACATTTATATAAGAATCAGTATTTCCCCTTTCTCCGTGTTTTCTGTGAAAATTTAAAAACAGAGCCACATTTGTACTTACAATAAACTTTCGCCATTGTAACTCTTCCCTTCTCCCATATTTCCAAAGCCTGTTATCTTCATATCGGACTTATTTTAAGATGACTGAGATCCTAGGGAAGCCTCAATAGTACAGCACCCCTTCCTCACAGGTAAGCATTTTTCACGGATAAGGACTTCAAGTACAAGGACTTGCAGGTACATCAGAAGTTAGTGGGGGCTAGTTTGGTTGTGCCAGGCCATACTGGTACCTTGTTTAAAAAAAAAAAAAAATGGAGGCCTTTTTTTTTCTCTACCCCATTTCTTACCCTCTGTACAGTGTCACTTCCAGCCTCCTGCACCAACATTTCAGGAAGATTCCTCTCAAAATGCTATCAGCATGCTGGGGATTTGTATTCCAAATGCTTTCATTAGTATGTCTTCACATTCGAATATTCCATAGTGTTTCTTCTTTCTTTAAGTTAGATCCACTGTCAAGGTTATTCATAAAAGAGAAAAAGTACTACCATTTAAGAAATTATTCATGATTTAAAATATAATGATCTCACTGATATGAGGAATTCTTAATCTCAGGAAACCAAACTGAGGGTAGCTGGAGTGGTGGGGGGTGGGGGGGATGGGGTGGCTGGGTGATAGACGTTGGGGAGGGTGTGTGCTATGGTGAGCGCTGTGAATTGTGTAAGACTGTTGAATCACAGACCTGTACCTCTGAAACAAATAATGCAATATATGTTAAAAAAAAAGAAGAAGATAGCAGGAAGGGAAAAATGAAGGGGGGGAAATTGGAGGAGGAGACGAACCATGAGAGATTATAGACTCTGAGAAACCAACTGAGGGTTCTAGAGGGGAGAGGGATGGTGGGATGGGTTAGCCTGGTGATGGGTATTAAAGAGGGCAGGTATTGAATGGAGCACTGGGTGTTATACGCAAACAATGAATCATGGAACACTACATCAAAAACTAATGATCTAATGTATGGTGATTAACATAACATAATAAAATTAAATTTAAAATAAATAAATAAATCAAAATAAAATATAATGTTTAAAATATGGTTTTATTTAACTTGAAGTAAGTTCTTATTAATGCGTTAATATTTGAAAAAGTGCCTTATGTTGGGCCAGGTGGAATAAAAACTATGTGTACATATATATATGTATATTTTTTCCAGTTTCTTTGTGAACGTTAAGCTGTTGCAAACATACAAAGCATCAAAGAATAGCCCCCCTTAACTATACAAATGAACAATATTCCTTTTACCCTTTCTTGATTAGCAACCCCATTCCCATTGTTGGACAAGTAATGACTCAAAGCCATGTGTTGCTTCTGATGAAGATCCCTGAGAGTTGTAGAGGGAACCATCAGAGTTGAGGCTAATGATAAAATCAACCAAGTTAAAAAGAATAAGAGGCAGTCCCAATGCCAAACACTAGAGAGGTGAGATGAAGTCTTCTCCCCGTTTCTTTCCTCTCCCCCATGCTCAGTGGATCCCTGGTAGTCAGAGGAGAACTGAGCTCATATTACCTCATTTTCCTCTCCAATTTTGTAAGAGCCTTTTAGAAGAAAAGATATATTTGAGCAAACGGTGTCCCCAACCTTACTCTAATTGCTCAGCGTGCTCTCAACAATCTGACTTTATATAATGAAAAAAGTCTGGTGTAAGTATTCCTGAGGTTCTTTGTGGAACTTTAATATATTTCATATTTACGGACTAGGTCATAATTTCTTTTCCCACATCTTGTACTTTGATCTCATCCTCAGCTAAATAAGTGCCTTATGAAGAGAAAAAAAAAGTTGGTTTACGTACTATAGTAATTAAGAACTAAAAAGATGCTTTCCCAGCTGTCGCTTTTGAAGTCAAGTTTAGTTAGTGGCAAGGTGCCAATTTTCAATTAGAAATAAGATTTTTATTTAAAAAGTATAATGTGTTTTCTTATGTCAATAATTCATTTTTAGCATTTTTTTAAAAAATTCTTTTCTACTAACAGGGGCCCAAACCTTCAATTATTAAAGGCTGAGTCTTTTGACTATGGTATAGCATTCTATCTTTGTTCAGCATTTGTTAGGCTGAAATAAAAGTCTTTCCCTTATTTCTCCTGAGTGCTTCAAGGACATTTTAGCTAGGAAATACTGTCCTATTTTTGTTTCATCTCTAAAAAAATTATTATAAATACACATGTGCATATATACTCTGTGCTTAAGATTTGAAATTGAAGCTGAAGGACATAGGTACTAGTGTTAATTCAAGTCAACTTGATGGTAATTTAAGCTTTTTCTTCTCTTATCTCTTCTTATAATAGGAAAGATGGGCTCACCTAACCTGGACACATAAGCCAGTTCTCTTAGGTTACCAGAAGGGAAAGTCTAGGAGTGACTTATTAGCCTGATGGGAATTGGCCTTGACTTTGGCTCAAAACAGAGCCTAAGGTACTCGAAAGATATGCCTTTACCTGAATACCATGCCCAAGAAGTACTGAGTACAATGGATGCTTTCTCTATCTTTCTATAAAAACATTGTTTTCATTTTTGTCTTATGGGCCAAACTCAGTAGAATTAATATTTACATGATTTTCCATTAAAGGGGGGGGGAAAGAAAGAAAATGTTTTCATTTCTTTCCTCCTGTCATTTCTCCTCCCCTGGTTTTGGCTTCTTTCTGGGTCAGTAATGGTCAATGCTAACAAAGTTGGTCCAACTTCAAGTTCTCATTATAAGGTAATTAACTTGGCATCACAGCAGCTCTTGGCAGCTATGGCTTTTGACTTAGAGATAGCTAAAAAAACTGGGCAGAGCTTTAATTCACTGCCAACTTAATTGTGTGTGTGTAAAACCAAAATTTAACAATACATTTTTCTCCACCTCAGGAATGTTTGACTAGTGATAATTACAGTGATAGATATTTGAATTGTGGGTCCAGGTGGGGAATTAGGAGGAGGCTTAGTGTCTAAGCATGAGTCTTAAGAGAAGGCTATTTAACATTTCTTGTTATTATGTTTTAAGTTAGATAATATTAAGATCTCTTCAAAGAAAAGGAGTTTTCTTCCCTGTTATTGCTTTAAATAGGTCGGATAATCTGAACTCATATATTAAGAAGTTGATCTGCTTCTTCCAAGCCCAATTATTTGAAAGACATTAAACTTTTAATTATCTAGAGAATTTTAGGAATGAAGGAGAAAAAAGAAAGTAGACGAGGGAGCAGATCACCAAAAATATTCTTATTTTATCTACTGATGTAGCAAATCTTTAGCCCTATTTAAATGCAACTCTTGGCTTATCCCTTATCTGCAGCCATCCAGCTGATCACAGCTAGAAAAAAAGCACAACCATTTTGGCTTATTTCACTTAACATTCATTACCATTAAATTTTGGCAGGCCCTTAGTGTTAACTGGCATTTCTATTACATTTTATTTGTCCAATTAATAGTCAGAAATGACTTCTACAAATTTCCTTTTCTTTTCTCAAACCTGCAATGCCTTCTTTTCCTTATTCACTTGCAGTGATAACCTTACTTTCTATGCCACTCAGAAAACAGACCCAATCAGCAATCAGCTGATTTCCACGAGTCCAAACATCACCCATTTGTATCTCTGCTTTCATATTTGACTTATCTCCTATCCGTTTGGATGAACAATACATGCTTCAGTCTAGGGACAACCCCTTCTCTTGTGCTCTGGATCCATCTCCTTCACCTGTTCAAGAACATTGCTCCAGGAAATCTACCTTCATTTTTTTGAATTATCAATTTTTTATTATCTAGTTAATCATCCCCACCAGCATACAAATGGACTGTAATTTCTCCCATTACAAGAAATATTTAAAAGAGATAAAAGACCCACCCCTTTCTATTATTCATTTTCATTTATTTATATTAACAGCAAAGCCCCTTGAATAAGTGGTCTAAATTCCAGTTCCTCTCTTCCAATGCACTAATGAGTATACTCCCATAAAGCTTTCCTCCTAACACAAACTGCTCTTGTCAAGGGCAGTTAATACTGACCTCTCAGCAGCAGGTGACAGAACTGATCTTCATTTCTCTGTAATGTTGTCTTCACTGGCATTTAAGATACCACACCACCCTTCTGAATTTCTTCTACCCTACTTACTGTTCTGTTCCCTTATCAGTCTCCTTTGCTTGTGACTACTTATCTCCAGGACCTCTTCACACTGGTGTGCCCTAGGTTTGAATCTTTGGACCACACTCTCTACACTCACACACTCCATGACCTCATTCATCTTGTTGCACTGAATCCCACTTATATGCTGAAAACTCCTAAATTTAGATCTTTGGCCTGTATCATTTTCCTGCATTCTTGGATCTCTTATAGTCATTAAGTCATTAGGCCACATGATAATCAGTGGGATATCAATAGATATCAAAATTACAGTTCAGTCCCCCCCCTCCCGCCCAACATCATCTCCCACTACACGCATATTTACCTGCTTTCTAGCAAACTTTCTCATTTCAGTAACTAGGAATTCAGTATTTCTAGTTGCCCAAGCTGAAAAATCTTGGCACAAGTCTTAACTCCCTCTGTTTCTCAATACCCACATCCAATCCATCAGAAAATTCTCCAGTTCTATCTTCAAAATATATCAAGAAGTCCATCACTTTTGCTACCTTTACTGTATCACCCTAAAGTACCATGATGTATTTTCCTGAATCATTCATTAGCTTTTTAGCTGGTATCTTTGCTTGTGTCCTCTTCTATCCTAAAGTTAGAAGTCATAATAATTCTTAAAAACAAAACAAAACAAAACAAAAGAACAATTAAGTTAGATCATGGCGTTCCTTTTACCAAAATAATCCAGTCATTCCCTAAGCCTCTCACAGTAAAAGCCCGAATTCTCTCAGGGGTTTCTAAGGCTAGATCCAAGTTGGCACTTTTCTGACTTCGTCACCTAACCTCCTCCCTCCACAGTTTACTTTTAAACAGCTCTTCTTACCTCCTTGCTGTTTTTCTAAGAGTCTAGCCTTGCTTTCCTCTCAGGGATTTCTCACCTGCTTTTTCCTCACTTTCTAATGCCCCTCCCTCCTACTGAGGAGTCAAGCTCCTGCCAAAAAACCTGTATGTGATTTTTTAGGCCTGGCCACAGCAATTACAAAGGCTTCCAGCTGGCAGGCCTCATGGGGAGAGCTGCCCTCCCCACACCAGCCTTGGTGCATGGCCAGTGCTTACAGACTGTGGAGGGAGGTGCAGTCAGGGACCCAGGCCCCTCTGGTCAGCCATGCTCCTACACAGATTTGCTGCCCTCGCCCAGGCATCTTCATTCCCAGGTGTCTTTCTCTTAGGTCTTCAGGTCAAGGTCTTCAGTTCAGTCCTTACTAGGGGAAGAGGAACCATGAAGACACTTTTTCAACTTTGGATCAGTGCTCAGTGCTTTTTCACTCCTAGCCTCCATCTCCCTTGTCCCAGCTTTCAGGTCCATAAAACTGCAGGGGCCTTTTTGGGGGGACTCCCTCAACAGTAAGAGGACTCCCACATCTGTATCAACCTACCTGGCTTTCAGCCAGTGTGCCATCCCATGAGGAAAATGAAACAGGGGAGTTGAAGTTTTCCCTGGTTTTTACCTCTTGCTTATACTAGTGTAATAAGTGACTAAAGACTTGATTGTTCCTTTCATTATTGGCTTCTTGATTTAATCCACTATTCCAACACCTGGCAGTTCAGCTCTCTCCAGCTCAGCTGAGTTTCTGACACCTATTAACTGAATGGCTGAATTCCTTGTTCAAATCTCTCTCTTTTTAATATAGCTTTCACTGACCAAGGCATTTAAAATAATTATTCCCGGGCGCCTGGGTGGCTCAGTTGGTTAAGCGACTGCCTTCGGCTCAGGTCATGATCCTGGAGTCCCGGGATCGAGTCCCGCATCGGGCTCCCTGCTCAGCAGGGAGTCTGCTTCTCCCTCTGATCCTCCCCCCTCTCATGTGCTCTCTCTCTCCTCTCATCCTCTCTCAAATAAATAAATAAAATCTTTAAAAAAAAATAAAATAAATAAAATAAAATAATTATTCCCTCCTCAAATTTCCTGTATTTCTCCCTTGCTTTGTTTTTCTCCATGGTATTTATCCTCATCTAACGTACTATATATTTTATGCATTTATTTTTTTATTGTCAATTTCCTCCTACTTAGTATAAGATTTCTGAAGCCAGTTTTATTTTTTGCACCCTGTGTATCTTCAGTTTCTAGAACGGTACATGGCATATAGCAAGTGCTCAACAACAACAAAACAACAAATTGTTGAATAAACTGTCTGGAAGGGGCAGAGAGAAAAGCAGTATGCAAAGGTAAAACTCTTGCTTCATTCTCTGCCTACCAATGGTTGGAAAAACCTGACTGTGGTTACCCTTTCTTCACCCCTAAGCCCACTTAGGGGCATTAGCCATACTTGGAATATAAGATAAGTGAGTCCCTAAGGCCTTTCACCTACTGTCTTGGGAGGCCCACTAGGATTTGAATTTACTAAAAATATATGGGGATTTACTAAGACAATCTCAGAGTTTGTACCAGTTAGAAGTGACTATATGAGGTGCTGTTTAGTGTTGCAGTATCTTAAACTGATGAGTTGAGGTGAACTCAGAACATCAAGTTTGCTTTAAGCCAATTGTCCTATTGTAAAAGCATAATGCTACATCTTGAGAAAGGGGTATATTGATATAATTTTGTATTGATAACCTAATTTGGCAACAAAACTTTTCAAATGATAATTACTTTAAAAACAGACATTTCCAATAGGTGTATAACTTTTAAATCCCTAATATACTTACAGGTTATATTAAAAATAGCTATTGAATGACACCAAAATTTAAGATAAATTCAATCATAAATCATTATCTCTTTAAGTATGTATGTTCACATGTCTCTGTAAAGTATGGTAATTTCATTTAATTTTTTCCAAGCTATATAGTTTTTTGTTCAAGAATTTTCAGCAACTTCCAAATCATACTTTTGAACAAAATGGTAATAGTCACTCTAGTTGGAGGAAACATATCCTCCCCCCCTTTGGATACCTTTGGAGTTTGAAGACTTTTCTATCTGTTTCAAGTTATAAGGCCATTTGTGTTCTCTCTAGGTTAGAAACAATACACTTCTATTTCTGTGGTAGGAACTATCTACATTATTTATACTCAAAATTAGTTTAGTCAACCATTTATTGAAAAGTATTTATTGAGTATTAATTATCTTCTGGGTGATTTCATAGGCACCAATACAAAATTCAAAGCCCAAAGGGAGAGACAGATGAAATAACTAATTTAATTTCAGGTGTTGTGATTTTAAAACATGTAATAATAGATAATAGGAACATATGGTGTTATAAAGAAAGTGAAACAGTGTGTGGGTTCCTAGAGTTAACATAACATTGACAGGAAGATAAATATTTAATATCTAAATATGAATTTATATATATGTAGACAGAGACAGAGAAACAGAGAAAGAATAAGACATAATAGATGGATTATCAGCAAGAGCTTTGTATATATGTGATATTGCCACAGGCCCATGTGTGAAACAGAAGTAAATCATATGAAAGAATGAGACATGACAAGATTTTACTTGGATGAAAGAATTCCATACAGGAAAGAAATTAAAAAAAAAAAAAACACAACAATAAAAAGGAAGAAAATGTAAAAGCCCAAGATGAGAGGGAAGAGCAAAATATATTTAGGAAAAATTAATTCACCATGACTGAAAATTGGTGAACAAGAAAAGGAATAGTAGGAGTTGAAGTATTTCTTATCTGTACAGAGATAAAGTGGGAGAAAAGGTTAAAGAGACAGCAAGGGCAAATCATATAGAAGCTCATAATTTTGCAGAAGAATTTGAAATTTATTTATTCATTCTTTCATTCATTCATTTACTTATCTATCCATTCATTCATTATTTATTCTAAATGTAATAGGAAACAATTGAAAAATTTTAAGGAAGAGAGTGATACAATTGTACTTATTCTGGTTGCTATATGGAGATAGAATTTAGCAGGATGAAAATGGAAGAAGGAAGACCAATTAATATTCCTATATCCCAGAAGAGAAATGATGGGACTTATAAAAGGGTATATGTAGTAGAGATAATGAGATATGGTTAGAGTCAGGATATATATTACTACCACAGTTGATAGGAATTACTGATACATTTTTGGTGAGGTCTAAGGATAAAAAAGGAAAATAGAATGATCTCTAAGTTTTTGCTCTATAGAAGATTCATAAGTTCTGCTTTAGTCCTGTTAAGCTTGAGATAGATATAACACATCCATCTCCTGGTGAAGGAGCGTAAGGGGCTGAATATGCAAATGTGGATCTCAAGGAAAGAGTTGGAATTGGATAAAGAACTTTATGAGTTATCAGTCTTTCGTGTGACATTTAGGAAGTGATAACTGGGTGAAATCACTGGGCAGAGACTGTGGAATGAATTCCACAGGACTAACCCCCAGGGTCATTCAGATAGAGGGAAGGAAAGAGGTGGAAAATCCAGTGAAGGAGGCTAAAAGAACACAACAACATAAAAAGAAATCTAGAAGTGTGATATCCTCAAGGCCAAGTGAAGACAGTACTTCAAGGAAGGAGTAGTCATGTGTGCCAAATGTAATTGAGTAATAAGATAAGGCAGAGTTGAATGTTTGTTTTAAAACTAGTATGTATATAAGCCACGATTTAATCAGTTTGGGAAGGAAACCACCTACATTTCTGTATGTATCATTTGCTAATGATTTAGAATAAAAATATGTTTTCTGGCAATATAAAACCAGTTTTTGCCACACTGTGAACTAATTTCCATCAGTCATCATCTCTCATAGATCCATATTCTGAAGAAAATTGTGATTTCATATAAAATAAATAATAAGAAAATAACCCCCAAAATTAAATCATCTATACTGTCATCTGTTTCTCAAATATGTTAGAAAGCCAGGGATTCCCAAATCTAAAGAAAGTTGACTATTTAGATAAACAAAGAACAACAATAAGACAATTACACAAAAGACTGTCATCTCTGCAAAGAAATATGGAGAGGAAAGCAATGCAGGCAAACTAATAAATTAGTTTTGCATACAAAGGAAATTTTTATATCTACAAGAGCTTATTGTTTCAGTCCAAGGTAAAGCTCAGGCTACCATTTAGCATGAGGTTCGGTTGTTATTATATCGAGAGTGGTGATGTATGGTGCAATCTTGAGATGGAAATGTTAAAATATATAGTAGAAGCAAATGACTGTGACCAAGTAACAACAGGAAAATAACTGGACATTTTAGAGTTATGACCTTTTATTTTTTATTTATTTTTTTTTTAAGATTTTATTTATTTATTTGACAGAGAGATAGAGAGAACAAGTAGGCAGAGAGGCAGGCAGAGGGAGAGGGAGAAGCAGGCTCCCCGCTCAGCTGGGAGCCCCTGTGGGACTCGATCCTGGGGCCCTGGGATCACGACCTAAGCCGAAGGCAGCCAATCAACCGACTGAGCCACCCAGGCACCCTTGACCTTTTATTTTTCTTCAATGCACTATAACGAAGTCACAAGCTAAATCTTTGGTCTGGATCTAGATGAGCCCTTTGGATATCTTCACATTCCTTATACTTATAGCAGACACCCGCTCAACAGAATGCTCCTCCCACTTTCAGGACACTGCGGTAGGAAAGTATTCAGCTTTATACTCCTGTTTTCTGCAGTTACAAATTATTGCAGAATGAGTCTAGAAAATGTCATACCACGCATTCCGCCCCGGGGTCTCGCTCTGCACTCTATGAGAGTTTGTACCATCAACTCTCAGAACTACTTACTTCACCAAGCCAAGAATTTCCTAATGTTGAAATTTACAGATGATCCACGTGTGGCTCCCCTTGCCAGTAAGTTATATACTAGAACAACTAAGGAATATCTCAAAATTTGAGTTTGTTTTGTCATTTGCTCCTTGAATTTGACCTTTACATTACGTGAATACATTATGCATTTCATTTTTCCATTTTCAAAAGACCATCCTGTGAAGTAATCAATTCAGTAATTATTTTCTTATGGCAATAAAGCTGAATAAACATGCAGTGTATTTGCTAACTATAAGCAGGATGTTCTTTGCTTTCTTTTCTTTTCTTTTTTTTTTTATCCTATATCTATTTTTGAGAAGAAATATTTCCAATTTAGGGTAGGGGAGTGACTTAGGTTAATTTCATGCAGACCATTTTCTCCTCCTTTTCCCCATGTATCAATCCTAAATTAATACACTGGGTGCTCTGCAGCCAGCGTGGTTGCACATTGATCTTGGCCAGCTTGTTTACAGTGTTTTGGCAAGTTGCTGATGTACTTCTCCCTGGGGATAGAGCAGGGGTTAATTGCTGTTAAACTCTCAGTGCCAAGTAATGGTTCAGCCTCTCTGCTACATTAAAGATGACACTAATAAGGAAAGAGTGCAGTGGATTGCTCTATGTTGAAAATTGGACTTGTGGTGACAGAAACTTGGAGCAGAGCTGATGTAATAGGAAGACCATAATGTAATTATAACTGCTGAACATGTGTCATACCAAGTTAAATGATACATTAATGAATCAAAACAGGTGATGAAGTGTTGCTCTTTCAGCAGATAGAGGTGCTTTCAAGGTTAGATTGCCATTAATTTAATAATCTGTAATATGGATATTCTTCAAATCACAAATGAAATCAACCTTAATGCTTTCATACAGCATTGCTTCTTGAGTTTCAAATAGATAAGATAAAAGAAACAAAGCAAAAGTGAGCAGAGTTCAATGCAACTCATTCTGTGTTTAATTTTATAAGAAAGGTTTTACAGTATAAGGTGAGTGGTTGCCCAAGGCCTTCTCCTTGTCCTGGTAGAATTGATCATTCTAATCCACAGCTAGCTAGCCAGTAACTCATGAGGGAGCATAGACCTTTAGAAGCCAACAGCTACTTCTTTTCAAACAGACCATTATGTGTTACCTATGCGTAATATTTTAATGTGGCTTATCTTAAATTCACAATAGGTAGAATATAATAATATCCCTTAAACCTTCCAATCTATTTTGGTGTAATTTATTTCTTTATTTTTCTATGGATTTGTAAAGCATTCATTTGCACTTTCCTTATGATTTTTTTTTAAATTAATTTAAAACTTTATAAGCACTAATAGATTACTTATTATCCATGATTTTAAAATTTTCTATCTTAATTCTTTTTTCAATAATACCACTATCATTATTCCTAATTTGTTTAGAGCTGTTAGGAGACTAATAACACAAAATTTTTATTTGCACTTGACATTCAGGGTCTCAAACATGGGTATATTTTGAAAAAATAATTTCATCTTCCTTTTTAAAGATTCTGGAAATTTGTTGTATTATTCTATCAGATCCTGTTTTATATATGAAGAAATTTATCAACTATCCTAGAGGTTGGACCTACTTTATGTTGATTTCCACTTGAATGCACAATTTCATTTTAATTTTACCATATATTATCTTCCTTAAGTGACAGTTATTGTTTGATGGCATTTTACTAATGATTAAAATCAACTACAGAGATATGTGGTTGATTCTTTTCCACAAAGCACTGTTGTGAGATGCTAGAAGATAAATGGATGAATTTAAAAATAAGATAATAATGTCATATCTGTCTTTTGAAATTTGTTCTTACACTAGGGTGCCAATGTTAATTTAATATTTGTGTATATTCTCCAGAGAATTAAGCAAATTTAGATATTGAATAATAGCAGAATATGCCAACCCCAAATATACCACTTTGTCATATTGATTGTTTTGACCTGTAGGAACTTGAAAAACAATAAACGGAGAAGCTTCCTCTGAATGCCACTCGTCTGTCTATAAATAGATCCTCCAAAAGTAATTCAGCTGTCATAAATTCCCTCCCCCAGTTTTATCATCCAGGGAAGACTGACTGTTTTCACAGGAGAAGAGATGAGAAGTGGACACCACTTTCAGACCAACTTTGTCACTAACTATCATACCTCCCATCTATTCTAAGGGCCTATTCATCTTTCCTAAAAATTAATTACTCTCCCAAGAGGTCTCCCACCCCTTTCCCTATTAAGGTGGAATTTAAACCTGAATTCTAAGCCACCTCAGAGAGTTACTCATTTTTTTCCCTGGATATCTGTCATATATACAAGAGGTACACATGTTAGTAGACTTCTGTTTGTTTTTCTCTTGTTAATCTGTCTTTTACTATAGGGGTCTCGGCCAAGAACTCAGAAGGGTAAAGAAAAAATTTATCTTCCCCTACAGTATCATCAGTTTTATTATATTTGCTGATATTAACAATAAATGCTATTATTTGTAACAAAGTCCATTACTGAGATAAATGTGGTTTTTATTTTTGTTTGCTTTTTTGATCACTTTAATCATTTAAATACAAAACTAGTTAGCCTTTAATGGTCATAGGAATATAGAACTCTAAAAGCAAACAAAAACAAAAACCTAATTTCTTTCATGTAGGCATTACATATTGTCTGCTCAACCCTCTCTTACTCAGGGCAGAGAGGACGTTTCCCTAAGACAGGGAAATATAAGAATAGGAAGGGACCAATTGGGGAGAGAGAATAGAGATGACACTGGGCATCCAAAATGAACTTGTTATATATCTAGAACTCAGAAGTAAAGTTTGTCTAATGTCATCAAAAAGAGTTTGGAGTGATCCAAGTACCCATGAGTATGAGAGAATAAGATCAAAGCCTGGGGACACCACCTTCAACAGATAGGTACCTAGAAAAGTCTCACTACAAGGGAAGGAGAGTTGCTTTTTAGGAATCAGAGAAAAGTCAATAATGTCAAATGATAAAGAAAGGAAGTAATAAAAAAAAAAAAAAAAGAAAGGAAGTAATATATTGGCTACAAATTACCACTGACTTTAACAACAACAAATTTATTAGTGTCTGACAAGAGAGAAATAGTGGCAAAAGCTACTTTTGAGAAGTAGTGAGAAGAACAAGTGAGAAGAATTTCACTTGTTAGAGAAAAATACAGAGTTGAGAGGACATTATAACATTAAAGAAGAAGGAAACTTGACATTGTTTATACATAGACCAGAAAGAACGTTAAGAGGAAGGGACAGAGATATAGGGCAAGAGTAAGACATAATTAATAGAGGCAAGTGATGGTGGTGAATAGTGATCATAATCACAAGAAAATGACACAAAGATTGACTTTTATACCCGAGAAAGCTAATTTATCCATGAAAATTAGAAGGAATAGTGGATGTAGGTGGTGTAGAGTGAGATTTTCTACCGGCTGACCTTTATTCTTTACTTATTTGTTTGGTTTTCTGTGAAGTAAGAGATGAGCACTGCTTTGTGAGATGTTGAAAGATATGGAACAAGGGACTGAGGAAACTGGTAGAATAGCTGAAATAGCTGCCGGGGTTATGTGAGAAGTGCTGAACCGGGGACTTAGAGAAAGTTTACAACAGCATCCAGGGAGTGACTGTATTTTCATTTTGGAGGACAAGTAAAAGCTCTTTCAGAACCAGCATGCCACATAGCTCCAAGAAAGTCAATGCAAATTTGATTGGTTTCACCTTTTTCATTTTTTTTAAACTCAATTTCACATTTTTTTTCCTATATATCTAGTATTTGGTCTGGAAAAAATGATTCCTTGCTACTCATGCATTTCAAGAACAATGGATGAAGCTACACATGAAGATCAGAGGAGCTAAAACAAATCAAGTGAGAGTATTCTTATGCTGTTTAAGATCTAGCTGAAGCCAACATGTAGGTTTATATAAGTGGGGCCTTAACTTATAAAGATCACTCCAAAATAAATTGGTAGGTGCAATAATTCACTGAAAATTTTTCCTGAGTTATTGTATGCTACTGCTGACCACAAAGAAAAACAAAAAAACCCAAAAAACCTCAAGTCAGCAACTTGTGGTTAATGTCCCCTTGCTTTATGTTCCTCTAACTATTTAATTTTTTTTTTTCTGGATGGCACTCAGAGTGATATTAAGCTTTTACGATTTTTTCCAGATGATTCATGTCTTCTGTTTATCAAACAATTTGTTGTTTCATATTATTGTTTAAATGGGAATAATTTAAAAGATGCTTGAGAAAGGGCGTGTGTGTATTATTAATGAGGACAGCAACACAATCTAAACTGGTTGGTTATGATCACTCTTTATTTATATAACACCTTTCCTCAGGTGTTTTGATTACTATCTCTACTAGGGTCCTAGCTATAAGTCTTTGTTCTTTACCTTGCATTGTATAATCCGTCTTTGTTTTTTGATGATCCTTGTGATGAGAAACATTATATGGAATATGTTATTAGCCAAGAGAATTTTTAAAAACTGGTTGGAACTCTATCCTAAAAATTTACAATGACTTTCTTTGATGAGCACTGACATAATGATAGAGATTCTACTAATAAAGTATTTCATAATTAAGGAAGTTATAATTTGCTAACAGGGCTCACAACAGCTGCCTGTGGAATAAGACAATATGCTTTTCCTCTCCCTACTGGGCCTAATTCCCCAGTAACCTTATTGAAAATGTGCATGGGCTACAAAACTAAAGATTAACTGTCCAGGGACCTGCTTCCTGGAGCTTATTTGAAGATTAAATCAAATGGCAGGCAATATATATTTGGTAATACGGCTTTGTTGCAGTCTTTTCCCATGTAGTAGTAAGTGTAATAGAAGGAGATGACACTTTATAGCTGTTAAAAAAAAAAAACTAAAAGATTTTTCTAAATGTGAAATAGTTTTGTTCTCATGCTGAAATCGAAATGAATAATTTATTTCTTCATAACCAAAAGCATCTTCTGCTTTTTGAACACATAATAAAGGATCTCTAATTACAAATTATACATAATTACAATTGTTCAGCCTTTTAAAAGGTGATTATTATCCATTATCTATTTATTTCATAACAAATGCCACTAAAGGTGTGAAAGATGAGTTTAAAATGCCAACTGAGACATTGCAACATTTTAATTAATGGAAGGCAGTTCAAATATATATTTTAAAACATAGCTTTTAGACTACGCATTAGTAAATGGATTTCTACTTAACAAATCAGAGAAAGATGGATGAAGATGTTCTGCTTTTAAAAATACTATATTTAGCATGCCTATGCAGAGACACTGAAGTATGATTTGTCCTCATGGCAGACATCTGAAGAACAAGTGACATTCTTACAAAAATCCATATTGGTGATGTATTTAATTACAGAGCTGATTGAAATTGACAGCTTTAGTGACCTGCGTTTGCACTTGTGGTGATTGATGTATGCTTCAACTCTGGTTACTTTTAAACCAATTCACATATTGCTCAATAGTATAATATCATCCTGTCAAATTGCAAACTCCATTTTTACAAGTGTGGGGACTGGAAAAAGTACATGTTTAATTAAAGTGAGATAGAGATGAACTGTTTAAAAACACCTATACAACTGTTAAGCTGAGACCACTGGTTATTTGAAAGCAGACTGAAAGAAAATTCAATACACTTACTCAGGCATTTATGTTCCTAGAGTCATCTTTACTCTTACAAAATATATTCCTGGCTGCCGTTGATGATTAAGAAAGTGGTCTCAGAAACTTAGCCTGCTGTCTCTAAAGCTCTGCTCTCTTAAATATGATGTCAGCCTTTAGAAATAATAAGTAAAAATAAGTGAATGAATGAATGAATGAATGAAAGAATGAATGAGTTTTAGAGCAAGGAGGGACCTTAATGATCTTGTAACCCAAATCCTGTCTCTTTTTCCTGCTTGTGTTTCTTTGTTACTCAGGCTAGATAGCTGCTACCCAGAGAAGTAATTTGTTTGCAGAAAAGCAGAATGTTGCTTTCAGTGTGTAAAACTGAGGGTAAAATGCACATTTTTCTTTCCTAGTTCAATGTGCTTTTATACTACACAGATTTCCCCCCTCCAGACATCTTTTACTCCTTGATCACTTTTTGGGTGTGGACATATTAAAATTATAGCCTTTATCACCAAATGATCTACCTTCAGTTACATATATATATGTGTGTGTGTGTGTATATATATATATATATATATATATATATATATATATATATATATTTGTTTAATTATATATATAAAATTAAAATAGACTTCTTGACTGTCCAAGTGATAAGGAACTGATCTCTCCTTGATCTCTCAAGGGTGGTTGTTGCATGTTGCATGTTCACTTGTTAAGAATAAACATCTACAAATTTTGGATGGTTTATACATACATGTTCCTAAAAAAAGATAGCTGAGTAGAATGATCTTCCAGTCTGCTTCCCAGATATAGACATTTATGTCAGAATTAAATTTATCATTTCAGTGATACATAGTAGTTTTTGACACCATAAGGTCCACTGCCAATTTTTAAAATAAATTAATAAAATGGCTTAAATCATCATCCCAACTACTCAGGGAAATCCAGTTCCATCCCCAGTATTTGTCAGTTTCCTTAAGATATAATGAATTAGAGGGACACCTGGGTTGGCACAGATGGTTAAGCCTCTGACTCTTGGTTTCAGCTCAGGTCATGATCTCATGGTCATGGGATTGAACCCCACATCAGGCTCTGTGCTCAGCATGGAGTCTGTTTGAGATTCTCTCTCCCTCTCCCTCTGCCCCTCCAGCTCATGTGTGCTCTCTCTCTCTCTCTCTAAAAATAAATAAATAAATCTTTTTAAAAAAAGATATGATGAAATAGAGAGGGGCAAGTATAAATACCTCCTTGTCCCTACCTCTCAGAATTTCTGCTTCCTATTTAATTCTTCACATAGCAACTCATCTTCAACAACAGTGTTCCAGTTCATTCCATTTATTGACCTACTTTCTTTTTCATTCTCTAAAATATTATGGAATTATATTACTGCATTACATGGAAAATGGCAGGAGATAACTAAAAATTAAGTATTAGGCATTGTGTATATTTTAACCACCCTTATACCAGATTTGGCTATGTTCCTACTCAGACTGTATTTGTCACCTTATTTTGAGGGTCCACACCCTAAGAACTCTCTTTTCATTTTCCCCTCTTCTCTGTTGACTCTCCTATTTTTTTTTATATTGGAATGCCATAAAAACTCAAGAATTCAAGATACAATTTATGCAAAGCAAAAAAACTTTCTTTTTTTCCTTCCAATTTTTCCCATTAATTGTCTGATTAATTATCAAAAAGTAATTCAAAAACAAATCATGTTAAAATGATAAACTGGACAAAAATATCTATTCCCATCTTTTCCTCAAATTTCCCCCACTTCTCTCAGAAAATATTTAAGTAATGTATATATAAATCCAAAAGGACAGAAAAAATAGGTAAATGTGTCAGAAGTTGATAGATACCAGCAATTTTTTAGAAGATTAAAAAAGAATTCGAAACAATTGAATCAAAGAACGTAAAAGTGATAGACACCAGCAGGAGCCATGCAGATTTAATTCATGGGTCTCTAAAAGAGTTTAAGAATTAAAGGCACCAGGTTCTGTGAAAGGTAGATGGATAGGTAGATGGATAGGTAGATGGTCAAGCATGGTCTCATTTACAGAATAAAACATTTTAAGCAGGAAAGGACTTAATAGAGGATATTAGTTTCTTACACAGTTATGGGAAGGGCTGGTGAAACAAATTCTAGATGTGGCCCTCCAGGAAAGATTGTCAGAATAATAAAGAACATAAACTCCAAGGGCATTGTCTGTGAGGTGGTGGTGAAGTTATGAGCTCAAGAGCATACCCATATTGCTTCTTGCAATCCTGCCACAATGACTTCTTTGTATTTAAGAATCTGGAGAACAGGCAATGGGATACTGCTACACAGGATTCCCCTTTTCTATAACCTTGCGTGTTAAAAGAAACTACCAAAGGTTTCAGAAGAATGGTCACTGCCTCACTTCTACCTTCCAAACCACACACCTTTAATTTGTGTAGACTGATTCATTTAGTGAACCTTAGGAGGAGGGTGTGATGAAATTAAGTAGTCAGTCCACATTGTCTCCCTCAGTAGGGTTGAGGCATAGAATTAAAGACAGATTGAAAACATGGTAGATTTTAGAGGATCATTAAAATCACAAATTTTCCCTCTTCACTATATGCAGCCAGGTGATTACCCATTGTATACTCAAACAAGGGAAGTCATGTTTGTTTTTCTGGAGTGTTGAAGGATATTTGAGGTCAGTGGGCACCATGAATAGCAACAGTCAGACACTGTACTGAAAAGAGAGGAATCCAGTATAGTGAATGGTGAGACTCCCAACCTCCTCTTACAAACAAAAAATAAAGGAAGAATAGGCCATGCCTAAGATTAAAAATGGTAAGAATCTGGGTTGCATCAGGCTTCTCAAATTAACTCTGCAGGATAGGTGACAATGGTACACTGACAGAAAACAATTTTCAACATAAATTTCTATAAATGATCACGCAGGTGTGAGGTTAACATAAAGATATTTTTGGGGCACCTGGTTGACTCATTGAGCGACTGACTCTTGATTTTGGCTTGGGTCATGATCCTATGGTCATGAGATCGAGCCCCACATTAGCTGTGCTTGGCAGGGATTCTGCTTGGGATTCTTTCCCTCTGCCTCTCTTTCTCTCTCTCCCCCTCTCTGCCTCTCCCTCTCAAATAAATAAATCTTAAAAAAAAAGATTTTCAGACATGATGAATTTTAAAAGAGTCTACCTCTTGTAACCTTTTCTCAGCAAAGAACTGGAGAATGAATTTCAACAAAATAAAGGAGCAATCCAAGGAATAAGAAGTTATGGAATTCAGAAAATAGGAAGGATATGAAAGGAATGTTTAAAAAGTACTCTAAGAACTTTCCAAGAGTTCTAGCTAGACTGAAGAGCAATGAGGTCAGATTAGAACAGAAAGATTAAACACCCCAGTTGTATCAGGAAGAAAGAAAGGAAGGAAAGGAAGGAAGGAAGGAAGGAAGGAAGGAAGGAAGGAAAGAAAGAAAGAAAGAAAGAAAGAAAGAAAGAAAGAAAGAAAGAAAGAAAGAAAGAAGAAAAGAAAGAAAGAAAGAAAGAAAGAAAAGAAAGAAAGAAAGAAAGAAAGAAAGAAAGAAAGAAAGAAAGAAAGAAAGAAAGAAAGAAAGAAAGAAAAAAAAGAAAGAAAGAAAGAAAGAAGGAAGGAAGGAAAAAGAAAGGAAGAAGGAAAGGAAAGGAGAGGAGAGGAAAGGAAAGAAAGGGAGAGAGAAGGAGGGAGGGAGGAAATAAAAGGAAAGTGATAAATTACCTGATGTAATAGAAAATATTAAGGTTCATTCTGCTGTTCTATCACAACATTGGGATAAATTAATCAGAGGTATGTAGGAAATACATGGAAAACTAAGGGTAGATTTTTAATTTCAGGGAAAACTAAATGCATTTTATATATAAACATTATGGCTGACCAGTATTAAAATTTTGATCATATAAAATGTAAATAGTGATTGGGGCGCCTGGGTGGCTCAGTCGTTAAGCGTCTGCCTTCGGCTCAGGTCATGATCCCAGGGTCCTGGGATCGAGCCCCGCATCAGGCTCCCTGCTCAGCGGGAAGCCTGCTTCTCCCTCTCCCTCTGCCCCTGCTTGTGTTCCCTCTCTCGCTGTGTCTCTCTCTATCAAATAAATAAAATCTTTAAAAAAAAAAAAAATGTAAATAGTGATTGAAAAAAATAGTGATTCTTTTTTAATATTGGGAAGATTTAGGGAAGAGAGCTATGTACATACTCATGTAGATATAAAATTGTTAAAGTCTGTATTCATTTGGATATTATTTTTAAAAATTTGGGGTTACAATTTATAAGAAAAAAGATAGCTGTGTTATTTAGATATATGAAGCAATACAAACAGTAAAGACTAAATTGAAGAGTATTATATCCTAGGGGTAGGCTGTGGTAAGGAACTGTGGTAGAAGATGTAGTGTTTTGTTACAACTTTTTAAAGTAGTTGAATTTTAAAACATAAAAGCATTACTTAGGTTACATTTTAATTATATAATACAAATTCATTAAAGAACAGCTGAACAATAAAGAAATGTTTAAAGGAGATAATGAAACATAAAAACCACTCAGTGATAATCACCAAAAACAAGCTGGTAAATATTTTAAAGCTTCTTGTATACTGATATATGGCATCTATACATATATTTCTATATTTTGTTTATAACATGTCCACCTGTCATTTAATAAATAAGTTTCCAGAATGTATTTTGGATATTTCAAAGTATTATATGAAAATATTACATAGACATCTTTTTACATTTAGGTTATTTCTGCTTCTAATCATTATAAGGGAGAAATCATAATTTATTTAAACATTTTCAAAATAATACATAATTAAATTTTCTTCATAACAGTTTTGATAGCTTTTATTATTAAATTTTTAAAAATTTTATTAAGATAGTTTTGGGAGCAGTTTTAGGTTCACAGCAAACTTGAGGGAAAGGTACAGAGATTTCCCATACTCCCACTACCCCCACACATGTATAGTCTCCCCTGTTATCCACATCCCCACCAGAGAGGTACATGTGTTACAATTGATGAACTTCCATTGACACATCATAATCACCCAAAGTACATAGTTTACTTTAGGGTCACTCTTAGTGTTATACACTCAATGGCTTTGGACAAATGTATAATGACATGCAGCCATCATTATGATATCATACACAGTATTATCAATGTCCTAAAAATCCTGTTAGCTCCACCTTTTTATAGCTCTTCTCTGCCCCAATCACTGATATTTTTTACTATCTCCATAGATTTACCTTTTCCAGAATGTCATATGTCACGCAATATGCAGTCTTTTCAAACTGGCTCCTTTCACTTAGTAATATGCATGTAATTTTCCTCTATGTCTTTTCATGAGTCGATAGCTCATGTCTTTTTTAGCACTAAATAATATTCCATTTTCTAGACTTGCCACAGTTTATTTATTCCTTCATCTACTGTAGGATATCGTGGTTGCTTCCAAGTTTGGGCAATTATGAATAAAACTACTATAAATATCATGTTTGTAGGTTTCTGCTCAGACAAAAGTTTTCAAATCTTTGGGTTTATAGTGAAAAGCCTGGTTGTTGATTTGTATATCAAGCTTATGTTTAATATTAAAAGAAACCATCAAACTGTCCTCCAAAGTGGCAGTGTTATTTGGTGTACCCATCAGGAATGAATGCAAAGTTCCTATTGTTCCATATCCTCATCAATATTTGGTGTTGTCAGGTGTTCTGAATTTTAACCATTCAAATAGTAATGGTATCTCATTGTTTTAATTTGCATTTCCCTGATGATATATGATGTGTATCTTTTTTCACATGCTTATTTTCCCTCTGCATATCTTCTTCGGTGAGGTGTTTGTTAAGTTATTTGGTCCATTTTTTTTTCATTGGGTTGTTTGTTTTCTTATTATTGAACTTAAAGAATTCTTTGTATATTTTGGATAACAGTTCTTTACCAGATGCACCTTTTGCAAATATTTTCTCCTAGTCTGTGGCTTATTTTCTCATTCTTTTGGCACTGTTTTTTGTAGAAAAGAAGGCTTTAATTTTAATGAAGTCCACCTTCCCTGTCATGTCTTTCATGGATCATGTCTTTGTTTTTCTATCTAAAAAGTTATTGTCATATCCAAAGTAATCTAGGTTTTCTTGCCCATCTTCTAGGAATTTTATGGTTGTGTCCTTTAAATTTGAGTCTGATTTATTTTGAGTTAATTTTTATGAAAGGTGGAAAGTCTCCATCTAGATTAATTTCTTCACATGTGGATGGCCAGTTGTTCTAACACCATTTGTTAAAATGTTTGTTTTTACTCCATTATATTATATTTGCTCTTTGTAAAGGACCAGGTGACTATGTTTATGAGGCTCTACTTCACTCCACTGGTCTATTTGTTTATTCTTTCCCCAATACCACAGTCTCCTTTACTATAGTTTCATAGTATTTCCTGAAGTACGGTAATGCCAGTCCCCCAACATTGTTCTTTTTCTTCAATATTGTGTTAGTTATTCTGAGTATTTTGCCTCTCCATGCAAACTTTAGAATTAATTTTCCAATATCCACAAAATAACTTGTTAATATTTTGATTGGGATTGCATTGAATTTATAGACCAGTATGGGAAGAACTGTCATCTTGACAGTATTGAATCTTCCTATTCGTGGACATGGAATGTCTCCATTTATTTAGTTCTTTTTTTTTAAATTTTGTTCATCAGAATTTTGTAGTTTTCCTCATATAGATATTGTACATATTCTGTTAGCTTTATACCTATTTAATTTTTGTGTGGTACTAATATAAACGGTATTAAGTTTAAATTTCAAATTCCACTTGTACATTATTACTATATAGGAAAGCAATTGACTTTTGTATATTAACCTTGTATGGTGCAACCTTGCTGTAATTGCTTATTAGTTCTGGGAGTTGTTTTGTTGTTTTGTTTTTTTTCCCTCAATTCTTTGGGATTTGCTAAAGAGACAATCATGTCATCTACAAACAAAGTTTTATTTTCTTCTTCCCAGTTTGTGTACCTTTTATTTCCTGTTCTTATTGCATTGAGCTAGAACTTCCTGTATGATGTCAAAAACGAGTTGTAGAAGGGACATCTTTATCTTATATCTTTTTTTTTTTTTTTTTTTTAAATTTTTTTATTGTTATGTTAATCCCCATACATTACATCATTAGTTTTAGATATAGTGTTCCATGATTCATTGTTTGTGCATAACACCCAGTGCTCCATGCAGAACGTGCCCTCCTCAATACCCATCACCAGGCTAACCCATCCTCCCAACCCCCTCCCCTCTAGAACCCTCAGTTTGTTTTTCAGAGTCCATCGTCTCTCATGGTTCTTCTCCCCCTCCGATTTCCCCCCCTTCATTCTTCCCCTCCTGCTACATTCTTCTTCTTTTTTTCTTTCTTAACATATATTGCATTATTTGTTTCAGAGGTACAGATCTGAGATTCAACAGTCCTGCACAATTCACAGCGCTTACCAGAACACATACCCTCCCCAGTGTCCATCACCCAGTCACCCCATCCCTCCCACCCCACCCCCCACTCCAGCAACCCTCAGTTTGTTTCCTGAGATTAAGAATTCCTCATATCAGTGAGGTCATATGATACATGTCTTTCTCTGTTTGACTTATTTCGCTCAGCATAATACCCTCCAGTTCCATCCACGTCGTTGCAAATGGCAAGATCTTACTCCTTTTGATGGCTGCATAATATTCCATTGTATATATATACCACATCTTCTTTATCCATTCATCTGTTGATGGACATCTTGGCTCTTTCCACAGTTTGGCTATTGTGGACATTGCTGCTATAAACATCGGGGTGCACGTAGCCTTTCGGGTCCCTACTTTTGTATCTTTGGGGTAAATACCCAGTAGTGCAATTGCTGGATCATATGGTAGCTCTATTTTCAACTTTTTGAGGAACCTCCATACTGTTTTCCAGAGTGGCTGCACCAGCTTGCATTCCCACCAACAGTGTAGGAGGGTTCCCCTTTCTATCTTTATCTTATATCTGATGTTAGTTGCAAAGTTTTGGTTTCTCACCAATTTTTATAATTTTAACTGTAGATTTTTTTTGTAAATATTTATCAAGTTGAGAAAGTTCCTCTCTATTTCTAGTATTGAGAGTTTTTACCATGAACAGATGTTGAATTTTATCAAATGCTTTTTCTAGCTACATGTGTCAATATGATCATGTAATTTTTCTTTTTTAGTTTCTGATACAATGGATTACATTAACTGAATTTCAAATACGAACCCAGGTTTGTAAACCTAGGATAAATTCTACTTGGTTATGGTATACAATTCTTTTTATATATTGTTGGATTTGATTTGCTACTATTTTGTTGAGGATTTTTACGCTTATGTTCATGAGATATATTCCTCTGTAATTTTCTTTTTTTTCTTTATTTTCTTTTATTTTTTTTAAAGATTTTATTTATTTATTTGACAGGGAGAGAGACACAGCGAGAGAGGGAACACAAGCAGGGGGAGCAGGAGAGGGAGAAGCAGGCTTCCCACTGAGCAGAGAGCCTGATGCGGGGCTCGATCCCAGGGCCCTGGCATCATGACCTGAGCCGAAGGCAGACACTTAACAACTGAGCCACCCAGGCGCCCCTGTAATTTTCTTTTTTTTAATGTCTTTGTCTGGTTTTGGTATAGAATAATGCTGGCCTTATAGTGTTCCCTCTGCTTCTATATGCTAAAAGAGATTATAGAGCATTATTATAATTTATTCCTTAAATATTTGGTAGAAAGAACTCACCAATGGACCCAACTGGACCTGTTGCTTTCTATTTGGAAAAATTATTAATCACTGATTTATTTAATAAGCCTATTAACACAGGCCTATTCAGATTGTCTATTTTTCTTCTGTGAGTTTTGAAAATTCTCTCTTTTAAGAAATTGTCTATTTCATCTAAGTTATCAAATTTGTAGGCATGGAGATGTTCATAGTATTCCAATATTATCCCTTTTATATCCATACAATCTACAGTGGCATCCTCTCTTTCATTTCTGATAATATCAGTGGTGTCTCTCTTTTTCTTAATTTGTTAGAGGCTTACCAATTTTATTGACCTTTTAAAAGAATCAGTTTTTGGTTTCACTGATTTTCTCTATTTCCTGTTTTCAATTGTATTGGTTTTTGCTCTAATTCTTATTATTTATTTTCTTCTGCTTACTTTGGATTCAGTTTGCTTTTTTATTTTTATTTTTTCAACTTTCCAAAGGCAGGAACTTCAATGACTAATTTTAGATGTTTATTCTTTTCTAATATATGTATTCACTGCTATAAATTTTCTTCCAAGCTCTGCTTCCACTGCTTCTGACAAATTTCAATAGTTTTCATTTTCACATTTAGTTCAAAATATTTTAAATTTCTCTTGGGATTTCTCCTTTGATCCATGTGTTATCTGGAAGGATGTTTAATTTCCACATATTTTATGATTTTCCAGTTATCTCTATGTTATTGATTTCTTATTGAATTCCACCGTAGTCAGAGAGCAGACATATAATTTTTATTCTTTTAGATTCATTAAGATGTTTTATGGTCCAGAATGTGGTCTGTCTTGGTGAATGTTACATGATTGCTTGAGAAAAATGTGTGTTCTGCCAAAACAGTCTATACATATCCAAGATATCTCATTGACTGATAGTGTTGTTGAGTTCAGCAATATACATACTCATTTTTCTGCCTGCTATCTGTCCCTTTCTGATAGAAGGGTGCTAAAGTCTTCAATTATAATGGTGGATTCATCTATTTTTATCTTTGCAATTCTATTACTTTTTGCCACACATAATTTAATGCTGTATTATTAGGTGCATACCTGTTAAGGATTGTTATGTCTTCTCAGACAGTTGACCCCTTATCATTATATAATGCCTGTCTTTATCCTTGATAAAATCCCTTGTTTTTAAGGATACTCTGTGTGAAATTAATATAGCTACTCCTGCTTCTTTTTGATTAGTGTTAGCATAAAATATCTTTCTTCATCTGTTTACTTTTAACCCATATGTGTCTTTATATTTAAAGTGGGTATCTTATAGATGACATATAGTTGGGTCTTGTTTTTTGATACACTCTGATCATCTCTATCTTTTAATTGGTGCATTTAGATCATTGATGATCTTTGTTTCAGTTTTTATTTATTTTATTCAGTTCATATTTATTACTGTTTTCTACTTGTTGCTCTGTTCTTTGTTCTTACTTTTATCTTTCATACTTGTTATTCCTTTGTGATTTTAATTGAGATTTTATTTGATTTTAATTGTGATTTAATTTTTGTGATTTAATTTTATATGACTCCCTTTTCTCTCCTTTCTTATTATATCAGTTACTTTTTTAAAACACTTTTTTAGTGATTGCACTAGGGTTTGCAATATACATACTTAATCCAAATCCACTTTCATATAACACTATATTACTTCATGACTAGTGTGACTACCTCTCGTAATAAAATAATCCTAATTCCTCCCTTTTATCCCTTGTATCATGCTGTATCTTATTTCACTTATATATAAGCATATATAAATATATATGACTTATGCATAAGCAAACATAATCAAATACACTGTTGTTATTATTTTGAACAAACTGTTATCTGTTAGGTCAATTAAAAATAAGAAAATTAAAAGTTTTTATTTAACCTTCACTTATTCCTTTTTCTATGGTCATCTTTTCTTTATGTAGAGCTAAGTTTTTGAACTGTGTTATTTTACTTCTTTTAAAGAACTTCTCTTAACTTTTCTTGCAAGGCATGTCTCTTGGCAACAAATTCCCTCAATTTTTGTTTGTTCAAGAAAGTCTTTATTTCCCCCTCACTTCTGAAGAATAATTTTGCAGGGTAGAGAAATCTAGGTTGGTGGGTTTTTTTTTCCTCTCTCAACACTTTAAATTTTTCACTTCATTCTCTTCCTGCTTGCACAGTTTCAGAGGGAAATCAGATGTAAAACTTATTTAAGAATATTTTCTTTATTTTTTATTTTCTGTAGTTTGAAAATAATATGTCTAGGTTTAGTTTTTTTTGGCATTTATCCTGCTTCATGTTCTCTGAACTTTCTGTATTTATAGCCTGACTTTAATTTGGGGAAATTCTCAGTCATTATTGTTTCAAATGTTTCTTCTGTTCTTTTCTCTCTTTCTTCTTCTCTGATATGCCCATACATGTACATTACACCTTTTGTAGTTGTTCCAAAGTCCTTGGATATTCTGTTCTTCTTTTCTTCAGTCTTTGTCTCTTTACTTTTTGGTTTTCAAGGATTCTGTTGATATATCCTGTAGCTCAGAAATTCTTTCCTCAGTTGTGTCCAGCCCATTAAAGGCATTCTTCACTTCTATTACAGTGTTTTCTCTCTAGCATTTCTTTTTTTTTTTTTTTTTTTTGGTTCTTTCTTCGGATTTCTACATCTCTGCTTACATGGCCCATCTATTCTTGCATGCTCTCTGCTTTATCCTTGAGTCCTTAGCGTATTAATCCTAGTTGTTTTAAATCCCCAGTCTGATAATTCCAATATCCCTGCCATGTCTGGTTCAGATGCTTGCTCTTTTTCTTCAAGTTGTGCTTTTTGCCTTTTGGTATGTCTTTTAATTTTTTTCTTCGTAGTTCAACATGATGTACTGAGCACAAAGAACTGCTGTAAATAGGCTTTTCGTAATGTGCTATTAAGTGTGGGGGAAGGAAAAACATTCTATAATCCTAAAATTAGGTCTCAATCTTTTGTGAGCCTATGCCTATGGACCAAGAGCTTTAAAAGAGTTTTTTCAGTTTTTGTCCCCCATTAGGTGAGGCAGGATGGATAGAGAGGACTGGAGTTGGGCATTTCTTTCCTCTAGGACATTTAGGTGCTAATAATACCCCAGCAAGTTAGGGTCTAGTTAAGTAGTTCCCTCTTATGGCAGGTCTTCTTAAGAACAGAGTGCTTTAATTTATTTGGAAATGTTTCTTTTTCTCCTTTCTCTGCTAGAAGCATGAGAGCATTTCTTCCCCCCCGCCCCCCCAGATATTTAATGTAGGAGCCTGCTGTGATCCTGGAGGTAAATCTTATAATATTGTAGGGACAACCCCCTTCTGACTGGATCCCCTTGAAGTTTTTAACTCATATTTGTCCACATTGAGCCTCGTATAATTCAACTCAATTACCGTTCAGATTTCCTACCTGACATTGGTTCCTGTGATAGTTTCTGCTTGTGCATCTCTACTCTGGTAAGCTGTGACTCCCTATATTTATTCACCTGTCTCTGCAATCATGGGGGTAATGGTTTGCCCTGTGTCCTCTTCTCTATTCTGGATCCAAGAAGAGTTTTGTTTTTTCAGTTTATTCAGCTTTTTACTTGTTAGGATGAAGTGGCAGTGTCTAAGCTCCTTGTGGAACCAGAAACTGGACTTCCATGATAGTTTAACATATCCAACATTTAACATTTAACATATCCAATCCATCTGGAATTTATTTCCTCAAATGTAAGATGCAGCACTAACTTCACTCATTTACAAGTAATTAAGTAATATTCCATAAAGATTATTGAATAGTTCACACCTCCCTTCTACTTTATAATTCTTTCCTTATAAAGTAAATATTTACATATCTTCAGGTATGATTCTACCTATAATGAGAGTTTTATTTTTGCTTTCTTCTTCAATCTGTCTTATTTATCTATCTCTATATATCTGATCTGTTTACTTGTTCATTTAATTTTGCCTTATAATCTAACAACTCTAGTAAAATATTGAAATAGTAACAGTGAGCATACATAAGTTTTTCTCAACTTCAGAGTGTAAATTTACAAGATTTTACTGTAAGTGAGATATTTGTTAGAATATTTTATAGAAATAATATTTCAAATTAACAAAATGTTCTTTTATCCCTGCCTTGCTATGAATATTTATTATGGATAGATGTTAATTTCTTAATTGGCTTTTACCACCAATTAAAATGCTCATGATGTTTTCTCTTTTATTGTTAACATAGTGAATTTTACTGTTTTTCAGTTGTTAAGCCAATTTTACATTCTTAGGGTAACTCAACTTGGTCATGTTATTTTTAAGCTTTTTTTTTTAATTATTATTTTTTTTAAGATTTTATTTATTTATTTGACAGAGAGCGAGACAGTGGGAGAGGGAACACAAGCAGGGGGAGTGGGAGAGGGAGAAGCAGGCTTCCCACTGAGCAGGGAGCCTGATGCGGGGCTCGATCCCAGGACCCTGGGATCATGACCTGAGCTGAAGGCAGACACTTAAGGACTGAGCCACCCAGGCGCCCCTAAGCTTTTTTTTTTTATACATCACTAGATTAATAGTTAATATTATAGTCATTAGTTTGAAATTTTCTTTTTCATAATGTCCTTGTCAGTTAGTATCAAGATCATCCTGGCTTCATAAAATAGTTTAGAAGTATTGTTTTTCTTTTACCATTCTCAGGAAGAGCTTGTTACTTTGGTGTGAGTCTTCATTAAATGTTTAGAAGAATTCACTGGTAAATCAACTATTTCTGGAGATTACATCAATGGAAATTTTTAAATTATTCATTTAGTTTCTTTAATATTCTGTTATATTACCATTCAGATGTCTTCTTTTTTCAGAAGTCTTGGTTGTTTTCCCCTAGAAATTTGCATATTTTATCTAAATTTTCAAATTCATTAAATAAATAAGTTTTATAAAATCATCCATTTAATATCTATAAGATTTGTATTGATACCCCTTGTGATATCCATTTATGATATTATATATTTTTTCCTCATTTACCTTTTGTCTCTTGTTTTCTTTTTGGTTGGTCTTGAGAAGAATGTGTTGTGTTAGGTTTATTAGTCTTTTCAAGTCAACTATTTATTTTCTCTATTATGTTTGTCCTATTTTGTTTGTATATTGTCTTATGTTTATTATTTCTATCTACTTTATTTCCTTTAGCTTAGATTGCAATCCTAATTTTTTGAAAGATGCTTATTTTAATTTAAATTAATTAAAATATTTTCTAATGTATTTATTAAAGGCTACAGTTTCTTTAGAAGCACTGGTATAATTGCATCTCACATTTTTATATGCCATATTGTTGTTAAATTTACTTCAAAAAGTTTAATTCTATTTTGATTTCTTTCTGACCAATGAATTATTAGTTTATATTCTTAATTTCAAAACATTCAGGATCTTTCTATTTTTCCTTTAATTATTAATTTCTAGGTTAAGTTTAATATGGGTAATAAACATTATTTTATTATTTCAGTCCTTTTTTGTATATGGTATGTTTCAGCAAATGATCTATTTTGTCACTGTGCTTTTACTTGGAAAGATGAACATTTTCTTTTTTCTTTCCTTCTTTTTATTTATTTATTTTTTGGTGCTGTTTTCCAATACCAACTTTTTATTTTTATTTTTTATTTAAAGATTTTATTTATTTTTCGAGAGAGAGAGAGAGAACACAAGCAGGGGGAGTGGGAGAGGGAGAAGCAGGCTTCCGGCTGAGCAGGGAGCCCGATGCGGGGCTCGATCCGAGGACTCTGGGATCATGACCTGAGCCGAAGGCAGACGCTTAACGACTGAGCCACCCAGGCGCCCCTCCAATACCAACTTTTTAAAGTGTTGCTCAAATCTTCAGTGTTTTTGTTGGCTTTTTCTTTTTTTATCAGTTGCCAAGAAAGGTATGTTAAAGTCTCCACTATCTTTAATTATGGGTTTGTCTATTTTTCCTTTTGAGCTTTTTTTTTTCCTTTATAAATTGAGGCTATTCTATTAGATACTCCATAGTTTTAGAAATTTTCATACTTTTTTTGTGGTTTGTTATTTTTCCTATAATAAAATTTCCTTCTTAATTTGTAATAATACTCCCAGCCATAAAGCCTACTTTGTGAAATAGAAGTTTTGTTATTTGAGCTTCTTTTACTTAGTATGTATATTGTAAATAATTTTCCTATTATTTTATTTTCATGTTCTTTATTTTTTAAAGGAATGTCTATTATAAAAACACATAATTGATTTTAATATTTTTGTTTAGTATGATAAACTTTGTCTTTAATTGGATTGCTTTACTTATTTTATTTTTTCTTTAAATTTACTATCTTATTACTGGCTTTCTTTTTCCCAGTTCTCCTGAATTTCTTATTGTCTCCTTTCTTGTTTCTGTATAATTAAGTACTTTAAGTTGTTATTTTTTTTCTATTGCCTTGCTAGTTATCAATTCTCTTACCGTATTTTAAGCTCAGCTTAGATAATATGACATGTATCCCTGGCCTTTTAATGCTTAATACAATTATATTTTTACTAATTTTAATAAAATTCATAGATTGTAGAGCACTTTAACTTTATTTATTCCCACCATTAAATTATTTTCTAGTGCTCTCATGCATTTTAATTCATGTAGGTATTTTATTTTTCTGTAATGCTAATATCCTTTGAAATTTATCCACGTGATTACTCTTTCTGTTGTGCTTCATTCTTTATAACATCTACTGAATTATTAATAGAATCCTTTTAAGATTTTTATACTTGTCTTTGATTTTCAAAAAATATAATTTGATGAGGTATGATTTTGTTATCTTACTTGGAGGCTATTGAGATTTTTGAATTTGTGGTTTGGTATCTTTTATCAAACAACAATTCGCAGGCATTGGAACTCAAACAACATTGGGTGGTGACCCTTGAGAGAAAGAATTATTTGGGATAAGCCCTATAACTCTCCTACCTATGGTCTAGAGACATTATAAGATATGGTACACAGAAATAGACCCCAAGCAAAATCCAGTCATCTCCCTCTAGTGAGAAGCCAGAATTTAGAATTTAGAATGAGAGTCTTTCCTGCCTCATTTTATAGGGCTGAGTACCATAGAAGTAAAAGCTGCACAGAGTGTTACAGGGACATGAAGTTTTTCCCTTGAACTTTAACCTGAGTAATTATCAGCACATGTATGTACAGAAACTGTTGAAGTTCACAAAGAGGAATAAATGGAACAGTCTTCACATAAGGCTGGGAATTATTTGTGTTCACATAAGGCTGGGAATTATTAATTAGCCAGAGTGTAAAAACCTGCTGATTCACAGAGTATCCAGTGAAGGTCTCAGAAATGTCTGGTCTCAATAATAGGAAGTGGTAAAGATTGGCCTTAGACTAAAAGTTGTCCTGAATCCTCTTAGGAAAGTTTAAAAGCATGCTTCAAAGATCAAACTTTTCAAATAAATTGACTCTGTACCAGAACAAAGCCTTAAGTATTTAAAGAAATTTTTAAAATTTGAGGTGGATTTAAAGAAACCCATCATTCAAAAAGGTAATAACGCAGTGACTGACATCTAATCAGAAATTATCAGACAAAAAATAAAAAAAAAAAGAAAAGGAAAATATTGCCTGTAATGTGGGGAAAAAAATCAATCCCTAGGAACATATTCAAAACACACATATGATAGAATTAGTAGATAAGTATGTTAAAACAGCTATATCTACTACATATATATTAAATATACTATATGTGAATATACTACCTAATAGTATACTAAAGCATACTATTTTATAGTATATTAGATACTTATACTTATTCCATATGCTCAGAAAGATAGAGTAAATGAGGTGCATAACAAGAAATTTAAGATATAAAAAATACAGACTTCAAAAATACTTTTGAGAATTCAAAAAAATTTGTTGTTACTAAAGACAGATAAGTTAAAAATTTAATCACTTAATTAAATGTAATTACTTTCTATATAAACCAGGATCCTGATCACATCTTTCAGTTTATACTCATGTCTAACATCTGTCTTCAGTATTCTTTCCCAGTTCAACCACTTATATAATAGCTATTTAAAACTGTTATGATGCATTCCCTTAATACATTAATAGGCATGTGGTGGAGGTGACTTTCCAGTAGAAAATTGCCATACAAAGTAATAATTGTTCTGAGCTATGCACAGTATATTCTTGTAGTATGTAAGAGGGCCATCTTGAGTAAGTCACAGAAAGCTTCATAGAGGGTACCATGTTTTAGCAGAACACTAAGGAATAAATTAGTTACCCAAGTAAAATTATGGAAGGGGTGGTTAAAGATAGATCAGTCTATGCAAAGGCTCAAGGGAGGCAGGAGAGAGTAAGAAAAGTTTTAAAGATTTATTTATTTATTTGAGAGAGAGAGAAAAATAAAAGAGAGAGAGAGAGAATGAACCAGGGGAAGGGCAGAGGGAGAGGGAGAGAGAATCCTTGACCAGACTCCCCACTGAGCATGAAACCCCACGTGGGGCTGAATCGCAGGACTGAGACCATGACCTGAGCCAAAATCAAGAGTCAGACCCTTAACCTACCGAACACCCAGGCGCCCCAGGAATAAGAGAAGTTTTAGAAACTATTAGTACTTAGGTGTGATTGAATTTCATGAGATCCTACAAATCTGTGGGAAGAGATGGGGATTGAGGGAATTGGAAAAGACAAATGATTTTTTGTTATTCTAGAGAACTCAAAGTTTTCTGTGTCACAATAGAAATAAAAGATTTTAAGCAAAGACATGACATGGTTAGACTTGTATTTTAAAAAAACATTCTGGAATAAATGTGAAGAATGTATTATCTAGCAGTAAACAGGGAGAAAGGGATAATTGTAAAAAAAAATTAAGTTACATGGGACTTAAATATTCAATTTACAATGCCTTAAGTTCCCACTGGCTCAATGTCTAGAAAATTACCTGTTGTATATCATTTAGTGGGTATTTATGAGAGTTTTCCAAGGTACAGTTTTTTATATTCTTCATTCAGGTTTTGTCCTGCATCTATGCCTACCAGTTAATATATCTTTGCTTACCATGTGTTGAGGTGGTTTTTCATGTATGGTTCTTTATAATGAATGCTTAGTCAGCAGCATTCAGTTACAAAATAAGTTTGGCTATGCTTGTTGTTTGAACTTATTAGTAAAATTTCTAGTATTTGCAAAACATCATCATTTTCCCAAGATTTCCAATGGCGCTTGGGTAACTGAGTCATTATAGATGAGTCATGATAGATTTTATCATTAGCCAATTTCTAGTCCTAGAACTAACCCTTCTTTAGAAGAGGTCCTCAGATTGATTCTAGGTCCCAATCATAATCCCAGATTTAAGACAGCAGAAAGCATAAAAATTACATATATAAAGTTATATAAAATATATTTATAAAAACATATTTATATGTAATTGTAAATAAATATATAAATAAATACAAATAAATATATAAAGGACTTTATATAGAATATTTATATATAAAAATAAAATTGTAAACAATTATATATAAAAACAAAAAACATGTTTTAACAATTCACTAAAATATGCAAATATATATTCTATATAGAATGTGTGAAAATAAATTTAAAATATTTTATTTCTTGCTTCATCTATAAGTTCTCCTCTAAGACCATTTTCTTTCTGCCTAAATAACATTCTTTTGCATTTTCTTTATTATTAGTTTGCTGATAGTAAATTCTTTCAGCTATTATTTGTATGAAGAAGCCTATACTTCCCTTTCATTCTTTAAGGATAATTTCACCCATAAATATGTTCTAGACTGACAGTTATTTTCTTTCAGTACGTTAAATATATATATTGTAATACACACACACACACACACACACACACATATATATTTTTCAGGGTTTTCTGGATCCATTGTAGATATTGAGAAATCAGGTGTTTGCCAATTGCTATTGTAAGAGTAACTTTTTTCCCCTTCCAGATACTTTTTATATATTTTTACTGTTTGGGGGGGTTCTCTGTAATTTCACTATGTAGATAATAGATTTTTTTTAAAGTTATAATTTTTTGAGCTTTTTAACACTGTGGATTGGTGTACATTATCTGTTTTGGAAAATGATCCATAATCATCTCTTCAGTTATGGTCTCTGTCCTTTTCCCTCTTTACTCTTCTTTTGAAATTTTGCCTAAATATGTTATGCCTCTGCCTCTATTCTCTAGCACATATTCACACCATTAGTAGGTTCCATTTCTTTCTCTTCACACTTAATTACAAACATTTGAATTCTGTTTTTAACCTTGTCCAACCTTTGTTAATGCTTCAATTAATTCTTAATTTTAACTTTTGCATTTGTTATAAAATCTTTCTTTTTTTTTTTTAATGCCTATGTCAGATTTACATTTTGCTATTTTATGCTAACATTCCCACAACTGACTTTTGTTTCTTTGTATATAGTAAATAGTCTGGTGCCCTTCAAGTATTCTGTTTATTTTTTCTGGTGTGGTCACTCATTAATTTGTCTCCTCAAATGTCTGTTATACAATCACTTATTTTACACCTTCTCCGAACATCTGAGAAAAAGAAAGCAAAACATGAATGCTTAACTCTTCTCTCCTATACCTTTGTGAAACCTAATCCCCCAGGTCATCTCTTTCTATTAAACAGGTAATCTATCCTTCCAACTGCTGAAGAAAATATCTGAGATGTCATTCTTTTTTCTTTCCTTTTTCATCTCACACATCTATTAAAGTAAAAAAATTATGTGAATTTTTACATATAATAAAACTATAAAATACTCTTTATCATCTGCCATTAACATCTGAGTTAGTCGGTGTGCAATCAGGAAAAGAATTCAATATCAAAAATTAGGACAAAAAAACTTTTGAAAAGCTAAAGGAATAAAATTAAAGGTCATGTAGGTACTGAGATTGAATGTCCAAACCTGTTGCTAAAATCATAGATGCCCACAGCCCACACTGGAGACAGAGGACTATAGATTCTGTGGAAGCTTCAAAAAATCACAGTCACTCTGTATAGGCTATATTAGTTTTACATTGCCACTGATTAATTCTGTGCTAGCCTGTCACCATTGCTTTTATAAAAAGAATTAACTTTCTTTTCCTTTTGTCTTCCAAATTTTACATAAGTATATCTCATTAAATAATCAAATTAGAGCCTTGATGGTAAAGATCCAAGAAAATGTAGTTTCCCCAAACGTTAGTCTATACAGAGGAGGGCATAAAAGGGGACAGAGATTAAGCTCAGTGCTAATTTACAATAGTTGACTCACCACTTTAGTCCAGGCTGCCATAATCTCTACAAACCACTGCCTAGGTTCTACTTTTACTCTTTCCCATCTCCAAATCCATTCTCTACACAGCAACAGAAATGACATTCTTGATATAGTTAATGGATCATTTCAGATCCCCTCTCAAAACCATTCAGTGATGTCTCTACATTTAGCATAGATTCTTTAAAAAAAAAAAAAAAAACTTAGAAAAAGTTGACATATAGTGCTGTGTAAGTTTGAGGTGTACATGTTGATTTGATGGATTTTATATATTGCAATATCATTATGACTGTAGCATTTGCTAACACCTCCAACATGTCACATAATTAGCATAGAGTCTTAATTTCTACTATATCCTAACAAGTTGCCATTGACCACAAAACTCTGCAGAATTCAGCTCTATCACTATCTCCAATGTTACCTATTTTTACTGTGTTTCAGCCATCTCATTCTCTCATTTCCTCTAATATCAAATGCTGTCCCATGCTAGGACATTTGTACATGGCAGAGTTTGCACATGCTTCCTTTGCATGGAATATTCTTTCTCTTTAAAGTTCCCATGGTATGCCACGTTTCACTTTTTTGGCTCTATACTATTTATTGCCTATTCAGGGTGATTTCCTGCCTACCATCTATAATGTAAAATTTTCCATATTGCTACCAACACTATGCTTTATTTCGTCACTTTTTTCTTTATAGTTCTTGCACAAATTTGTAATCATTTTACTTAATTTGGGTACACTAATTTCCTGTCTCCCCCAGCAGAATGTAAGCTCCATGAAAACAAAGAAAATGTTTGTCTTTTTATCATTGAAATCTCAGTGCTAGTCACAAAACCAAACACCAAGTAAGTGCTACATAAACATTTTAAATGCACAAATAAATGTAGAACCTTGGGGAAATTATCTTATTTAACCATCTTTAAAATATAAACACACACATTCAAATTCATAGGATTGTGCTGAAAATTAAATAAATGCCAGATATATAATAAAAGGCAATATAATGTAGCTAATGAAAAAATATTGATAAGAATAATCTTAATTTAGAATCTAATATGAAGTCATTGGCTACGTATGAACAAAAGTATGATTTAATCTGTCCTTAAGAGCTTGAATTTGGTCTCAATTTAAGAAATAAGAGTTAATATTAAAAAGTAAGTAGACTCAGTAAGAAACTGTTTTAGTAACATGCATAAGGAATAATATGGATCTCAATTAGAATGGCGTCTAGTACAAAGTATAGGAATATGATGTAGATGATGGTGGTAGGATTTACTTTGCTTGACAACTAATCAGATTATGGAGAATGGGAAATAAAGATATCTGATGTTTCAGATGTAGGAGATTTAGAGAATAGCAGTATTGTTAAAAGCAACAGGAAAATTATACAGTAAAGTAGATGTTTTTAGAGGGTGTGGGGGAAGAGGACATCAGGGGAAATAATTCTGAGTTCATGTTTTAAATACTAAATTTTAACTATAAGAAACCAGTTTGGAACTTAGAAATGAAGTTTGCCTAGAGATAAAGATGTTAGAGTCCACAGAATTAAAAATAATAATAATAATAATTCTATGACTTTCAATAGACTATTTGGGCATGTTTCAAAAATTGAGAAGAAAAAAAAATTCCCCAATGAGGTCTGAGCAAAAGAAATGAGAGAAGAATGAGAAAAATGGCAGTATTATCCTGTAAGTGGGGGAAATAGGGTTTCAAAAAGTAGAATGTCAGCTGGCACAGAGAAGTTGAGTATCGTGAAAATTGAAAATAGTTTTTGCTTGTGACAGTTGGGAATTCTTGATGTGAGAGCAGTCAAGTTGTATTTTGATAAAATTTTCATATTTCAAGTGGTTAAAAATAACATAAAGACAATTTTTTTAATCTTAGACCAAGAAAATGGTTTTCTCCATGGTTGCCATCACAACACACCATGGTGGGGTTCTGTTACTGAATTGTGTTTTCCAAAATTCATGTTAAAGCCTTAACCCCCACTGGGGTCACTGCAGATGTAATTAGTCGAGATAAGGTCAGATTGGGATAAGATAGGCCCCTAATCTGACTATTGATCCTATAGAAAGGGAAATTTGAACACACACAGGCACACGGGGACACCACCATAAGACAGTGAAGCCAGACGTCAGGGTGATGCTTCTATAAGTCAAGAGACATCAAAGATTGCCTGAAAACCACCAGAAGTTCAGGGCGAAGCATAGAATTGATCCTTCCTCACAGCTCTTAAAAGGAATCAACTCAGCCAACGCCTTGATCTTGGATTTTTAGCCTCCAAAACTGTGAGACAATAAATTTCTGTTGTTTAAACCACCCGGTTTCTGATACTTTGTTATGATAACTCCAGCGAAGAGATAACAGATTCTGATGCTATGGAAATTGTGCTGACAATTGATAACTAAAAATTGAGTAGTGACTATATTTCTTCCTGATCTTCAAGTCTATTTTGATCTCCTTAATCCCCATAATTTGCTTCCAATTTCCTATGACACACCACCTTACTTAGCAAATACTGTTACTACTTGAGAGAGGAAAGAGAATACTGAAACTAACTTTCACCGTGCTCCAACCTTTCCATTTCCAAGCATATAGCTGTGAAGACTTGGGTCTACCTCCTTCCTCCTAGATTAGAATGGAATGAAAAACGAGCCTCGGGGTGCATGGGTGGCTCAGTCTGTTAAGCATCTGACTCTTGATTTCTGCTCAGGTCATGATCTCAGGGTGGATGGAGCCCTGTGTCAGGCTACATGCTGAGCTTGGAGTCTGCTTAAAATTCTCTCTCTCCCTCTCCCCCCTGTCTTTTTCCCCACCCTTGTGCGTGCTCTCCTCTCTCTCCCTCTCTCAAAAAAAACCAAAAAAACAAAAAAACAAAAAATCAAAAAACAAAAAAACAAAAAACAAGAGCCTCTTGTGTCTAGGTCTCATTATAGTCACCTCTGAGTGTTTTGTTTGTTTGTTTGTTTTTCATTTATACCTTCCCACTTCCTCAGTACCTTCTAGCTACTCCATTATTTTCCTTGGTTTTAAAATTTCCTACTTTAAACTATTGTTCTTTCATTCACATATCTGTCCATAGTTACCACACTGTCTAAAGTTTTCCATATGTGTTCAAATCCTTAGAGAAATTTGGGTAAGTTTCAACTTTTTTTTTTCCCTCATTTCTCATTGCAACTTCGACTACTATAGGCGTATTTTTAAAAAAATCACTTGTGACTTTCTTCCTACCTCTTTTGCTGGTCTTGCTTTTTTAACTAACTTGTCTTTTATCATTTATTTATAAATGTTGCTACTTCCGAGAATTATTTTTAGGCTGTGTCATCTACTTTTAAATCTTCACAGATAAATGGTTTCATTTGTTGAGCTCTGTGTCTATAGAACGTATACATCAATATATCTCAGGAAAAATCTTAGTATATCCCAAATTGAAACCATTATCTAACTCAAAGAAACCTTCCACCTTCCCATTTTTTTCTGTCTTGGTTAATTGTACTCTCAAATCAATTTTTCCGTCTTTGATTCTTCTCATTTTCTCACTTCCCACATCTTATTGGTCACCAAATTTTACAATATCTCTTTTAATAATGACTACATGTCTTGCCTTTTTTCTAATACAACAGTTTCAATTATGGCATATGCTGTCTCTCACTTGAACTTTTGTAATGTCCTCCCCATTTTAACGGTCTTCTGTCTCTGCTCTAAGCCTCTGTACATGGCTGCCTTTTTATGTGTTCTCAAAATTTTCTACATATTCCTAACTCTTACTAAAATATGCATTTTGATCCCTCATCTTCATTAATTCAAAACTTATTGTGGGCAGTCATAGAGAATGGAGCTGTGAAACAAAGACGATTGAATCACAACTACTGGAGAAGAATTTATAATCTAGTAAGGAAGAGAAGCAATAGAGATTCATAAACATAAGACTATGAATTCTGGAATCATAGTACTTGTATTAAAAGTTCAGAAATGTAGGTTACTAAGTATGACCTCTAGCAAGTGACTTGAGACTCTTAAGGCATCATTTTCTTTTTGTATAAAATAAAGGTAATGGAATTACTACTCCATAAAATGCAAGTGAGGAACAGTTAGGCTTGATATAATTTCTGTCCTGTAATAAATGATCAAAAAGTGTTAGCTATTAATATTAATATTAATGAAACAATTATTACATAGTAAACAATACTATATAATTATATAATATAGCAATATACTAATATGTTGTTATAAATCATAAAATACTGTTAATAAAATATTTATTAATTGTTTAGTGTTACAGGCATGATGAGGGGGAAAGTATTTTTACAGTGGTGAGGTAGAGACAGCTAGCTGCCCACTGAAAGTTCATCTTCTTTTTCTGTTGTGTGGAGTTGTCACTAGAAGATGGGTGCCCAAACAGGAGCTGCATCTCCCAGTCTCCTTTGCACCCAGGTGTAGTTATATGACTAGTTCTGATTAATGGAATGAAACAGAAACTGATAGTGTCACTTATGAATCAGGGTTTTTAAGAGATGGGTGAAATTCTGCACTCTCTTTCCTCATTCCCTGGTTGCAAAGAACTACAAGACCAAATGGGATAATGAAGCTATACAAAAAAAAAAAAAAAAAAAAAGCTACATAATGGAGGGAAAACTACCAGCTGTTCAAGAACATCTGCATTTGGCAGATGACATAAGAAACAACATTTACTATATTATGCCACTGAAATCCTAGGGTTTGTTTGCTACAGTAGCAAGTAGTACCCTGAAAATACATGTTGGGTCATTTATAAGGGAGAGGAAATTTTTCTTTAGGAAGAGAAAATGTGTAAAAAGCTTCCTATGTGGTGTAATACATTATCTTCAGTGCAAAGGAAATATGGACAAAAATGTCATGAGAGGATATTTCTGGCACAAAACTAGGGTTTATAAAAAAATAAATAATATTTGAATTAGAGAATCATAATAGTTTGGTAAGGTTATAGTGAGTGTTAACAGTAAAAAAGGAAGCATGGATGGACAGAAAAGATGAAGCCAGATTATACAGGGCCTAGAATTGTGATCTAAGAAGTTGTTAGGGATAGAGAGGAATATAAAAAAAGTTAGAAAAAGAATATCTTATAAACAATAATAACTTTTAGACAAAGAATATTTAGAAGAAAAATATCTAGACATTTGGATGCAGGCTATAGATTTTGGAAACCACAATTTCTTCTTAAATAGGCACCTATTATATTCCAAATCATGAGCAGTAAGACTTACGCTGGTCAGCCATAACACAGAAAACTGGTTGAATCAAATCTTCCATCCATACTGTACTATTTGTCCAAATACTTTCCCTAGCATTGACCACTGGGACTAACCATGCTTGTCTTCCCTAGATTCATCAGTCAGCTAATTTTTATTCCAGTAGCATCTCCATGATGATCTCTACATCCTTCCAGCTTAGACTGAAAGTTCCTTGAGTATACTGTCTAGGTTTTGCCTTTTGGAGAAATCTTACCTTCCCTAAGTTTCTTCATTAAAGTTTATTGTGTTAAAGGAGACATGGGGGAGGAAAGAAATGGTTATAAAACCTAATTAACACACATTTTTCTAAGTAAATAAAAAGTTTTGTAATCTATGGAGGTAAGTCACTGTTAGGGATATGTAAGTAGATCAGCTCAAAGAGAGGTGTCTTCTCTATATAAACCAAAAATATGTTGAGACAGTTGAGTCTATTTTTAGGCTACAAGCATGTCAGCTGTATCAGTTGTATTGGTTGTAGATGAGAGAGTTTTTAAGTGAATTTATCTCAGCTGGTGTTTCTATATGCAGTTTTTTGATTCCACATTAACTGAACAGTTGGATGACTGGGGTCCTGGGAACTCAGTTTTAGAGGTAACAGATATGAAAAATATCCTTCTGGTGGCGCCTGGGTGGCTCAGTCATAAAGCATCTGCCTTCAGCTCAGGTCATGATCCCAGGGTCCTGGGATCGAACCCCACATCGGGCTCCCTGCTCCACGGGAAGCCTGGCACTCCCTCTCCCACTCCCCCTGCTTGTGTTCCATCTCTCGCTGTGTCTCTCTCTGTCAAATAAATAAATAAAATCTTTAAAAATAAATAAATAAATAAAAGAAAATTATCCTTCTTACGAAATAATGGCTTTAATTGTCACCTACTATAATGTAGTTGTAATGACTTAAATCTATGCTTATCTTCCTCACTAGTTCAGAAACAGAACTGTTTCATTCATCTTTATACCTCTAATGCCTTACTCTGTGTCATGGTAAGCAGTCTATAATTGGTTATTAAGTAAAGGAATGATTAAATGAGTGAATACTGAGTATTTGATTGGTGGTTGTAATCAATAAATTCCATTCATGATACAGGTATTAATGTTTAAATAGTCCTGATCCAAACTGCAGGCTAAAATGAGAAGATCATAGATCTTCATGATAAAAAGGATTGTAGTGGTCAGCATTCCCCCCACTCTACCTTTTTTTTTTTTTTTTTTTAGGCTAAGAAATCTGAGTTTAACATGAACACTAACCATTCTAGAATCCCTTAGGGCCTTTTTTCTGTGTGTTTAAAATTTCCCTGACACCAGAAAAACAACAGTTGAATGATGACCAGATGGCAGGAGAGCTGTGGTAATTTGGCTGGAAGTAAGATGAGCATTGAAGCATAATGAGCAAATTAGAGATTTAAATCTTTTCTATGAGCAGATCAACCTAATGGGGTGAACAAGATCACCCAATGGCTTTTTATTAAGTTTATTTATTTCCTTTTAAAAAACAGTCACTGATTCATCGGTATTATGATTTTTGGGAGATGAGACTGATGGATTAAATGGAAATATTTTTCAGGTATTATGTTCTTAGAGTTACCCAGGATGAATCCTTCCTAATCTTAGTGTATGAGGGCGGGAATGATATCATTGAGGTGCGTAGCTAAAACCTTGGAAACAATCTTGTACTCTCTATTCAGGAGAGTAAAAGAGGATGAAAATCCTCCAGTTGTTCCTTACCTTGTCATCTTTTTAAGGATTATGGGATCAAGGGAGTTTTCATGTCTTGAGACATAATTCTGGTCTTAAAAATTCTGAAAAGACTCTCTGATGTTAGAGATAATTGCAACAATCAGGTTTTATAAGAATTGATGGGAAATCTGTCAGCACCTGAGGCTTTTCCTAGTTTTGTGGCTTAGATTTGGGGTCTCACTATTAATGATATTGTGTTGTCCAGCTGATTGACTTAATGGAGGGAGTGAATTGAAGCCAACCTTATCCATTTTCTGTGTGTTGTAGCATAGAAAAAACATGCTGACTAGATTCAAAAACATTTTGAAAATATTAAATACCGTTAGTTTGTCTTTCTGAATTATTGGAATAGTTTAATTTGGCATGTGTTTTACTTGCCTCTTTTGCAGTTTGCTGTATACACACACACACACACACACACACATATATATATATATACACTAGCTACTACTACTATACATACATATATATAAATTAATATCTGAGGTGTTAGAAATGATAATTCTATGTAGGTAGTGATTATTAATACGGAAAAGAGACTGTATTTCCAATCCCATGTGCAATGTGGAGATTATAGTCTTCCTTTTAATTAAATGAATGATGGAATAAATTAGGATGATAAGTCTATTTATTTAATTTGCATTCTAAAAATATGACATAATTGAGCATCTTGAAACTAGAGCCTAATTTCACTTTATAGTGTCCTATCAATAATTGTTATTACTAAAGTACTAAACTCATGATAATAACAATATACTATTTAAAGATAATGAATTGTTTGGATTGAATTGGATATACATGCAAATCTCAAAATTTTCTTTAATGTCAGTCTCTATATGTATCTGCTCAAATGTGTTTCAGCCGATGATTTTTTTTTTATTTAAGAGCTTAGACATATATACTGATTTAAGAAGTGGGATGGATACCTTATTTAGACAAAAATACTCATCAAATTTACTGAGATATGAGTTTGGTGAGAGAAGATTATGAATTAGACTTATTTCCTTCTTGTGTCCTAGTAACTCTTTTCCTGTTGGGAAATCTATTCTCTTTGAATTACGTAGGTCTAGTGAAATGATTACAAAATCTACCTGGTATAATACCAGTTGGCTCACTGAGAAAAGCATGAGACTCCACATTGTCTGATCATGAGACGCCTAACGTTACCAAACAGATCTCTTATGCAATTTGCTCTAAAGATGTTTAAAGAAAGGACTATCTCTGGAATATAAGAACTATGTAGCCTATAATTTCTGAGATCCATCTTAGTGTCTCATAGGCAGAATGCTTAGAAAAACAAAGTTAAATAGAGAAAGGCAGTTTAAAAGGTGAAAGTAAACTTGGGAAAGCAATCTCCAGAGAGAGAAACAGACAGACAGAAACAGACAGAGACAGAGAGAATGACCAATGTTATTACTTGGATCCCTGGATTACAATTTCATAAAGTCATTGGCATCCCTTGAGCTTCCATCTATATTAAACAAATTTCATTTTTGCTTAAGCTTGTTGAGTATGGTTTCCTGGGTAATCCACCCTGATTTATGCGCTAACTTAATGGTAAAATGTGGAAAATAAAGATTAGTCAGTTAAAGGTAACTGCAAACTATATACTCTACTATTTATCTGGATGACCATTAAGTAGAAAAATTATGAATTCCTGATGGATATAGTATTTTAATTGAAACCAGTCAACAGTGGAACTAAATTTTCCTAAACTCCTTTAAAAGAGATAGATTCGAGAGAGTTGCAATCAAAATGTCAAAATGGCTTTGACTTTTATTACCAAAGATCTTTTATTTTGAAGGAAACACAAAAGATAAGAAGAGTGAAGTGGTACAATGTCTATAAAATTTATTTTCTACTGCTGCTGCTACCTCAATAAAGTTAAGAAAGAGCAATACAGTAACCTAGAAATAGCTTAGACTGTAATTTGATGGTAGATGTTGAAAATATATTATACTATTATTGATGGCTCTAGATCATCTATGCATATCCTTTGCAGTATTTGAAATGATTGTAGTAGTGAAGATTGAACAAGATTTGGGGTTTATCTGATGAAGGTTGGGACTAGCAGGCACCACAAATATCTATTTGCATCCTTTGATTTGTATAGGGAGCAGGACCGTTTATTCACCTATTCATTCAAGAAATATTTACTGAGTAGTAATCTGTGTTAAGCACTGGAGATAAATGAACAAGGCAGAGATTTTCCTTTTCCTCAAAGATCTTGCACCACAATAAAGACATGTAAACTGGATAATAATTTAATATTGCATAAAATAAGCTATGATGGGATGAATAATGGAAGATGTAAATCACATATAAGTAGCATCTAATCCTGATTTAGAGATTCATTGAAAGCTTTCTGGAGAAATGGCTGCCAAAACTGATTTCAGAAAGACAAGTAGAAATTAGACAGGAATAAACTCAAGGGAGTGATGCAGATAGATGAAACGATGTACAAGTCTAGAAGATGGTAAATCTTATGCTTTATACAAAAATTAACTCAAAGTGAATCAGAAGCTTAAATGTAAATTTTAAAGCTATAAAACTTTTAGAAATAAACATAGGAGAAAATATTCAGACAAATAATTTTTAGACTTAACACAAAAGCGTGTTTCACAAAAAGAAAACAGGTAAGTTGGACTTCATCAAAATTAAAAACTTTCAGGGATGCCTGGGTGGCTCAATCGGTTAAGTGTCTGTCTTCGGCTCAGGTCATGATCCCAGGGTCCTGGGATCAAGTCCCACATCGGGCTTCTTGCTCAGTGGGGAGCCTGCTTCCCCCCCTGCCTGTCACTCCCCCTGCTTGTACTCTCTCTCTCTGACAAATAAATAAATAAAATCTTTTAAAAAATTAAAAACTTTCACTCTGCAAAAGATCCTATTAAGGATAGTAAAATGCAAATTACAGAATAAGAGAAAAAATTGCAAACCGTATATTTGACAAAAGATTAGTGTCTATAATATATAAAGAGCTCTCAAAACTGAACAGTTATCCCAAAAATCTATTTAGTAAATTGACAAAAGACATGAAGAAACATATCACTGTAGAGAATATGAGAATGGCAAATGAACACATGAAAAAATATTCAGCATATTAGCTATTAGGTAAATGCAAATTAAAATCACAACGAGCTATCACTGCATATCTTTCAAAGTGGCTAAAATAAAAAAGAATAGTGACAATGCCAGATGCTGGTGAGGATAGAGAGGAACTGGATCACTTATATTTTGCTGATTGGACTATGAAATGGTACAGACACTCTGCAAAAACAGTTTGGTAATTTCTTAATAAACTACACATAAAATTATCGCACAATCCACAATGCACCTCCAAGATTTATCATGAAGACATATTTACACAGAAATCCGTACGTGAAATTTTATAACAGCTTTATTCATACTAGCCCAAACTGAAAACAATTCAAACGTCCTTAACAAATGAGTAGTTAAACTTTGAGGCATTTATACCGTAGAATATCATTCATCAAAAAGGAACAAATACATATAACAATCTGGATGAATTGCTAGAGAATAATGTTGAGTGAAAAAAAATCCCAGAAGTTGCCTATTTTTTTATTTCGTTTATATAACATTTTTGAAGTGATAAAATTATAGAACTTGAGAGCAGGATGGTAGTTTTCAGAGGTTAAGAAGGGGTTGAGGGTGTGAGGTAAGTGAGTATGGCTATAAAAGGGCAACATAAGGGAATCTTGTACTGATGGAAATGTTCTGTATCTTGACTATATCAATGTCAATATACCAGTTGTGATATTGTACCATAGATCTGCAAGACGTTATCATTAGGGGAAAATGGGAAAAGGGTACATGACATTTCTCTGTATTATTTCTTACAAAAGCTTATAGATCCACAATTATCTTAAAATAACAAAAAAAAATTAGAAATGTCATTAAGACAAGATGTATTACATTATCAACATGGGCAAAGTATAAGTTTGAACCTGAGTGACTAAATCTCTTTGTGGATCCGTTGTCTGTTGCATGGGGAGGCTCTCTTTCCCATATTCCTATCACAGATATGAAGATGGGTCTGTGAGATACTTATGATACTTGTGAATAGTTTTGATTTATTGGATTGTAGAATTTTTATAATAAAATTTAATAAAGTGCAAACATTGGGATGGAAAACTAAATGTATGCTAAAATGACCACATTTTATAAGATTCCACAAAAATCAGGTTTTTGTTTTGTTTTGTTTTGGTTAATCAGTTACTTTTAAGTGAAAAAAATCTAAAAGAATGTTATATGGTTACAAGGCAAGGCATTTAGTGCAATTTGTGTCAAAAAGTACAAGTAGACGTCAGAAACTTTAAATTTAAATAATGAAACACAAAATGCATGTTCTAAGTTGTCAACTGACAACTCTTCAGGTAGATGACATGTGCACTGTAGGTATAAAATCATATTTTATTTTTAGACAATTGCAGTCTGCTTACTGATTATTTGAGAAGTTGAAAATCATTTATCTTTTATTATTTTATACAACTTTTTATTTGTGGCCTAGACCAAAGTAACTTAGATAAAAATAGACTGAAGCTAACAGCTAGAAAGGGGCCAAAAATAATAATAACCACCCATTGTGTATAAAAACTTAATTCTAGTGGCTATCTACTAGGTTTTCAAAATGTGTGGTACTTCTGTTGGACAGATGTCAGAATCAGTACTATGTATTGTTCTCATCATTATTTTTATGTTTGCGGGCTTTGTGATACTAGATAAGGAGTGGTTTAACAAGAACCATCCCAGAGAATAGTACCAACAAGGTGAGGAAGCAAGAGAAAAAAATGTGATGTTCTTCAGATTTTTATTTCTCAGACAATGCTATAGTAGTAGCTTTATTTGGCATGAGTTCAGTGGGGAGAAAGTGACTTATCTATCTTGTGTCCTTCTTTCCCCAACACACCTTAACACACATATTTTAACTGTTGCATTAATAAATTCAGTAAATAAAAATTAGTTAAAGAATTATATATTAAATAATATTGTACAATGCCGCAGAAAATGCAGAAGCTTATTTTTGCTAGCTGAAGGGAAATTTTTTTCTATGCAAAGGATAATGATGAAAATTTTAGTGTCTTTTATGAAAATTTTCAAAATACTACAAACTACTATGAGTTGTTTTTTTATTTTATTTTTCTTTCATGTACCAAAATAGCAGGTTATTTATTTGGAGTTTAGGGGCTACAGAAGAAGTCTCAAAAGAAAAAAAAAAAAAACCTTGAGATGTATAAAATGTAAATATATCGTTGCTGCTAACTAAATAGTGAGAGATTATTTAGAAGAAAAATGATATATCAGAAAGTCATGAAAATGAGCAACTATATAAAATTCTCCATGAATTCTAATCAGAAAATAAAGAATTTTTTTTTAAATGAACATAAAATGGAAAAAGCAAAGTGAAGACTTAAAAGGGAAAAAAAGTTTTGCTCCATCTAAGGAAGCACTATATGAATTTTATAGCAGCCCTTAATGGAATACTAAAGGATTTCTATTTGGAGGTTCACAAGCATGCCACATGAAGCCCCCAGTGACTGAATTTATAGTCCTGTGGTTTTCGAATTTGGCTTGAATTGTGCTTTATGCTTGCTAGGTTAGTGCTGCATTAAATTCTAGCTGGAAGTATCTTTCCTACTTCACATTGTTTGTATAAAATACATTTCCTTCTTTTTGATGGTTAATGTGTATTTTTAAGATAAATATTATAATACATTTGGGAATAGTTATCACTATAATAAAAAATATGTTTAGGTATTGGACATACATACACCAAACTCCTTTTGTGATCTTTTGTCTGTCTATAACGCTACCCTTAGGCTCTGTGTTAGACTTTATTTCAAACTGATGTTTAATGTTGTTGCTTCATTGTCATTACTATTGTTTTGTCACTCATCTTTCTCACCTTTTTTACTGTCATCTATTGCTATTGCTATATATTATATGTCCTATTACATTCATAACTGAGCAACAAGATTGGGTAGTTAGGGTTAGACACTATTTCAAAGAACATTGCCAAAATCAAGCTCTTTTATTTTTTTAAAAAGATTTATTTATTTATTTATTTATTTATTTATTTATTTATTTGAGAGAAGGCGAGAGGAGCTGAGGGAGAGAATCTTCAGGCAGACTCACCACTGAGCGTGGAGCGTGATGCGGGTGGGGCTCAATCTCACCACCCATGAGATCATGACCTGAGCCGAAACCAAGAGTTACACCCTTAACCATCTGAGCCACCCAGGTGCCCCACACTCTTTATATATTAAAGGGAAAAATTCTGAACTATTCCTTTAAAGAAGCAGAAACTGTTAGCTGATTTGTGTCTTGGCCGATAATGAAAATCAACTGTTTAACATTTTAGAAATGTTTTGCATACATTGGCCTCATAAATATGCACTTCCTATTTATGTTTACCCATCTCATAAACTAGTATCTTCAGAAATAAAACAATATTACATATATAAGCTGAAAATCACTTATGAAGTCTACAGGCTTGAAACCATAAGCATAGTCCTGTGATGGTCTTCTTTCAGTCAATCAATCTAACATGTACTATCATTCTAAAAACTTGTATATGGAAGTGGATAGATGAATCAGGAGGCTCTTGGTGACAACTGCTAGCAGGTAAAGGAGTGACAGTGAAGGTAGAGAAAATGGATTTATTTCAGAAATAATTAAGAAACAGTGGGACTTGGTGTTTAATTGGACTTGATTTGCAAATTGAGAAGACTTAGTTTTCTGACTTGAGAATTGAAAATTAATTTATTACAATTAAGCCAAAACAGCAACAACAACAACAACAAAACAATGAGGACAAATGGGAGAATGGGATTTTTCATCCTTCAAGTTGGATGCCGAATTTTTCAGTTACCAGATTCAGTTCATGGACAACAGAGAAGCATACTTGTCTTGGTCTCTGACCAGAACAGCCTTAGCTGTTCTTGCAGTCACAGAGGAAGTAATTGTTGCTAAGGCTGTCACTGCAAAGAGCCAACAGCTGCTCCTTTTATGCCCTCATGGTGCTTATGGATTGAACTGACAATACCTTGCCTCACCTCTGACCAACATAAACGTTTGCCTCCTTTCCTGGGTCTTTCCTGTTGCCACTGAGGTACAATACACTATAGGAGCCCTTCGACACACAGTATACAACTCAGAAATGCAGGATTGTGGATTCTGCAGAGACAAACTTTGACCATTTGAAAACAAAAACAAGTAGATACATTGTTCTCTCCTCCACGTTTATTTCATTTTAGAAATGCAACGTGGTTGCAGTCTCTTTAAATATATCCTGTGAGACCCAGAAATCAGCTTGTCACAAAGCCGTAGAAGACATCATAACTGACTCCCTTGTGCTGACCAGCTTCCCTTTTTAAATCATTCCCCTTTCTCCATATTCCTGATTCCTTGGGATTGATCCTTGATATTCAAGCAATGGTGAAGCAAACTTACTATTTAAAATCTTCATCAGCTGGGATGATAAAATCCATTACACTTTTACATGCCATGGATAGCAATTCACATTTATTGTCTTACCCCTAGGACTGTATTAATTTTCTTGCTCTCTGTCAAAATATGGTCCACAGGGACCATTGATTGTCTTAAATACCACAGAACATCATGCTTATCCACTATATTTATTGCATAATGCTAATTGTATCTGGTGAACGGGACGTATCTTATATGCCCTAGTAAAGATGTGCCAGAAGGAGAAATTACTATGCACCAAGATTAACAGAGTGGACCATTGCAACTTTATAGTTTCTCTCAAGAGTGTTATGAAGGGCAGTTATAAAGAGAAATTCACACAGTAGATGGAGCTATGAGTAGTACCTTTGGTCATTTACTGCATTTGGAGGGAGAGGTAACCATAGGTACGACTATACACCTGGGCTGTGGTGAATGGCTTCATTGGTTAAAGTGTCCTGAAATGAAGGTGGTCAAAGAAAATGGCACATGGAAGGACCTGTGGGATCCAGGGAAATGGGATGAGAACATAAAGGTGGATTCTGATGAAGCTGGGAACCTTAAACACTTAAATTTCACCAAGTCTTTGCTAGTAGAAGTAGTCATCTCATCCCTGCTTGAGGAGTTTACTTCTTCCTTCCCTAAAGAAACTATAATGATTTCTCATGAACTAGTTGCCTCAAAAACACTGCTGATCCTCTTCAGGACCTAGCCCAACCTCCTTTTCTTGCTTCTCTTATATTTTTCTCATGATTAGACTGGGGTTAAGAGTTTTGGTTAGGAAGGCCACCAGAGGTAAGGAGCGATTCTCATCAAATCTTATCAACATGACATCTTGCTTATCTATTTATTATTTATTTAATACAGTTATTCATTAAAATTTAATTTTGGTTAAAATTCTGTACCATCTTATTTATATTTTGTTCAAATCATTCTGATTTTGCCATTGGGAGCTCTTTCACTTGTCTCCTCTGTCCCTTTAACATAACTAATCATTGTGAATTAATTTTCTTCTGTATTTTTTTTCTAGAAGTTTTTACATTTTACATTTAGGTCAGTGACCAACTTTGAGTTAACTTTTTGGTGAAAATGTAAGTGTCTGTGTCTATACTCTTTTTTTTAATTTTAATGTCCAAATAGTTCACCCCATTTGTTGAAATTACTGTCCATTCTCCATTAAATTTTTTTGCTCTCCTGTCAATAATCAGATGACTATATAAGTGTGAGTCTCTGTGCAGAGTCTGTATTCTATTGATCTATGAGTCTATTTCATAGTTACCATGCTCTCTTGATTACTGTAGCTTTATAGTAAGTCCTGAAGTTGGATAGTGTTGGTTTTTCAACTTTATTTTTTTCTTATTCAGTATTGTGTTGTCTATTTTGTATCTATTGCATTTCTATATTAACATTAGAGTCAGTTTGTCAATATGTACTAAATTGCTTGCTAGGATGTTGATTGGGATTGCATTGGATTTATAATGGATTAAGTTGTTAAGGATCAACACCTTAACAATATTGAGTGTTCTGATTCATGAACATAAAAATGTTTCTATATATTTAGAATTTGTTTTTGTTTTAGGTTTGTTTTGTTTTCTTACAAATGTTTTGTAGTTTTCTGCATATGTAATGTGTTTTGTTTCTCTTCTGACTTCTTACAAGATTTTTTCTGTGACTCTGGCCTTTTGCACCTTAAATATGATATACTTAGGTGTATCTTGGTTTTATTCTGCTTGGTGTGTTTTAAGCTTCTTGGATGTGTTTTGATGTCTGTCGTTAATTTTGCAAAATTCTTGGCCATTATTACTCGAAAAAAAAATTTTGCTTCTTTCTCTTTCTTCCCCCCTTTTTGTGTTCTACTTATGTGTATATTACACCATTTGAAATGGTCCCACAATTCTTGGATGTTCTGGGGTTTTTTGTTTATTTGTTTTGATTATCCTTTCTTTATTCTGTTTGTATTTCAGTTTAGAGTGTTTCTCCTGACTTTATCTTCAAACTCCATGATTCATTCCTTGTCCCTGTCAAGTGTTTCTTAAATTCAGTTACAGTGTTTTGATTTCTCATGTTACCTTTTGCTTCTTTCTTAGAGTTTCATCTCTTTGTTTACATTAGACATCTGGTCTTACGTATTCACTACTTTTTCCATTTTAGCTCTTAGCATTTAATTATATGTATTTTTAATATCCTATATGATACTTTCAACATTCGCGTCTTATCCGAGTCTAGCTATAGTGCCTATGCTGTTTTTGCAGACTGTGCTTTTTGTTGCCTTTTGACATGTCTTGTAATTTTGTTGAAAGCCAAAAATGTTTTGAGTAATAGGAATTAAGGCAATGGTATGTTACATGAGGATTTATGCTAAATAGGCATTGATTGTGTTTAATATTTACCGTAACTATATGTGCTAGAAACTTAAACATCCTCTGTTCTTCTTGTTTTTGTCACCTCTGTTGGTTTGAGCTTCCATAACTTCTCCTCAGAGAGTCTGTCTAGCAAGTCTTTCAGCAATAACCCACTATTATTATTATTCTGGAGTCCTAGTTTTGTTTCATTAAGATCTGGGGAGAGGGAGAGTAGTCCATAATCTTATAATTAAAACTCATTGTTTAGTAAGACTATGCCTCATGTTTCTCTAGCATTTTTTTCTCCTGGAAATTAAACCTTTGTTATGAAAAATACTCTGAGCACATTTCACGATCTTTATTCTTCTGCCCTGACAGAACTATGAATAATCTTCACCAGGAGAACCTGGTGGGGTTCCTGAAAGCAAAGCACTAGAAAGTGTGGGTCCCACCAAAGATTGTGTTTCTCTCTTCAAGATTTTCTCTCTCTCGAACTAGTCTACACTCAGATTCCATCAATTATTCATAATTGCCCTTTAAGTATTCCTACCAGTTAAGGGCTTAGTAGTTTCTGCTCCATATAAGCAAATCCTAGCTATGTCTGTCAGAATGTGCCTGTCTTTCCTGATTTTATGGTGATGTTTTACCCTGAAAGCTGTTCTCTGGTATGTGCAAGAAAAGTCATTGATTTTCAGTTTGCCCATATTTTTGTTGTTGTTGTAGGTACAAGAGTGACAACTCCCAAGCTTTTTACATATTCTTAAGTGGGCAGAAAATAAATACTTTATGCTTGTCGGTCATGTGATTTCTGTCATAACTACTCAACTCTGCTGTGGTAGTACAAAAGCACCCATAGATAATATATAAATTGGGTGTGAACATGTACAAATAGAACTTTACTTACAAAAACAAGTTTTCTTCCCTGTGCTATACTTCACTGACCACGATTTTAGAACTATACTCAGATTCAAGACACAACAGGCTCCAAAGAATGAAATTCAAAGTGAAACCTGTGAGAAGGTGTGATAAACACCAAGATTTGCATGACTGAGCCAATTTATGCAGTCAGAATACTTGGGAATATGTGTAGAAGTGGATTTTATGATTGTGGGATCAAGGTAGAAGGATATATAAAGTTGGATCAGGCTAGATTTATTGTTATTAGCCCCCTAAAACAGAGATTCTGGATTCAGTGTTTTAGCTTGATGGGCTAAGAATGTCTCTATCAGTTTGCTTGATCAGTTGACTGAAATATGGACCCAGTAGTAGTCTACACTATATCAAGTTGAAATGCCCAAAATTCCTTTATGTATTACAGAGGAAGGTATCAACAAATTTAAGAAGTTTGGAAGGCTAAAAAGGAATATCAAGTATTGTTTGATCACCCATTTTGAGAGGGACAGACCATTTACCATTGTTACCATAAATAAATTTATGAACTCCAGTTCACAGACCCAGAATCCCTTTAATATAAGAGAGGCTGGGTACCTTTGAGTAAGGTTCTTGCAACTATTCCAAAAATGTATATAGTTAATCATCTTCCATTCATTACTAAAGGACCTGCAACCTGACTAGATTACAGAAGAAAAAATAATCAGAATTCTCAAGGATTACTGGACATTGATTCTGTAGACCCAAAACACCACTGTGGTCTATTATCAGAGTAGGAGTATATGGAAGTTACATAATCAATGAAGGTTTTGTTGGTGGTGGTGGTTTGTTTTCATCAATGAAGTTTTGCTTCAGGTCTGTGTCACAGTGGGCTCAGTCTTCCTAGTATGTATCTGTTCATTTTCATACTCACATATGTCCCTTGGAAGGTTGAGTGGGCTGGATGAATTTAATACTCCCCAAAGGGAAGTGTTGCCCCACACAATGGGTCTGAACAGCATCATCAGGTCATTGTAGTTGAGCTATGATGTCCTATCCTGTGAGCAGCGTACTACTTTGGGGAAAGTGTGGACAGTGGCATGCTCTCTAGAATGCCCCTACATCTTCTCTGGCTGTTAGGCTTCTATCATCAGTTTTTTACTTTCATTTAGACACTGTAAGTGAATCTACCCAATTTGTCATCTACAGCACATGGGAATAATAAATTTGGATTTATGAACTGCAGTTGTATTACACACTGAGCCAATCAGATAGAAAATAATGTTAATAAATTAATTTTAATTTTAATCAAAGATGTTTTGTGGATTTAAAATGTAATAGCATTACTTTTCAACTAGAATAAATATCTCAAAGCATAGCACAGGTACTTTCTTGATATTGTAAAGGTATCCAATTCATTTTAAAATGATAATTTTTACATCAATCATAGCATAATCAGAAGTGTATAAATCTGTCTATATTGATAGATATAAATATATTTGTCAGTGCTAAAAAACATCTTTCACAGCTGAGTGTATTATTTAATTCAAAGTTAAAGGGCTTATACTAAAGTTCAAATAATTTTTGTGGATTAGGTGTCATTACGTGAACATCTTTGTCAGCAATTACTGGCGATAAAAATATGAAAACAAGTACAATTTGTCTAAAGTAGACATTTTTCCTTTGAAAGATAATGTGAATGTTTCTTTAGTTGTCCTCTTTCATAAAGAACTAGAAATTAGAACCAGCGAGAAGAGTGTCAAAACTTACCTTCATTTTTCCCAAACTGTAGTTTAATTGAGCTTTAACATCAAATAAACAGTCTTTACCTTTAACACAAATGCACCCAAAAGACAGTTTCTATTCATTTTGTATGATTAAAACTACATTAGGAATATAAATGTATTAATTTATAGATACAGATACTAATTGCTTAAATATTGAGTTCAAAATCAGCCACTAATATGTGTGGAATAATTGGTTCTTGCTGTAGAAGGAAACCATAATAAAGAACTTGAAAGTGCTGTCACATTTCACATAACTAGTAAAATCTCAGAATATTTGAAAAATATTCTGAAAGAAAATGTCTTGGGGCTTTCTTAATGAGAATGAATGTGGTTTGAAAAGATCAAATAATATTCACATATGTCAAATACAGGTTTTAATAACAGTTAGAGATAATGAGTAAAATTAAAGTAGGTCAATTTAAGTCATTTATTTTCCAAAAGGAGTTATGCATCATAATCACTACTTGTTAAGATATAATTAAAAGCAAAAAATAGTATTTACTAAAGCTCGGTTACTCAATATAAAAAAAATCAACATGAATTATGTTTTATCATCTTTTAATTTTCATGTTCATCTTTTTATTAGCATATCAACATTTTGTAGTTAATAGTCATGTAAATATGATAATGTAATAATAATTGAGATAATAATAAAAGTCATGAAAACAGTGCCTTTATTTTGGCACTGATATTTTAGCAGTCTGCTTTTATTGAGATTGAGAAAAAAAAATCAGATGCTTTTTATCACATATAGAACTTTTCTGGAAATACATATCTTTTTTTTAAGATTTATTTATTTATTTTACGTAGAGAGAGCGTGCGAGCGGGGGAGGGGGTTGCAGAGGCAGAGGGAGAGAGAGAATCCTCAAACAGACTTCCTGCTGAGCGTGGAGCCCAAATGGGGCTCAATACCAGGACCCTGAGATCATGACCTGAGCCAAAATCAAGAGTCAGATGCTTAACTGACTGAGCCACCCAGGCACCCCAATACATAGCTTACCTTTGAAAACAAACAACTCCAAAAAACCTAAAAACATTCCTTGGATTCATCAAATATAATACTAAATATAAATCATAATCTTCACATATTCATAAATTAAGTAACATAGGGCTATAATCCTTTCTATAGCAAAACATATTCTTTGTAAATAAGACTCTAGCTCTGAATGTATCAGATCATGACTTCAAAGATACTGTTCTTGTTAGAGAGTACAACCTGCATAATAAAAGTTTATCATAAATTCAATATAAATACCTAATTTTCTTTAAAAATCAGACTGCAAGAAACTGTTTCCTCAGAAAATTTTATTTAATTTCTGAAATCCTATGAGTATACTCTCTGGAATACTTTTCTATGAAGGTCATTATTTATAGGCACCCATTTTAAAGAAATTCTACATGGTCAACCCACATTCTAAAAGTTATTTTTATAATTTCTTAATTTTTGAAGGAAATGAGAGGAGTGTGAATGATAATCAACAGAGGAATTGGCAATTTGAGTCAGGAAGGCAGGTATCATCATCATTACTCTCTCATAAACATAGGAGATGAGAATATTTTTCTTAAAAATATAATCTACATTATTGGCAGATTTCAAAGAATAATTCACTTATTACTTTTAAAAATAAGTTATTACAATTTCTGTTTTATTATGTGGCATTTACAAAATACCTAACCAATGAAATCTGTTTCAAGCCTAAGAATAGAAAGATTTCTACAAATTTCACTCTAGTAATTCAGAATTTGATTGATTAAATAGAGTTTATTTGGCCTAATTAAATTATATAAACATGGTTTTGAATAAAACTTGGTTTTGAGGGAAAAAAAGACCCTTATATATTGTACAACATGAATACGAAAGTAAACACTAACTTTCTCCTAAAAGGTTCTCCCGGCAAGTTTACTTGGTAAATTATCACCTGTGTTTTAAGCCTCAAATAACATTTACATCTTGAAATTTATTCCAGTTCTACCAAAGCTTAGAAACATACACCTTTACTATCTTTTTCATACCTATACTTTTTTAAGTATCATAGATTTCTTGTCCTTAAAAAAAAAACTATTTTGTTGAATAATTAATAAAATAAATGTGTAACTCATAATAACAGCTCAGAAAATATTTTCAAAGTAAGCACACTCAAGATAACTACCCCCTCAGGTCAACGGAAAAAAAATTAACATTACCAGAACCTAAATTTTTCTTCATTACCCTTTCCTAATTAAACCCTTTCCTTTCTACACAAAGGTAGCTACTAGCTTAAATTTTTTCACATATATTTGCTTTTTTTTTTAAAAGATTTTATTTATTTATTTGAGAGAGAGAGTACAAACAGGGGGGATCAGCAGGGAGAGGGAGAAACAGACTCCCTGCTGAGCAGAGAGCTCAAAGCGGGGCTTGATCTCAGGACCCTGGGATCATGACCTGAGCAGAAGGCAGACGCTTAACCAACTGAGCCACCCAGGTGCCCCTCACATATGTTTTCCTTCTCTCTTTCTCTCTTTCATTTTCTTTCTCTCTCACTTTCTTTCTTTCTTTCTTTCTTTCTATCTTTCTTTCTTTCTTTCTTTCTTTCTTTCTTTCTTTCTTTCTTTCTTTTTCTTTCTTTCTTCCCTTCTATCTTCTTTTTATAAAAGGAATATAAAATAAATATTCTTTGTGCCTGGCCATTTTAATATTTTTTGTCAACAATATATATGTGTAAAAATGAGATACATTTTTTTTTTGCACACCTTCATTCCCATTGCTATTTGTCACTCCATTTCATGAATATACCAAAACTTATATATCCATTATACTGCTACTAAACATTTGGGTGGTTTTAAATTTTTGGGTATTATGATTAGTGCTGCTAAAATTCTCATACATGTCTGTTCCTCTTCATGAACTCTATCAATGTACAGCTAAGAGTGAAATGGCTGAATCATAGGATATGCATAGGTTCCAATTTAGTAGACAATGCCAAAAAGTTTTAAATTGGGTATGTGAATTTACAGTGATATAGACAAATTTTACGAGAACTCCAGTTTCTCTACATCCTTGCCAACACTTGCTAGTGGATTTATAATGGTATCAAACAGATGTGGTTTTAATTTACAAATTGCTGATTACAAGGATATTGAACACATTGTTCTATGCTTGGCCATTTAGATACCCAATTTTGTAAAATGCTTTTCAAGTTTTGCCCTTTTTCCCTATTTGGCTTCCTTTATTTTTCTTAAGTTACAGAAATTCTTTTATAAATTCTGAACACAGGGCCTTGTGGCTTTCATGTGTTGCAAATATTTTCTCCAACCCTATAAACTGTCGTTCATTCTCTCATAGTTGAATTTTGTTAGGAAAAAAAAGAGATTTAAAATTTTGATGTATTTAAAATTATCAGTGTTTGTTTTTTTCATAGTAGTGTGTTTTGTGCCTTGTTAAGTTATCATCCATTCCAATATCCTTAACATATTCTATTATATTCTATAAAATGTATTGTTTTACTTTTTGCATATATTTCTTTAATATAGATAAAATTGATTTCTCGATATATGTGATGTGGTTGAGGTCAATTTTCTTTATTTTTCTTCCACACTAATGTGCAATTAATCTCACTTTTTTCTGGTATTATTTTCTTATAAGTATACTGTCTCTATATACACATAGGTCTGTTACTGGACTATTTATTTCAATCTATTAATTTATTTGTCTATCCTTGCACCAATACAAGAATGTTTTAATTGTTATGGTTTTAGAGTAGGTCATCTTACCTAGTAATACATTTCTCTATGTAATGCTTTTAGGTATGTTATCTAGTAAAGATTTCTTCTTTTTAAGAATCTTATTTTGCTTTATTTTCCTTATTCATTATTTCTTGCAGAGCAGAAGTTTTTAGTTTTAATAAAGTTCAGTTTATCAGTTATTTCTTTCATGGATTGTGCTCTTGGTGTTATATCTAAAAAGTCATTGCCATACCCAAAGGCAGCTGGGTTTTCTCTTCTGTTATCTTCTAGAAATTGCATAGTTTGGTGTTTTAAATTTACGGTATGATCCATTTTGAATTAATTTTTCTGAAAAGTATAAGGACTTTATCTAGATTAATATTTTTGTGTGTGAGTATATAGTTGGTCCAGCATCATTTGTTGAGAAATCTTTGCTCCATTGTATTACCTTTGCTACTTTGTCAAAGATCAGCTGACTATACTTACGGTGATCTATTTTTAAGCACTTGAGCCAGTGATATTTTAATTAATAAGCAGTGTGAGAAAGAAGGTACTGAAAAGTCTCAAATTTTTGGTGATGGGGCAGTGGAAGCTTTTTGAAGACAGAAGTTGCAGGGCTTTTTGCTTTATTGGTGTGAGTTGCATTATCCAAGAATAGCAGTAGTGTGTTCACTAGACCAGCTGGTGAGCCTAACTCTCTGACCATATCGGAGATTTGTGGAATATCTTTCACCAAACTTATTCTTAAACTACCTGGAATGGAGTCTGTTGCAAGTATAAAAACTGATGTAGTATTTGGTGTCAGATTGAGGCAACAGAAAATGTGAATCTGTCAGTAAAATTGTATCTTACAATATAAAAAGATGGGATTCAAGCAGCCCAGGTGGTCAGGGGCAAAATCAGTAATAGAATTAGGGCCTTTAATCAACAGTAATAAAACGTCCCATTGAAAGCAAAGCTTTAAAGCACCCAGTAGCTACTGGCACTAAACAGTATGATGTGAATAAAGAATTAGAATACTGTGGGATAGGGTCATGGCTTCTAATTGCATGGCAAACATAAATAAAAATTCAAAATCCTTGGCTCAATATGTGTTCAAAGATTTGGAAGAAAATAATTTGTTATCATTTGCAGGGTCAAGTAAAATAAAACTTAGAATTTGGTTTTATGCTTTTCCAAACATGACAATAGCTTTTGTTCAGAAGTTAGAGTCATTTATATATGACAATTAGAACATAGGTTTGAAAACATTAGGGCACCATATCGGAAGGGGAAAGTATTGGATATTTAGCTGGCTTAAGAAACCTGAAGAGACTTGATGTTTTATTTATCAGCCCTGTGTAGATAGCAGGAAGAGATAAAGTTGGAAACTCTAAGTATTATATTAATTTTCATTAAGTAATGAAATATAAGCTATTATAATAAGTGTTAAATTGAGATCCAAGAGGTCCTCTCTTTTTAGAAAACCAAAGTTTTCTCACTTCCTGAAGAAATCAAGGCCATTAATGCAATTATTCAGGTTTAGACAAATTTTTAGCACATCTTCATGACACTTAGAGGCATCATGTGGTGTTAAGAGCATAGTTGCTCTAGACAGTTATCCTAGGTCAAATCCTAAGTCTGCTATGTACTATGTGCATTTTTTAGAACAGATAATTTTTTATTGTTTGTGACTTCATTTCCTTATCAGTAAATGCAAATAAAAATACTATCTACCTGCTAGAGCTATTGTAAAGATTAAATGAGGGAATAATTACAAAGTCTTAGAACAAAACCTGAAATAATTTGTGTGTTGAATTTAAAAAAAAAAAAAACAGAACACATTTGACCAGTCTAGAGTCCAGATGGATCTTGAAAAATGACAATGTTTTACTGCAAGTTAAATTACTTGTTGAATTCAATTTTTTGTTTTTGTTTTTGTTTTTGTTTTGCTGTACCAGATATGGCCATGTAACTAGAAGAAACAAAAAAAGAAAAAACAACAAAAGCCTCTGACACCTATTATTCAGCTCTTGAGCTGTCAAGGACTTTTCCTCTGTGTATCAAAAAAGCAGGAGAGGTACAAGAGCCATTGTCTTTTACCTGACAGGCTCAGCAATACACTTTCATTGTCATGAAAGGCCTATCATTTTTGAGTTCTATATCAAAATCTTCATTGTATGGGTCTTGTCATATGTTCATGTGACAGGATAAAAAAATGGCTCATTATATTGATGCTGAGCTGATAATATCACTAGGTGATTATGCAATAGAAGATATCCCATATTTCTTGCAAAAATCAAATGCTTATGAGGTGAGAGATAAAATGAATGAAAATAATGCATATACCTTCTTAATAAAATCCATTTTAAAGGACACATTTCACATACTTGCTTTAAATTTATTTTAAACAGTTATACCTGGAGTTTCTTGTGTTTGTTGTTTGTTCTGTTTATTTTAACCAATCAGATGGTCTCTGTCTCTTAATGTTATCAACTCATTTATATTATTGGGAAAATTGAAATAATCTGTTTTATTCTTGACATCATTTCTTTGTATTTTATAGTATATTATAATTTGTGGTATTTTACATTCTCCTGTAATTTTATATTATAATAATAATTTCTTATATTTTTAATCTTTTTTCTCTATAGCTAGATTGATTAACTTTCCTTTGTTCATTAATTGTTTTAGCTTGTGCTTTGAAAGGCACTGAACATATTGTCCAGGAAACCCTTTTTACTACTGTTACAAAGAACAGATCCTATAGTTTCACTCCTCCTGCAATACAACTGACACAGTCTATTGAATGCAACTGTACATTGAACCCTGCTGCTAGATCTGCAACCACTATTTCCTCTGAAAATAAATGCTACTTCTCCAACTTCTGTGACCCTCACTGGGATGAATTTTTCTATGATCCCTACTGCTTCACATAAAAATCTAGAGCAAGTTTATATAATTGATAGATTTTAGAACCATACTTTAGATTCAGAGGATGTGATTTTTAGCTTCTGTGACGGCATAAGAGTTCTGCCTCTAAAGATGGGAATTGCTCCAAAAGTGGGAGAGAGGTTGAGAGGTTCCATTGCTGGATGGCAGAAATCAACCAAAGTATATTTTTGAGAAAAGAAAATAAAAAGGTTTTATGACATATTTCAAAACATAACTCTTATTTCCAAGAGAATTTCATGTCCTTTAAATATCTGCATATCAGATTCCAAGCTCTTTAACTGACATACTTTCCTTTTATTTTATCTTTCATGATTTCATATAGATATTCTGTAATTCAGAATAAATATTAAAGTGAACCACAAACAATACACCCCTATAGACAATGGTGGAGAAGGGAAGATAATTGAGAAATAATTTAAAAAATCCTTAATTTCCATCATCTAGCAAGTTAGGACATTTGGCTAATGCTATGTATCTGTTTCTACAATTAATCCTGGTCCATTTTTTTTTATTTATAAGGGATAAAAAAGAACTTGTGTTAATTTCCTCAGTGGTCACCGAAAGAGAGTCTAGATTTTGAAAATTAGAAAAATGTAAAGTATATCTTAAGAAATGTTTAGGTTACTATAAGAATGCTGTTTAAATTTTGTTTTCTCTATTATTTGAAGAAGAGGAAGAAATAAAAAGCTCTGCAGGGGCACCTGGGTGGCTCAGTCTGTTAAACATCCAACTCTTGATTTTGGCTCAGGTCATGATCCCAGGGTCATGGGGTTGACCATACAGAGCTCCACACTGAGTGGGGAGTCTGCTGGAGAGCTCTCTCTCCCTCTCCTTCTGCTCCTCCTCTCTTTCTCTCTCTCAAATAAATAAATCTTTAATAAATTAAAAAAAAATAAAAAGCTCTACAGAGACAAAGGCAAGAAAAGGTAAGGAAATAAGAATATTTGTTTAATAATGTAAAAGGGCTAAATTCCTAAGTATGATGAAAATCAAGGATATTCACAAGTTGTAAAAGTACATAGTACACATTTGCTGGATAATAGTGAATAAAGTAATTTGATCAACACATATAAGTTAAAATAAAGAAATGTCTATGTGTTTATATTAATATTTTAAAATTACAATTTAATATAAAACATTAAATGGAGCATGGACATCTATCCTATTTTGATAAAAATGTAAATCCACAAAAATACATTATAGTGTGGACCTCAGTGTATTCATTTTGGATAAGAACATGTCTTCATATTCTTATTGAAACCATTTATTGTCAGGTGACTCTCAACTCTTCCTATTCCACCTCTGATCTTGCCTTTATATCAGCTTCCTTATTTGGGACACATGTTAGCATCCTTCAGCACCTCAGCTGACTGAAGACCAGTACTGATTTAACATTTCATCAAAATTTATAATCTTTATTTATTTCTCCATTATAGTCAGTTTCTTCCAAATCTACATCTCACTTTTTTACCTCATGTTCCTTTGAAGTTTACATTTTTCTCCATTTTTAAGTTTTAGATATTAAATAGGAATAATATTATACTGATGATGATTGATGAAGGTTATAATAGAGGCAGTATAAAGGGATGGGATGAAACAGTAATGATGAAGTCTTATCTTTAAAGAGAAAGAAAGTATCTTTGGTTCTAAAATAATATATCACAGAAAATTTTGCTTATTTTTTTGATAACTTCTGCCCTGTTTTTTTTTCTCTCCCTTATTGTCTTCTTCCTTCACTTATTCTTTTAGCTGAATAACTTTACTATATACGAACTTATTTTCTGTTTGTCCCTACTACCAAGTTTGGAACTTAAAAGACTGAGTAATTAATTAATTAATTAATTAATGGAGAGAGAGAGTTGGGAGTGCAGAGGGAGAGGGACAAGCAGACTCCTCGCTGAGTGTGGAGTCTGACTCTTGGAGCCACTCACGCACCCCAAGACTGAGTAATTTTTAAGTGAATTCTTTTCTCACTGTAGATTGAAAGCAACTTGTAGTATAGCTCCAACTTCTTTTGTGCCCTAAGGTCTCAAAAATTGGTTCAATTCACAAGGGATGCACAATAATAAACTTCAAGTCATTGGTTGTGAAACCAATTATTGATATTAATTGCATTATAATTTCAAGTTCTGTGGTGCTTCAAAGCAAGAACTGTCTTGGTTCATTGATTATAGAGGCTTGTAAAATGATCTTAATTGGACTTGGTTATTTCTTACCTTTCCTCCTTCTCACATAAACAGTGAACCTTTTTGTACAGTGGATTACTTCTGCATATCACTAACATTTTCAATTACATATTGATACATGTTGCTTGCATCCTTAGAGTTTAACTCTATTGCCAAGCCCTGGGAGATTGTTCTCTAGCTTTCTATAGAAAGATTACTGAAGCCTCCAGTTGTACTTCTCTGAGATTAACTAGATATCTAAAACATTTTTGGTATCTGTAATGTGTATGCTCTCCTCCCATTATGATACCCCAGATTTTATTTAATTGCATAGCCATGGGCATGATGAGAAAGAAACTGTCTTTGAAAAGGACATCTGCTTTTAAATAAGGAAAATGTCTTATTCTTGGTATTTTTCTCTAGCATTTTCAATCTCTACGGTGGAATATCACCAATTTTAGAAGAGAACCCTAAAGAGAGAGCCTGCTTATGCATATGGTATTCAGTGTGACATTAACGGGTGCAACATTGCTTTAAAGAGTGCAGTTAGGCATTTTTAAAGGAATGTGAAAATGCTTAGGGAATTTGAATCCATTTGATTTAAGCTAAAGGATGGTTTCAACTGGGTTATTCTTCCACATTCAAAACATTTTGTACCTGTATCTTCTTTCTTCTGTTAATGATACAAAAATTAACCGTTAATATCATAGTCTATATAAACACATGACACCAGTTTATATCATTTTTGAAGCCTGCTTACTACTTACCTGTCATGGCTGGAATTCAAATCCTCTAAGTTGTCTTCATAAAAATATTGGTGTAATAGCTCTGAAAAAAAGCAGGAAAGACTTTTGTTTTCTTTCTGCCTAGCTAAAGTTATAAAATATCAGTTAAAGGCACAATCTTGGTTTCCCTTCTTTTTTTTTAACTTCTAATGCTTTATTTATACCAAACCAGAATTTATTTTACTTTAACTTTCCTGGATTTAAAAAACCTAACTTATTGATAATATTTCAATACAACTTTTTTAGGTTATCTCATTTTCAAATGATATTATTACTATGTTTGACATTTTCTCATGATCTAGTGATGAACACATTTTTTTTTAATTACAGTTGATCCTTGAACAGCACCAGTTTAAACTGTGCAGATCCTCTTATAGATGTATATTTTACAGTACTGAACTGTAAATGTATTTCTCTTCTTTATGATTTTCTTTTTTTTTAAGATTTTATTTATTTATTCGACGGAGAGAGAGGCAGTGAGAGAGGGAACACAAGCGGGGGGCGGTGAGAGAGGGAGAAGCAGGTTCCCCACTGAGCAGGGAGCCTGACCCCAGGACCCTGGGATCATGACCTGAGCCGAAGGCAGACACTTAACGACTGAGCCACCCAGGAGCCCCCTTTATAATTTTCTTAATAAGTTATTTTCTCTAGTTTACTTTACTGTAAGAAAACACTATATGATGCAAAATACACATTAATTGACAATTTATGTTATCAGTAAGCCTCTGGTCAACAGTAGGCTGTTAGTAGTTAAGTTTTGGGGTGGTTTTCTTAATGTGCTAGCCTTGACCGACTCATGTTTTTATTCAGTCATTATACACTTCATGCTTATTATTTGTAGGTAGTCACTCTAGGAATCACTAGAACTTCGAAAATTGATCAGACATCACCCCCACCTCACTTTTAGAATATTAAATGGCTTAAAATTTCACCAAAAAAATCAGATATTTTGATATATAGTTATAACTATGAAGTAGAAAGCAATGAATGTCAAAGAAGCAATATAAAGTATTATATGAGCTGAATAGAAAATAGACATACATTTATTTTAAAACCTAAATATAACTGTTATAATGCTATGATTGTAGGCTGTTTGAGCATAAAATGGTAACCATTTTGTTTGCTAATTACATTACATATACTAATCCTGAATTTCAACTAGAAGACAAATGCTGAGTATCGGTGAGCCAGTAGATTACGATAGATTGGGTCAGTAATTTTTCTACCTCCAGTGCTTACTTTCTTAGTGGTTATTATGTTGGTTATAGAGTGTGCTGTATGCTTTACTAATATTATTTCATGTAAGCCTCTAAGATAATTCTAGAGATCAGTACTAATATCTCACATTTATTGATTAGGACGATGAGTTAAGTAGTACAATGTTAGATCTCTTATGTAGGATGACAATGTATTACATCTAAGCTTGACCACTCTCTCTGTAAAATGTGGCAAGTATTTAAACTGTCTGTAACTCCGATCTTGCTTCTGTAAAAGTGGTAAAATATATGTGCTTATCTCATATTTGGGGAGGGGATTAATTATGTTAATATACTGAAAATGCCTAAAAGAGAACTGGCCCATGGCAAGTAGTATATAAGCCTTTGCTCTTATTACAGTAGCCCAGTGAGCTGCAAAACCAGAACATCAACAGAGGTATACCTGGTTATTTCAATTATTCTGGGAGAAACAGAACTCTTAGGGAGGTATATAATATCTGGTTATAAAAGAAGCATCCACGTTCCACCAGAAAAATCAAGAAATATTTTGCCAAATGTTTTTTCCCTGCATTTATTAAAATGATCTTATAGGTTTTTTTATCCTTTAATTTGTTAATGGAATGATTTTCTTTGATTGGTTTGTAAGGTTAAGTGCATCTTGAATTCCTGAGATCCTGAGATTCAGCCTAATTTAATAAAAACATAGCATTATTTTTTCATATTGCTATGCTCAGATTGTTAGTGTCCATCTAATCTGTTACTCCATGAAAATTGTTCTTTATTCTCTGGCTGCTATCTGCGTCTTTTGTCATTGTTAACCTGAAGTTTCTCTGTGGTGTTTCTAGGTGAGAATTTATTTTCTTCCCTCTCATTCTTTTTTCCTTTCTCCCTCTCTCCCTTTCTCTGCCTTTCACCTTGCTTGGGATTCATTGGAATTCTCTAGTGTGTCAGTCAGTGTCTTTAATAAGCTCTGTAGGCCTATCACAGGAGTGAATATGAATTTACTTCTTTTTTTAATTTTTTTTATTTTTTAAGATTTTTATTTATTTTATTTTATTTATTTAATTGACACAGAGAGAGAGACAGCAAGAGAGGGAACATAAGCAGGGGGAGTGGGAAAGGGAGAAGCAGGCTTCCCGCTGAGCAGGGAGCCTGATGCGGGGCTTCATCCCAGGACTGATCCCAGGACCCTGGGATCATGACCTGAGCCGAAGGCAGACGCTTAACGACTGAGCCACCCAGCCGCCCCGAGTTTACTTCTAATTTATCCTAACATGAGAATCCTTTGGAATCCCAATTTAATGGAGGAAGTGTTTCCTATTACTTTCCCTTGACATTTTCAGCCTTTTGTACCTCTGGTCATCATTAAATTTAAGATCTTATTAGTATGGGTTGCAAATGCTTTCAAGGCAAAAGAGACTACAGTATTCTACTTACTCTTCTAAGTTTCTGTCTTCAACTAGATGTTGGTTTAATAATTTCTTACCAATATAGGTGTGCCTAAATAATTTTCAGAATGTTTAAAATATGTCATCTACCATTGTTAGTCATTTTTATTATAAGATCTTAGTGCTACATATTACCAGAAAAAGAAGCATCATTTAAATTGCTGTTATTCGTTACTGAGCAATGTATCCTTGAAAATGTGTTGTTCACCAAATATATGTCATCAACTAATTTTTTTATACAGTTATCATGTGCCAGGCACTGTTTGGATATGTGGGATATTTCAGTGAACAGAAGAAATATCCCTGTGCTCATGGAGTTTGCATTCTAGCTTATTTTCTATATTATAAAAACTAAACTCTCTAATATACCTTCCTAAAGTAGGAAGGTAGATTAATCTTTGGGGAAATACATTAACTGTATTAAGTGCTACTTTGAAAATGGCAAATGAAAAATAGATTTTCTACCTCTTGTTATTTTTTATTTTCAGTTGTGTTTGAAAATTATTAGACAATCACATGAGGACGCCAAGCTGCTCTCATTCATAGTTTAATTAAATCAGTTAATTTAGCTTGCAGAGTGGTTTTTACTTTTAGGCTATTAAAATAATTTGATTAAATAGTTCAGTTTTGCTTTCTTTTAAGATCTGATATTTTCCTAAATCCAAGCTCTTCTGAACCTATACAATATCTTTTGGTCTTGTCTCTTCTCTGGAGGTCTACCAGGGTATTTGCTATTGAGTTATAATTAAATATTTTAATTATTTACTTATTTTTGTGTTCTCTACATCTGCTTTTTATTAGTCCTTTTCTTTGTCTTATTTGTATTTTTTTTCTTTCCTTGACAGCAACATTTTAAAATTGTTATTTGTTGTTGCTATTTGACCAGGCCAGTGCTTTCTATTTGTCCTTGTTTCTTTTTTGCTACAATTGATTTTTAACCACCCAAAGATAAGCTGTGACTTCCAGGTGCTCTGTGGCTCTAGCTGCAATTCCTTCTTTGAAATGGCTGAGTGAGCAGAAGATGACTCAACTCATGAGCAGGAAGCAAATGATTTCTTCCCTCATGAATCTTTGACTCAGCATTTGGCAAATTCTAGAGGTGTTAAGGTATTTCCAATTGTCTCATTCTTCTACTTTCCCTAGATTGCTCCAGCATTTATGATCCATCAGAACTTCATAGAAAGCCTCATCTTTTTTTGCTGCTCGTCAATATGATCAAAGTGGAAAAATCTGATAGTAAGTTTTAGGGGATAGTTGAGTTGCCAAGGTAGAAGAAAAATATCACTCAAGAAAATTTTATTTTCTAAATTAAAGATTATCAGAGGACATACCATTTACAACAAACATTTTAAAAGAATTATTTAATAGAGATTTGACTACTTTTGTATTTTTTTTTATTTTTTAAAGATTTTATTTATTTATTTGACAGGGAGAGAGAGAGAGACAGCGAGAGAGGGAACACAAGCAGGGGGAGTGGGAGAGGGAGAAGCAGGCTTCCCGCGGAGCAGGGAGCCTGATGCGGGGGTCAATCCCAGGACCCTTGGATCATGACCTGCTCTGAGGGCAGACGCTTCACGACTGAGCCACCCAGGCACCCCTGACTAACTGTTTTTATTACCTAAAGCAACATAGTACAGGAAAAGTATAATTTACTCCAGCATCAGAGAGCCTCATGCTTCTTCCAGCATATGTGTTCAATCAGAACATTAAAGGAAGTCTCAGTTTTACTTTTCATGACTGTATAATTTTTTTTTGGCAAGTGATTTATACTATCAGATCTTACTTTGGTCATATATGGAATGAAAGGTTTAAAGTGGATGACTTATATGATCCTTTAGAAGTATCTTTGCATATATATTTTAATATAGTCAAATTTACTGTCTTTTTCTTACAAGTGCAGTCTTATGTCTTTGAAAAAAGTGGATGGTATTTTGATAGGGATTGCATTGAATGTGTAGATTGCTCTAGGTAAAACGTAGGGATCCGAAGGGGTACGTGCACCCCGATGTTTATAGCAGCAATGTCCACAATAGCCAAACTATGGAAAGAGCCAAGATGTCCATCGACAAATGAATGGATAAAGAAGGTGTGGTATATATATACAATGGAATATTATACAGCCATCAAAAGGAATGAAATCTTGCCATTTGCAACAACGTGGATGGAACTGGAGGGTATTATGCTGAGCAAAATAAGTCAATCAGAGAAAGACATGTATCATATGACCTCACTGATATGAGGAATTCTTAATCTCAGGAAACAACCTGAGGGTTGTTGGAGTGGTGGGGGTTGGGAGGGATGGGGTGCCTGGGTGATAGACACTGGGGAGGGTATGTGCTATGGTGAGCACTGTGAATTGTGTAAGACTGTTGAATCACAGACCTGTACCTCAGAAACAAATAATACATTATATGTTAAAAAAAAAAATTAAAAAAAATAAAACAGAAGAAGAAGAAGATAGCAGGAGGGGAAAAATGAAGGGGGGGAAATCGGAGGGGGAGACGTACCATGAGAGACTATGGACTCTGAGAAACAAACTGAGGGTTCTAGAGGGGAGTGGGGTGGGGGGATGGGTTGGCTTGGTGATGGGTATTGAAGAGGGCATGTTCTGCATGGAGCACTGGGTGTTATATGCAAACAATGAATCATGGAACACTACATCAAAAACTAATGATGTAATATATGGTGATTAACATAACATAATATAAATAAATAAGTAAATAAATAAATAAATAAATAAAAACAAATGCAGTCTTATGAATTTTATTACATGTCTAAGTTTGTATACCTATTATCATAACCAGGACACAGAACAGTTTTTTAACACCCCAAAAACTCCTCATTCTACCTCTTACAGATAAACCTTTTGCCACTCCCAGTTCCTGGCAATCACTAATTTGCCCTCTATCCCTATAGATTTGTCTTCTTGAAATGTCACATAAATTGAGTCATACAGCATGTAACCTTTTAAAGATTGGTTTCTCTCACTCAACATAATGCCCTTGAAATTCATTCAAGTTATCATGTGCACAAATAGTATGTTCACTTTTATTTTCTGAGTAGTATTCCACTATCTGGATTTACCACAGTTTGTTTATTTATTCACCCACTAGAGGGTATTTGGGCTGTTTCAGTTTGGGACAATTATGAATGGAATTTTTTATAAACACTCATGTGCATGATTTTTTAAAATAAATTTCCATTTTTATAGGGTAGATTGCCAGGATAGAGATGCTGAGGCATATGTTATGTGTATATTTAACCTTATAATAAACTGCCAAATGAATTTCTAGAGTAGCTGTATAATTTTGCAATTACACCAACAATGTGAGAGTGATATAGCCACTTTGAATTCTCACCAGCATTTGGTACTGAAGAATTTCTAAAATTATCTATTCTAATGAACATGTAGTGGTATCATATTGTGGTTTTAGTTATATTTTCCTAATGGCTAAAGGTGTTGAGCATTTTTTTTTTTTTTTTTTGTCAACTGTATATCCTTCTTAGTGAAATGTTGATTCACGTCATTTGCCCATTTTCTAATTGGATTATTTGCCTTTTTATGGTTGAGTTTTTCTAGAGTTCTCTTTATATTAGGGATATAAGTCCTTTGTTAGACAGGTGACTTGCAAATATTTTATTCTGATTGATAGCTTTTTTATTAAGACTGTTTATAGCAGCTTTAGGTTCACAGCAAAATGGAGAGAAAGTTACAGATTTCCCATACACTGTCTGTCTCCAGTATGCATACCCTTGCTCATCATCAGTACTCCCACCAGGGATTACATTTGTTACAATTGATGAACCTACACTGACACATAATACTTACCCAAAGTCCACAATTTACTTTAGAATTCACTCTTGGTGTTATACATTCTACGGGTTTGCACATATGTATAATGACATGTATCCATGATTTGATATCATACAGAGTATTTTCACTAACCTAAAAATCCTTTGTGCTAGGCTATTTATCTTTTTGTCCTCCCCAACCCATGAAAACCACTGAGATCTTCTCAGCTTCTTACTGTCTCGATAGCTTTGCCTTTTCCGGAAGGCCATATAGTTGAAATTATACAGTGTGTACCTTTTTCAGATTGGCTTATCTCACTTAGTAAAATGCATTTAAATTTCCTCCATGTCTCTCCATAGTTTGATAGCTTATTTCTTTTTAGTGCTGAATAATATTCCATGAATATGAATGTATCAGTTTAGTTATCCACTCACCTACTGAAGGACATCTTGTTTGGCAATTATGAATAAAGCTGCTATAAATATCCATGTGCAGGTTTTTGTGTGGACATAAGTTTTCATCTTTTGGGGTTAATATCAAGGAGCCTGATATTTGGATCGTATGGTAAGAGTATGCTTACCTATGATATGCTTATCTACGATAAACCACTAAATTGTCTTCCAAAGTAACTAACCCACCTTGCCTTTCCACTAACAATGGAGAGTTCCGTTTGCTCCACATCCTTGCCACCATTTAGTGTTGTCATATTCCAAGTTTGGCCATGGCAAAAGGTTTATAGTGGCATCTCATTGTTATTTCATTTTCATTTGTGTTTGCCTGATGATATATGATGTGGAAGATCTTTTCATATGCTTATTTGCTATCTGCATATCTTCTTTGGCCAAGAGTCTGTAAAAATCTTCAGCCTGGGGTGCCTGGGTGGCTCAGTCGATTAGGTGTCTGCCTTTGGCTCAGGTCACAATCCCAGGGTCCTAGGATCCAGCCCCGCATTGGGCTCCCTGCTTAGCGGGGAGCCTGCTTCTCCCTCTCCCTCTGTTGTTCGCCCTGCTTGTGCTCTCTCACTCTCTCTCTCTCTATCAAATAAATAAAATCTAAAAAAAAACCTTTGGCCTGTTTCTCATTGGGTTGTTTGTTTTCTTATTGTTGAGCTTAAAGAGAATTTTGCATATTTTTAATAACAATACTTTATCAGATGTGTCTTTGGCAAATATTTTCTTTTAGTCTTTTTTTTTTTTTTTAAATTTTTTTTTATTGTTATGTTAATCCCCATACATTACATCATTAGTTTTAGATATAGTGTTCCATGATTCATTGTTTGTGCATAACACCCAGTGCTCCATGCAGAACGTGCCCTCCTCAATACCCATCACCAGGCTAACCCATCCTCCCAACCCCCTCCCCTCTAGAACCCTCAGTTTGTTTTTCAGAGTCCATCGTCTCTCATGGTTCTTCTCCCCCTCCGATTTCCCCCCCTTCATTCTTCCCCTCCTGCTACATTCTTCTTCTTTTTTTCTTTCTTAACATATATTGCATTATTTGTTTCAGAGGTACAGATCTGAGATTCAACAGTCCTGCACAATTCACAGCGCTTACCAGAACACATACCCTCCCCAGTGTCCATCACCCAGTCACCCCATCCCTCCCACCCCACCCCCCACTCCAGCAACCCTCAGTTTGTTTCC
>NW_022589767.1:6022795-6088623 GCF_004348235.1 Phoca vitulina
TAATACCCTCCAGTTCCATCCACGTCGTTGCAAATGGCAAGATCTTACTCCTTTTGATGGCTGCATAATATTCCATTGTATATATATACCACATCTTCTTTATCCATTCATCTGTTGATGGACATCTTGGCTCTTTCCACAGTTTGGCTATTGTGGACATTGCTGCTATAAACATCGGGGTGCACGTAGCCTTTCGGGTCCCTACTTTTGTATCTTTGGGGTAAATACCCAGTAGTGCAATTGCTGGATCATATGGTAGCTCTATTTTCAACTTTTTGAGGAACCTCCATACTGTTTTCCAGAGTGGCTGCACCAGCTTGCATTCCCACCAACAGTGTAGGAGGGTTCCCCTTTCTCCGCATCCCCGCCAACATCTGTCATTTCCTGACTTGTTAATTTTAGCCATTCTGACTGGTGTGAGGTGGTATCTCATTGAGGTTTTGATTTGGATTTCCCTGATGCCGAGCGATATTGAACACTTTTTCATGTGTCTGTTGGCCATTTGGATGTCTTCTTTGGAAATATGTCTGTTCATGTCTTCTGCCCATTTCTTGATTGGATTCTTTGTTCTTTTGGTGTTGAGTTTGATGAGTTCTTTATAGATTTTGGATACTAGCCCTTTATCTGATATGTCATTTGCAAATATCTTCTCCCATTCTGTCAGTTGTCTTTTGGTTTTGTTGACTGTTTCCTTTGCTGTGCAAAAGCTTTTTATCTTGATGAAGTCCCAATAGTTCATTTTTGCCCTTGCTTCCCTTGCCTTTGGCGATGTTTCTAGGAAGAAGTTGCTGCGGCTGAGGTCGAAGAGGTTGCTGCCTGTGTTCTCCTTTAGGATTTTGATGGACTCCTGTCTCACATTGAGGTCTTTCAACCATTTGGAGTCTATTTTTGTGTGTGGTGTAAGGAAATGGTCCAGTTTCATTCTTCTGCATGTGGCTGTCCAATTTTCCCAACACCATTTGTTGAAGAGACTGTCTTTTTTCCATTGGACATTCTTTCCTGCTTTGTCAAAGATTAGTTGACCATAGAGTTGAGGGTCCATTTCTGGGCTCTCGATTCTGTTCCATTGATCTATGTGTCTGTTTTTGTGCCAGTACCATACTGTCTTGATGATGACAGCTTTGTAGTAGAGCTGGAAGTCTGGAATTGTGATGCCGCCAGCTTTGCTTTTCTTTTTCAACATTCCTCTGGCTATGCGGGGTCTTTTCTGGTTCCATACAAATTTTAGGATGATTTGTTCCATTTCTTTGAAGAAAGTGGATGGTATTTTGATGGGGATTGCATTGAATGTGTAGATTGCTCTAGGTAGGATTGACATCTTCACAATATTTGTTCTTCCAATCCATGAGCATGGAACGTTTTTCCATTTCTTTGTGTCTTCCTCAATTTCTTTCATGAGTATTTTATAGTTTTCTGAGTACAGATCCTTTGCCTCTTTGGTTAGATTTATTCCTAGGTATCTTATGGTTTTGGGTGCAATTGTAAATGGGATCGACTCCTTAATTTCTCTTTCTTCTGACTTGTTGTTGGTGTATAGGAATGCCACTGACTTCTGTGCATTGATTTTATATCCTGCCACTTGACTGAATTCCTGTATGAGTTCTAGCAGTTTTGGGGTGGAGTCTTTGGGATTTTCCACATAAAGTATCATATCATCTGCAAAGAGTGAGAGTTTGACTTCTTCTTTGCCAATTTGGATGCCTTTGATTTCTTTTTGCTGTCTGATTGCTGTGGCTAGGACTTCCAATACTATGTTGAATAGCAGTGGTGATAGTGGACATCCCTGCCGCGTTCCTGACCTTAGGGGGAAAGCTCTCAGTTTTTCCCCATTGAGAATGATATTCGCTGTAGGTTTTTCATAGATGGCTTTTATGATATTGAGGTATGTACCCTCTATGCCTATACTCTGAAGAGTTTTGATCAAGAAAGGATGCTGTACTTTGTCAAATGCTTTTTCTGCATCTATTGAGAGGATCATGTGATTCTTGTTTTTTCTTTTGTTAATGTATTGTATCACGTTGATTGATTTGCGGATGTTGAACCAACCTTGCAGCCCAGGGATAAATCCCACTTGGTCGTGGTGAATAATCCTTTTAATGTACTGTTGGATCCTATTGGCTAGTATTTTGGTAAGAATTTTTGCATCCATGTTCATCAGGGATATTGGTCTGTAATTCTCCTTTTTGATGGGGTCTTTGTCTGGTTTTGGGATCAAGGTAATGCTGGCCTCATAAAATGAGTTTGGAAGTTTTCCTTCCATTTCTATTTTTTGGAACAGTTTCAGAAGGATAGGTATTAATTCTTCTTGAAATGTTTGGTAGAATTCCCCTGGGAAGCCATCTGGCCCTGGGCTTTTGTGTTTTGGGAGATTTTTGATGACTGCTTCTATTTCCTTAGTGGTTATAGGTCTGTTCAGGTGTTCTATTTCTTCCTGGTTCAGTTTTGGTAGTTGATACATCTCTAGGAATGCATCCATTACTTCCAGGTTATCTAATTTGTTGGCATAGAGTTGCTCATAATATGTTCTTATAATTGTTTGTATTTCTTTGGTGTTGGTTGTGATGTCTCCTCTTTCATTCATGATTTTGTTGATTTGGGTCATTTCTCTTTTCTTTTTGATAAGTCTGGCCAGGGGCTTATCAATCTTGTTAATTCTTTCAAAGAACCAGCTCCTAGTTTCGTTGATCTGTTCTACTGTTCTTTTGGTTTCTATTTTATTGATTTCTGCTCTGATCTTTATTATTTCTCTTCTCCTGCTGGGTTTAGGCTTTATTTGCTGTTCTTTCTCCAGCTCCTTTAGGTGTAGGGTTAGGTTGTGTACTTGAGACCTTTCTTGTTTCTTGAGAAAGGCTTGTATTGCTATATACTTTCCTCTTAGGACTGCCTTTGCTGTATCCCAAAGATTTTGAATAGTTGTGTTTTCATTTTCATTGGTTTCCATGAATTTTTTTAATTCTTCTTTAATTTCCTGGTTGACCCATTCATTCTTCAGTAGGATGCTCTTTAGCCTCCATGTATTTGAGTTCTTTCTGACTTTCCTCTTGTGATTGAGTTCTAGTTTCAAAGCATTGTGGTCTGAAAATAGGCAGGGGATGATCCCAATCTTCTGGTACCGGTTGAGACCTGATTTATGACCTAGGATGTGATCTATTCTGGAGAATGTTCCATGGGCACTAGAGAAGAATGTGTATTCCGTTGCTTTGGGATGGAATGTTCTGAATATGTCTGTGAAGTCCATTTGGTCCAGTGTGTCATTTAAAGTCTTTATTTCCTTGTTGATCTTTTGCTTAGACGATCTGTCCATTTCAGTGAGGGGGGTGTTAAAGTCCCCCACTATTATTGTATTGTTGTCGATGTGTTTCTTTGCTTTTGTTATTAATTGCCTTATATAATTGGCTGCTCCCATGTTAGGGGCATAGATATTTACAATTGTTAGATCTTCTTGTTGGATAGACCCTTTAAGTACGATATAGTGTCCTTCCTCATCTCTTATTACAGTCTTTGGTTTAAAATCTAATTTGTCTGATATAAGGATTGCCACCCCAGCTTTCTTTTGGTGTCCATTAGCATGGTAAATGGTTTTCCACCCCCTCACTTTCAATCTGGGGGTGTCTTTGGGTCTAAAATGAGTCTCTTGCAGACAGCATATCGATGGGTCTTGTTTTTTAATCCAATCTGATAGCCTGTGTCTTTTGATTGGGGCATTTAGCCCATTTACATTCAGGGTAACTATTGAAAGATAGGAGTTCAGTGCCATTGTATTGCCTGTAAAGTGACTGTTACTGTATATTGTTTGTGTTCCTTTCTGGTCTATGTTGCTTTTAGGCTCTCTCTTTGCTTAGAGGACCCCTTTCAATATTTGTTGTAGGGCTGGTTTTGTGTTTGCAAATTCCTTTAGTTTTTGTTTGTCCTGGAAGCTTTTTATCTCTCCTTCAATTTTCAATGACAGCCTAGCTGGATATAGTATTCTTGGCTGCATATTTTTCTCATTTAGTGCTCTGAATATGTCCTGCCAGTCCTTTCTGGCCTGCCAGGTCTCTGTGGATAAGTCTGTTGCCAATCTAATGTTTCTACCATTGTAGGTTACATATCTCTTCTCCCGAGCTGCTTTCAGGATTTTCTCTTTGTCTCTGAGACTCGTAAGTTTTACTATTAGATGTCGGGGTGTTGACCTATTTTTATTGATTTTGAGAGGGGTTCTCTGTGCTTCCTGGATTTTGATGCCTGTTTCCTTCCCCAAATTAGGGAAGTTCTCTGCTATAATTTGCTCCATTATACCTTCTGCACCTCTCTCTCTTTCTTCTTCTTCTGGGATCCCAATTATTCTAATGTTGTTTCGTCTTATGGTATCGTTTATCTCTCGAATTCTGCCCTCGTGATCCAGTAGTTGTTTATCTCTCTTTTTCTCAGCTTCTTTATTTTCCATCATTTGGTCTTCTATCTCATTGATTCTTTCTTCTGCCTCATTTATCCTAGCAGTTAGCGCCCCCATATTTGATTGCACCTCATTAATAGCCTTTTTGATTTCTACTTGGTTCGATTTTAGTTCTTTTACTTCTCCAGAAAGGGTTTCTCTAATAACTTCCATGTTTTTTTCAAGCCCAGCTAGTATCTTTAAAGTGATGATTCTGAACTCTAGATCTGACATCGTACTAATGTCCGTATTGAGTAGGTCCCTGGCAGTCGGTACTACCTCTTGTTCTTTTTGTTGAGGTGATTTTTTCCGTCTTGTCATTTTGTGCAGAGGAGAATAGATTAATGAGAGAACAAAATGCTAGCAGGGTAACAACGTCCCCAGAAAATATACTCTAAACAAATCAGAAAAGACCTGAAGCAGTGGGAAAAGAAAGGGAAAGAGAGAAAAAAGAAAAGGAAAGAAAAAAAGAAAAAAGAAAAAGATAAAGATAAAAACAAACAAAAGCAGAACAAAACAAAACAAAACAAAAACAATGTGATCAAATATGATCAGGCTGGATTATAGATCAGTGCCACACACTAGATTTTGGGTGTATTTTGGTCTGTTAAAAGAAAGTCCCTCCCAAAATTTTAAAGAAAGAAAAACTTATATATGTACAAAAATAAGGGTTGATATGATGAAGGGATGGAATATGACTGTAAAGATGGAAATTATAAAAAATTTTAAAAAAGGATTTGATAAGTTGTTTGAAAAAAGAAAGAAGAGGATTAAAAAAAAAAAGAAAGAAAGAAAAAAGGGAGAGAATGTGATCAGGCAGGGGAGTAGAAAAAAACCATACACTAGAGATTTAGAGTATATTTTGATCTGTTAGAAGAAACTATCTCAAGATTTTAAAGAGAGAACAACTTATACATATATGCCAAAAATACGGGTAACTACTATGAAGGGATAGAATATGACTTTAAAAATGAAAAATAAAAATGTTTTTTTTTAAAAAAGGGATTGATAAGATGTTGGTTGAAAAAGGGAAAAAGAAAAATTCAAAAAAAAAAGAAAAAAGGAAAAAAGAAAAAAAGACAGTTAAAAAAAATAATTAACTTTGAAAGACTAAAGAATCATGGTAAAAAAGCCATGAATTCTATGTGCAGTATTCCCCTAGCGCTGGAGTTCTGCCGTTCTCATTGATCGGTAAACTTGGTCTTGGCTGGCTGTTCTCGCTGATCTTCTGGGGGAGGGGCCTGTTGCCGTGGTTCCCAAATGTCTCTGCCGGAGGCAAAATTGCCCCGCCCTTGCCGGTCCAGGCTAAGTAATCTGCTTGGGTTTGCTCTCCGGAGCTTTTGTTCCCTGCAAGCTCTCCGTACAGCTTTGGAGGCGGAGAGTGAAAATGGCGGCCTCCCAGTCTCCGCCCCGGCGGAGCCGAGAACTCGGGGTCCCGCTCCTCAGCGAGCCCTCAGAGAAAAGCCGTCAGTCACTCCCGTCTCCCCGGTCTCCGGCCGCACTCCGCGCTCACCCGGCCTGTGACCGCGCCTTTCTATCTGGCACCCGACCCCGGGTGGAGTCTCCAAACCCAGCAGATCCTCGCGGTGCGCTCCCGCACCTCTCCTCCCCGGGGAAGAAGGTGAGTCTCCCCGGATCTGCTGCTTGTTGGGTCCCTGCTGGAGGAGCAGTGGCCCGACTGTGCCGCGGATCACGGTTTATAGCAACCCCGAGCTGAGAGCCCGCGCCTGGGCTCCGTCTCTGCAGCCGGCTTCCCTGCTCCGATCCCTGGGAGCTCTGCCGCACTCAGGCACCCCCGGTCTTTCTGTGACCCTGAGGGTCCTGAGACCACACTGTCCTGCAAGGGTTCCACCCCCCACTTCGCCACCAGAGTGACGTCCCTCAGCGGAGCAGACTTCTAAAAGTTCCGACTTTGTGTTCCGCGGCTCTATCACTTGCCAGAAGCCGCCGACGGAGGCCCCTCCCCCGCCGTCTATCCTCCCGAATATCGCCTCGGATTCACTTCTCCGCACGTCCTACCTTCCAGAAAGTGGTCGCTTTTCTGTTCAGAGAGTTGTTGCTCTTCTTTTCTTTGATCTCCTGTTGAGTTTGTAGGTGTTCAGAATGGTTTGATCCCTATCCAGCTGAATTCCTGAGAGGAGACGAAATCCAGGTCTCCTACTCCTCCGCCATCTTGCTCCCTCTCCCTTCTTTTAGTCTTTGACAGGTTGGCTAATTCTTGTGACATTGTCTTTCACAGAACAGAATTTTTTTTAAATTTTAAGTCCAGCTTATCAATCATTTCTTTCATGAATCCTGCCTTTGATGTTGTATCTAAAAAGTCATCCCCATACACAAGTCAACTAGGTTTTTCCTATGTTATCTTCTAGGAGTTTTTAGTTTTGCATTTTACATTCCAGTGTGTGATTCATTTTCAGTTAATTTTTTTAAAGATTTATTTATTTATTTTAAAGAGAGAGAGCAAGCAGGGGAAGGGGCAGAGGGAGAGAGAGAGAATCTCCAGCAGCAGACATGGGACTCGATCCCACAACCCTGAGATCATTACTTGAGCTGAAATCAAGAGTCAGATGCTTAACAGACTAAGCCACGCAGGCACGCCATTTTCAGTTAATTTTTATGAAGAACGTTAAGATCTGTCTTTAATTTTTTTTTATGTGGATGATCAGTTGTTCCAGCACCATTTGTTAAAATGTCTGTCTTTGCTCCATTGTATTGCTTTTGCTAGTTTGTCAAAGATCAAGTGACTATATTTATCTATTTCTGGGCTTCATATTCTGTTTTATTGATCCACTCATCTATTCTTTTGCTAATGCCGTATTCTCTTGGTTATTGTAGCTTCATAGTAAGTCTTGTGTTGAGTAATGTCAGTACTCCAACTTTGTTATCTTTCAATATTATGTTGGCTATTGTGGGTCTTTTGTTTCTCAATGTAAACTTTATAATCAATTTGTTGATATCCGTAAGATAACTTGTTAATATTTTGATTGGAATTGCACTGAATTTATGTAGAAAGTTGGGATGAACTGACATCTTGACAATAGAATTTTCCTATCCAGGAACATGGAATATCTCTCCATTTATTTAATTCTTCTTTGATTTCATTCAGAGTCTTTTAGTTTGCCTCATATAGATCTTGTATATATTTTGTTAGGTTTATCCCTAAGTATTCTATTTATTTGAGTTTAATGTAAATGGTATTGTGTTTTTAGTTTCAAATTCAACACATTCATTGCCAGCATATAGGAAAGCAATTGAGTTTTGTACATTCACCTTGTTTCCTGTAACGTTGCTATAATATCTTATTAGCTCTGGGAATTTTTTTTTATTCTTTAGGATTTCTACATAGACAATCATGTCATCTGAGATCAAGGACAGTTTTATGTCTTCCCAATCTGTGTACCTTTTATTTACTTTTTCTTGTTTGATCTCATTAGTTAGAACTTCCCTATTACGTTGAAAGATAATGGTAATTGAGGATATACTTGCCTTGTACCTGATCTTAGTGAGAAAGCTTCAAATTTCTTGCCATTAAGTTTGATGGCAGTTGTAGGTTTTAATGATAATATGATTTTTCTTTTTTGGCCAATTGATTTGATGAATTATATTAATTGGTCTTGAATTAACTTGATTTTTAAAATTAACAGGTTTTTTTTCAGAACATTTGTTTAATTTTGATGAAGTTTTTGTATAAACTTCCTTTCATGGATAGTGAATTTGATATCATAACCAAGAGCTCTTTGCTTAACCACAGGTCATAAAGGTTTTCTCTTATGTGTTCTTCTGGAAGTTTTATAGTTTTGTGTTTTATATTTAGATCAATGACCTTTTCGAGTTTGTTTTTAAATTAGAATTGAGGCTAAAGTTGAAGTGTTTTTTGTTTTTTTTAATCTTATTTTATTTCTGTTTGGATGTGTTACTGCTTCAAAACAATTTGTTGAAAAGACTTTCCCGTTTCCCTTCCATTTATATCACTGCCAAATATTAATTGGGTCATATTTGTGTGGATCTATTTCTGGACTTTCTGTTCTGTTTTATTGATCTATACATCTATTCTTTCACCAATGCCACAATGTCTTGGTTATGGCCACTTTATCATAAGTTTAAAAATTGGGTAACATTTTTTCCTCCAGCTTTATCTTTCTTTTTCATAATGCTTTTAATAATTCTAGCTCCTTTTTCTCCTTAAAATGTTAATATTCTATAAATTATAGATTTATTTTATTTACTGAGCATGTTCTACTTTGTGTTTTTCTTCATTTTATGCATTAAGGAAAATGTTTTTATCTCTTGAAATGAGCTTAAATGCCAAAAATATAGTAGTCTTACCATAAAAGAGAACAAATTCAAAAATTCTCACTATAATAGAACTCAAAATATTTTTTAAAAAATATTTCCTATGTTAAGTTTACATAGGAATAAATTTTAGAAAATGTTAGTAACATTTAATTTTGAAGATTCTCTACCTCTGGGGAAGTATGGATGCATACAACTCAATTTTTAGATGTAAATGAACATTTTTTTAACTTGAATTATATTAAAATCCTATGTAGTATTGACCCTATTTTTTTTCTTTTTTTGCTTTCAATTTATTCTTTAAAAAAACACAGAAGCTCCCTGGGTAGCACAGTCAGTTGAGCGTCGGACTCTTAATTTCTGCTCAGGTCGTCATGGTCTTAGGCTCTGAGATTGAGGCTCAGCACTCTGTGCACTTGGGCTCGGCACTCAGTGCAGAGTCTTGAGATTCTCCCTCTCCCTCTGCCCCTCCTGTAGTGCTCTCTCTCACTCTCTCTCTCTCAAAATAAATAAATAAATCTTAAAAAGAAAAAAAAACAGTGCCATACCTCAATGATAAAAAAAAAAAAAAAAAAAGAAAGTGTTAGTTTTTTGCTCACAGATGGGTAATTCTGAAACTCTGAGCTCTGCCAGTCCAAATCTATATATATTCTAATACCTTGGAATGGATTCATCTAGTGATAAAATGCATATGAGCAGTGAGTAATGGCTGAAGGTAAAGAAATTCTCTAGACTTCCCATCGATAATTCTGATATTCCTTGTGCTTCTTCTTCCTTGGCTTCTCAACCTTTACTTTGCCCAAGTACCATTTTACTTTTATTTTATTTTATTTTTTAAATTAAAAAATTTATTGAGATATATTTGATATATAACACTGTGTATGTAAGTTTAAGGTGTACAATATACTGATTTCATACATTTACAATGCAATTTAATTGCCATTGTAGCATTAGCCAACATCGCTATCATGTCACATACTTACCATTTCTTCTAGTTCTTAGAACAATTAAGATCTATTCTCTTAGCAAGTTTAATGTTTAATACAGTTTTGTTGTCAATAATCACTGTACTGTGTACTAGGTCTCCAAGACTTATCTACTAGTTATAAAAAACATTCTTCCCATTCTCTCATCCCCAAATCCCTGGTAACCACTATTTTATTCTGTTTTTAAATGTTTTGTTTTGTTTTTGTTTTATTTTGTTCTGTTTTGCTTTATTTTGTTTTGTTTTGTTTTAAATTCCACATATAAGAGGTATCATATAGTATTTGTATTTCACTGTTTAACTTAATCTCAGCATGATGTCCTCAAGGTCCATCCATGTTGTTGCAAATAGCAGAATTCAATTTTTTCTCATGGCTGAATAGTATTCCATTGTATATATACACTACATCTTCTTTAGCCATTTATCCATTGACCGACACTTAGGTTATTTCCAAATATTGGCTACTGTGAATAATGCTGCCATAAACATAGGAGTGCAGATATTTCCTTTGGATATATACCCAGAAAAAGAATTGCTATATTGTAGGGTAGTTTACTTTTAACTTTTTGAGGAACCTCCATAATATTCTTTTTATTTTTTTAATTTTTTTATTGTTATGTTAATCCCCATACATTACATCATTAGTTTTAGATGTAGTGTTCCATGATTCCTTGTTTGTGCATAACACCCAGTGCTCCATGCAGAACGTACCCTCTTTAATACCCATCACCAGGCTAACCCATCCTCCCACCCCCCTCCCCTCTAGAACCCTAGTTTGTTTTTCAGAGTCCATCGTCTCTCATGGTTCTTGGTGGCTGAACCAGTTTAGAATCCCATCAGCTGTGCAGAGGGGTTCCCTTTTCTCAGCAATACTTGTTATCTTTTGTCTTTTTGATGATAGTCATACCTACAAGTGAGAGGTGATACCTCACTGTGGTTTTGATTTACGTTTCCCTGATGATTCATGATGTTGAACATCTTTTCATGTGTCTATTAGTCATTAGTATGTCTTCTTGGAAAAATGCTTATTTTTTCCTCTGCCTATTTTTTAATCAAATTGTTTTGGTTTTTTTTGTTTTGAGTTGTATGAGTTCTTTATACATTTTGGATATTAACTTTTTTGCAATACACGGTTTGCAAATATTTTCTTGCATCCTGTATATTACTTTTTAATTTTATTGATTGTTTCTTTTGCAGAAGTTAATTTTGATATAGTCCCACTTGTTGATTTTCGTTGTTGTCATTTGTGCTTTTGGTGTTGTATCCAAAAAAATCATTGCTAAGACCAATGTCAGGGAACTTCTTCCTTATGTTTCTAGTTTTATGGTTTCAGGTCTTATGTTGTTGATCCCTTTCAAGTTAATTTTTGTGAGTGGTACAACTTAGGGGTCCAATTTCATTTTTTTGCATGTGGTTAGCCAGTTTCCCAACACCATTTGTTGAAGAAACTATCCTTTCCCCCTGGATATTCCTGGCTCCCTTATTAAATATTAGTTGACCATATATATGGGGTTTATTTCTGGGCTCTCTATCACCATTTTTTATTATTTATTCCTTTATTTACACACATTTTTGAGTGTCATCATATGCTATTCACTGTGATAAATAAAAGAGTGTCTGTTTTTTAAAACAATTTTGGTCTTTACTTTCTTTCCTAATAGCATCTTGACTGTGTCAACTTAGTGCCTTAAATGCATGCCTGAAAGTTCTCACCTTACTGCTTTGATTAACCCACATCTGTGAGAATGACTCTCAAATTTAGTTTTGTGATGTCATACCAACTTTTCTCCTAAAGTCTAGTTTTACATTTCTGGCTGTCATCTAAATTTGAATGTTTCAGGAGCTACTCAAATCAACTTTTCTGCATTAAAACCTCCTGTTCATCCAAATTTGTATGTTCCCCATCTTATCTTTCTCTGATATGCTATTATTCTCAAAGTCTCAAAGCCTCAGCAAACATCTCTTCCATCTTTCTTCTTCACTGCATTCCATGAATTGCCAAGTATGGTTGATTCAGCATATATAATGTCTCCATTATCCATCTTCTTTTTTTCTTTTTTAAACACCACTCATACTCTTTGGTTCAAAACTTGGTTAAAACCAAAAAAAAAAAAAAATACAGGATTTATGATGAGAACAAATTACACAATTATCATATTTCTTTCAATATTCAGGATAAATGTCTGTGATAGTTACAGCATATTAACTGGAATATATACTGAAATTCATTTAGGGAAATACAGAAATCCAATGTCTATATGAGTAATGAGCTGTAGTGGAGTTTATCTGGAAGAGATGCTTGGCTCATTACCTATAAGGGCAGTCAATAAAAGATATTTATGTTACAGATGAATTTGGTTGAATTTGAAATGCTGAACCAGGAAAGGGTTTATTGGATGCTCAGACCTACTGAGCATACTTTGGACACCTCAGATATTTGTGATATGAAGTTGATGACTGTTATATTTTTATTGATCCAATTAAGTTTAGGATATATCCTTTCAGGCAACTTACTGCTATCTGAAATAAGATAAATGTGGTAGTTTGATTATTAACATGCAAGCAAACAATGGTTTGTAAATGGTCTATTATAAAGGTAAAGCAAACTTAGCAATAGAATATATACATATATTTAAGCATAAAAGATCTGTACAAAAATCATTTATTCAGAAAGCATTATCTGGTGCCATCTGAGTGGAAGATTCTGTGCTAATTTTTGGTGATATAGAAAGGAGAATTCAAATGTCAGGAATTTAAAATAAAATGTTGGAGTGAGTCAGCTAACCAGACAATTATTACATAGTGTGATGGTGTTCTTGTTTTTTTACTTGTTTGTTTGTTTGTTTAAAGATTTTATTTATTTTTGACAGAGATTGAGTGTACAAGCAGGGGAAGCAGCAGGCAGAGGGAGAGGGAGAAACAGGCTTCCCGCTCAGCAGGGAGCCCAATGTGGGGCTCCCATCCCAGGACCCTGGGATCATGACCTGAGCCGAAGGCAGACGCCCAACCGTCTGAGCCACCCAGGCACCCCGTGTGATGGTGTTCTATCTGCATTAAATATTGAAGAGGGGCTTCTAAGAGTACTGGAGAAAGAAAAGCTTCTGAAAAATAGGCATTGCATCTTGGTTTAGACAAATGAAGATGCTGACTGAAAGAAAATAGAAATGGCCTGCTAGGTGGAAAAAAGAGTGAAATAGAGAGACTTTAGAGGGTACTGTGTCATTTTCTTACAATATGCACTATTTGAAACTTAACAGATGTACTGTCTTTGTCTTTTTGTGTCTATCTACATGTCAATCTCTTGGTTACCCCAAATAATAATTCAACATATGAAATACACTAATACTCTCTGGTCAACAATTTAGTCTGTGCAGACTAGGACAATGAATAAGAGTTAACTATTGAATGGGAGGCAGAGTTATTCTGGGAAAAAGAAACACTGTAAATATCTGGAAGAACAATGTTTTGCAAATAAACTCTGAAGCCTAGAGTTTAGGAAGGACAGAGATGTAATGGAGAAATAAGGAGCATGTTGAAGTGTTTGGACAGATCACTGTCAAATTTTGCATTACCTTGAGGAGTTATATGATTTATATTTTAGAAGGAGCAAAAGGATTACATGCTTAATGATAGGAATGTGAGATGGATCATGGCACTTTCGAAGAACTACAAAAGCCATAGACTATATAGCTAGATTGTCTGAGAGCTTATAATATGAATAGAGGATGAGGGTGAGCAGAGGGAGTGGTCTACCTGGTGAAGTGTCTGCACATGTTAGGCTAACGAATTTCGAACTACTAAAATTTTTCAAGCAAAAAAAAAAGTTTTCTAAACATTCTGAGCCACATTCACTATTAATGTATAGGTATTTCTTTATTGCTAATAAGTCATTCAATTATAATGCCTGCTAGAATCTGGTAGAATGAATCTGATCAATATTCTTTTTTTATGAATTATACTCATTAAAGAAATTCTATACCAATATATTAACTATTTTACAGGATTATATTAATTATAACAGATTTGAATACAACTTTCTAACTTACACCTTTTTAAAGGAAACATTTAACTTAATACTAACAATGAAGTTGCCAGGTTAATACTTTAACACAGCTTTACAGATGTAAAAACTGTGACGTATTTTAAATAATATACTCATTATTACAAAGTTAGTATGTGATACAATTAGATCCAATCTGTGCCCCATATAGTTATGAGAACTTACTGTATTCTACAAGTGCTCTGATATTTTGGTTTCAGTGACTTGAGATATAAAATAAAGCATCTGGACTTATTTCTACCAAAGCAAAAGATTAGTTTATCTGGTAGAATCAAGTCAAAGTTAGTTATTCTGAGGGTTTTTTATACCTCTGAATACTTTTTATAAACTTTGACCTTGGCTATATTTCTATTCAAATAGAATATTTGAAGGTACGCAAATACAGCATGCCACATTAATGACAAAAGAATTTACTGTAGTGTTCAACAAACCTTGCACGTGAACTATTTTATTTTCTTATTTCTGTTACTATTTATATATCTAAATGTTGTACTCTCTGAAGCCAAAATACTTTCCTTGAATATTAAAAAGCCTTTCATAGTACATATACGTAGAAAATATGTAGACATTTTGATGTTTCTTTGTGAGAGTTATATGGGCGTGTGCGCATGCATGTGCATGTGTGTGTGATTTTCAAATTTCAAGCATTGTTGGTTTTCCTATTTATTTTAATTCAATTTCTAATTTAAAAAAAATTTCAATTCCATCGCTTCTGTTGCTTTGAAAATGACTTTATTGGTTTTCAAGGGGAGCATTTCTGTCTCTCAGATTGATTGATTTCAAAAACTATATTCAAAACAAAATGTTTTTAATAATTTTGCTATTGTTCATTAATGCTCTAGAAATTTCATTTGCTATTTATTAGGGGATCTTATGTACCTGTTCCTTTGAATAGTGTACATGAAATGGACAGATCAAGAATCTACGCTGCCCGAACAGTGTGTTTACCATGTGTATTCTTGGACTTCCATTATCTAAGGCTTTTTGCCAGAATGTGACTGTAGCATCCAATTTAGAGAACCACTTCACGCCTGCCATTTCTCCCATTATTTCTGTTTAAGTTGGCAGATGAGAATATTCTCTTTGGATATTTTCATTCAGCAACTTTGGATGCATGCAGATCTCAAATTACCATCTGTTTTATCAACAATTACCACTGAGTGAATCTGAGCCACAGTTTTTTGCACCTGACACATAAGGCCATTTTTCTAAGTTAAAGTTATACTTCAGCCTGGTCAAGTTTTCAATAACATTGATGTTATTCAAATTAGATGTATTAGTTTCCCCATATATTCCATTGACTCTGAGGAATAATAAGTTGGAAATGATCCAATGTCTTCAACTCAGCAACAAATAATATAAAGTGTATTGGACATTTACACTACATTTAAGAGTATAAAATTTACTATCACATTAGTCATATCCCAAATGACAGTCTAACCTTGTTAAAAAGATAAATCAATAATAAAAAATACTGAATAAAAAGGAATATAATAAACAGTAAAGAGTTAACTGATGCAGATTAATAAATGTTAATGCTAAATACAATTTTTATAGTACTACCTTCCACTAATAATATTAGTAGATGAGTAGTTAATTATTTGAATCTAGAAAGCCATGAGGTAATTATCAATCTAGTCAACATTATATGAAAAAGTAGATTTAAACTGTCAGGATAGTTCACATTAAGAAGGAGATGCTTAAGGTAATGGAAATAAACCTACAAATAGTAGATGGAAGATTTTCAAAGGAGGGGAAAACAAATACATGTTCTCCAAGGTTAATGAGAGAGAAATTTCAGAAAATTTATATAGAGTATAGGGTAGATCATTTTTTTAGGGTAGATCATTTTAAAAACTATTATATCCTGTAGTCTCTATTCCAGACCAAATGTACATAAAAGAATAGATCACATATATAAAATAATCTGTATAAAAGCTCACACCACCATATTTGCCTTAGAGTCAACATACGAAGTGTATGAATTTTCTTCTTCCTTCCTACCACCCAAACTCACTTTTTTCCCCCAAAGATTTTTTTTTTTATTTTGAGAGAGAGAGAGCACAAGCAGGGGAAGGAGCCAAGGGAGAGAATCTCAAAACAGAGTCCCTGCTGAGGGCAGAGCCCAACACAGGACTGGATACCACAAGGATGAGATCATGACCTGAGCTGAAATCAAGAGTTAGACAGTCAACTGACTGGGCCACCCAAGGCACCTCCAAACTCACTATTTTTACTATAATTTTGAATGCTTAAAAGAAAGTAGAAGAGATGACATGCAGATAAATTTTAATATATATGAATGCTGTCAGATATCTCAAATCTCTTGATGTGCATGTAACTAATGTATTGCAATTAACCTATACAATCAAAATCAAAGATATGAAGCTATATATACAGTTTTAACAAATTTGGTGTACTGTCTATCATAATTGTTATATGTATAATAAAAGCAACCAGTAAAATATGTCAAAATTTAAGAAAATGTATAAACGTGCTATTTTACTTTTTTAAGAAAATTGAAAATAATGTTCTTATAAATGATGTATTTATATGAAGTACATTTATATATAACAATGAAGATTTGAGTAATGAGTTAAAACAAAATGTTTGACATCTAGGAACATAAAATCTGAGCTCAATATAGAAAGATCAATTAAGGGCGCCTGGGTGGCTCAGTCGTTAAGCGTCTGCCTTCCGCTCAGGTCATGATCCCAGGGTCTTGGGATGGAGCCCCGCATTGGGGTCCCTGCTCAGTGGGAAGCCTGCTTCTCCCTCTCCCACTCCCCCTGCTTGTATTCCCTCTCTCGCTGTATCTCTCTCTGTCGAATAAATAAATAAAATCTTACAAAAAAAAAAGAAAGATCAATTAAAACTGCATATCACAAGATATTTAAATGATAGGTAAATTGAAGCAGAGTAGATTAACTTTCAATGATTTGGGCTTCAGTGACTGGGAGGACAGGAATATAAACACTTGAGGCAGAAGATTTTATCAAATTATTATTCCTTATAAATTTCAATATATCTCATAATGTTCCTAAATTAAAGATAAGAAATATACAAATGAAAAGAAATACTTCCATAATGATGGAATGAGGACCTTGAAAAATTCACACTACTATAAAAGCAAAGAGAACACTTGAAAAATTATCAAAATCAACTTTTTCAGAACCTTGAAATTAACCAAAGGGTTTCAACATTTGAGGAGCTATTATTTAAGTAGGAGCACCTGAATATTGGCATGTGAATAGTTAAAACTTGGTGGCATTTTAACTTGCCCATTAGTATACCCTTTCCTCTACATGGTGACCTCCAAAACCAGCATATTGTAACCTTGGTAGTTGTGAAAAGTAGCATCCTAACAGCCACTGGAGAGGGCAGAAGCATTTGTAGTACACCCAAGGCCCTATATACTAAAGATTGTCACTATTGGACCCATCTAGCAGCTCCCTAGAATAAGGGCATTTACAGGATTTGTCTTTACTTGGCCTGATTCAGTGCTCAAACAGTAATAATCCTATCACCATGGCTTTGGGTAAAACAATCAGTGGTGATCATTTAACTTCACAGCTGCTTGAGATACTGATACAAGTTGAGGCAAACAAGATACCAGTCAAAAACGGAGGAAAATATGAGAAATGAGATATCTGTAGAGAGCTTTGAAAAGCTCCTGCATATTGCTGTGGATCTAAAAGATCACAATTATGAGCAAGTCTGTATATATGCCCAGAAAAGTCTTAAGAAGATTCAAAAATATTATCACTGTTTTGCTTTGAGGTTCTGCACAAAGAGGAAGTGAAAGCTAAGGCAGAGTGGTAAACTTTTGGAAAATTAAAGATATGCCCCAACAGGGGCCCCAGGGTGGCTCAGTCGATTAAGCATTGGATTCTTAATTTTGGCTAAGGTCATGATCTCAGGATTGTGAGATCAAGCCCCAATCGCTCTGTGCTCAGCAGGGAATCTGCTTCTCTCCCCCTCCCTCTGCCCCTCCCTGCACTTGGACTCTTGCTCTTTCTCTTTCAAATACATAAATAATAAATAAATAAATAAATAAATAAACCTTAAAAAAAAAAGATATGCCTCAACATACACATAAAGCTAAACAGTAAAGAGTGGGAGATATAGTGATTCAAGGCATTTAAGGATATCTTATCTAATCATTAGCTGTCCACTAAACTAATAAAGAAAAGACTTCAGTGACTGCAATACAACACAGAATACAGACAGGAAAGTCACTAAACAAACAGCAACAATGTCAACAACAATAAAAGCCAGCAACAACAACAGTCCTAGGTGAGAGTGGAAGAATCTGATTCTCACGATTGCCACATTATATAATTTAAAATGTCCACTTCTCAAAAATAATTATGAGATATGCACACACGAAAAACCAGAAAATAATGATGTACACAAAGTCAGGAAGAAAAAGATACCTTTCTTGAGGAAGCATAGATGTTGCACTTACAAAACAGAGACTTTAAGTCAGCTGTCATAAACATGTTCAAAGACGTAAAGAAACTTAAAGAAACTATGTCCAAGAATTAAAGGAAAGCATGAGACTGATGACTCACCACAAAGAGAATATCAACAAAATATATAAGGTTGCTGCTTTATATAACTACATATATAAAGTCAGGAATTAAAAAGTACAATGACTGAAAAAAATGACTAGGAAGTGTGACAGCAGATTTGAGCTTATAGAAAGAGAAGCAGTGAAAGTGAAGATAGACGAATTGGAATTAGTGTAAGGAAGAGAAAGAAAAAGAATGAAGAAAAATTAACGGAAACTCCGAGACCTATGGGATGCCATCAAACATACTAACATCTGCATAATGAAAATCTCTGAGAAATAGAAAAGAGTGGAAAGAAATTTTGAAGAAATAACAGAAATTGTTTCAAAGTTGATTATAAACATTAATGTACACATCCAAGAAAAACAAAGCTGAGGGCATCACACTTCATGACTTCAAACCTCACTACAGTTATAGTAATTAAAATGGTATAATACTGGCATAAAAATTGACACATAGACCAAAGGAACAGAATTGAAACCTAGAAATAAACCCCACATATATGGTCAACTAATATTTGACAATGGATCCAAGAGTACTCAGTGGAGAGAATAGTCTCTTTAATAAATGGTGTTGGGAAAACTGGATAAACACATGCAGAAAAATGGAATTGGAACTGTATCTTACACCATTCACACAAATTAGTGTGAAATCAACTAAAGACTTAAACATAAGACCTGTAACCATAAAACTCCTAGAAGAAAAAATAGGGAAAAAGCTCTTTGATATTATTCTTAGAAACTTTTTTTTGGGTGGGGGTTGACACCAAAGGCACAAGCAACAAAAGAAAAAAATAATGCATGGGACTACATTAAATATAAAAGCTTCTGCACTGCAAAAAAAGTAATCAACAAAATGAAAGGCAACATATTGAATGGAAGAAAATATTTGACAACTATATATCAGGTACAGGTTATATCAAAATATTTAAAGAACTCATGCAACTCAATAATAATAAAAAAAAACATAAACAATCCAATTTAAAAATGTGCACAGGAACAAATGACACTTTTCTGAAGAAGACATCCAAATGGCCAACAGGTACATGAAAAGATGCTCAACATCACTAATTATCAGGGAAATGCAAATCAAAACCACAAGGTATCACCTCACACCTGTGAAAATGGCTGTCATCAAAAAGACAAGGGATAACAAGTATTGGCAAGAATGGGGAGAGGGACGCCTGGGTGGCTCAGTCAGTTAAGCATCTGCCTTCGGCTCAGGTCATGATCCTGGGGTCCTGGGATCAAGCCCCGCATTGGGCTCCTTGCTCAGCGTGGAGCCTGCTTCTCCCTCTCCCTCTGCCTGCCTGCCTGCCTGTCTGCCTACTTGTGATCTCTCGCTCTCTCTCTCTGTCAAATAAATAAATAAAATCTTAAAAAAAAAAATGTGGAGGAAAGGAAACCATTTGCACTGTTGGTGGGAATGTAAATTGGTTCAGCCACTACTGAAAATAGTATGGAGGTTCCTCAAAAAATTAAAAATAGAACCCCATATATTTCAGCAATCCCACTTTTGTCATATCCAAAGGAAATAACAACAGAATATTGAAAAGATATCTGCACCCCCATGTACATTGCAGCATTATTTACAATAGCCAAGTTCCAGAAACAACCTAAGTGTCCATGAATGGATTACTGGATAAAGAAGATGTGGTATATATATATATATATATATATATATATATATACACAATGGAATATTATTCAGCCACGAGAAAGAAGGAAATCCCTCCGTTTGCAACAACATAGATGGACTGTGAGCACATTATGCTAAGTAAGCTAATTCAGACAGAGAAAGACAAACATTGTATTATATCAAATATTTTTGGAATTTTAAAAAATTCAAACTCCCAGAAACAGAGAGTAGAATCACGTTACCAGGGACTGGGGAGTGGGAGAGCTGGGTAGAGAATAGTCAAAGGGTACAAACTTGCAGTTAGAAGAGAAATATATTCTGGAGATCTAATGCACAGCGCTGTGATTAGTGTCAACAATACTGTATTATATACTTCAAAGGTGCTAAAAAATTAGATCTTAAGTGTTCTTACCACAAAAAAGAAATGATAAATGTGTGACATGATGGGAGTGTTTGCTAACACTATGGTGGTAATCATATTACAATACATAAACGTATCAAATGAACACATTGCGCATCCTAAACTTACACAATGTTAAATGTCAATCATTATCTGAATTTTTTTAGAAGTGAGATTATATATGTAAAACACCTAAAACAAATGAAACTTCGATTATGATTGAAATGTAAAGATATACTTTTTTTTGAGAATGTATCTGTGTTTATAAATATTTTTGTTCACATAATTTCCATTATATCATTGTTTCTTAAAATGGTGAGAACTCATAGAATGCCAGAGAATATATTTGCTGGCTTTCGTGATTAAGAAACACTGTATTAAAATCTGATGGTTTTTATTTTGAGTTTAAGCCCAACACAAACTCTGGCTAAGAAATGGAATTACAACAATAGGTCATAATTTGAACATCCTCATGACCCATGGTATTTTAATTCCTCATGGAGAACCTGTACACCATAGAAAACATGTCCATATACTTTCTAGGTTGATAATCTTGAGGAAGATATTTCACAGAAATTTATAATTTAAATAAGTAGTCAAGTCTCCAGATATAAATAAGAATGGCTCAAGGAGTAAAAGAGGCTTCAAATAAAGGAAACAACGAAGAAAAAGACGAAAGAAATTGAAGTCCAGGATCATAGCAAGAAAAATAGAGGAAGCAGTACCTAGAGAAATTCTCTGAGCTCTTGGAACACCTTGTGTGCTAATAGCAAAAACACTGAATAGGAATATAAAAGGAAATATTCTAGGCATTCTTGCTTCTCTATTCGTCATAGAGATTATTACTTATTGGAGGCTAACTGGCTCTCCACAAAATTAGTTTGTTAAAATTTTCACATAATTTATATTTTCATAAAAATCCATTGAAATTTTAATAGTGCAAGTCTTTATGTTTTCAAATAAAATAATCTCCATGTTGATATTTTTTTATTTCTTGGGTAAATCAAACTTTGCTTATTAAGATTCAACATACCAATTATCTATTCAACAAGCCTATCACATACCTCTCCCGATTTATAATCATTGATTCCTTCTTGCACAGAGTCATAGACAGTGTCTCTTTTGCCTATCTTCTGAGTAAGAGTTCCTGAATTCTCTAAAACTCCTTGTGCAAGTTTTTTTTTAATGTTATGTTAATCACCATACATTACATCATTAGTTTTTGATGTAGTGTTCCCTGATTCGTTGTTTGCATATAACTTTTTAAAGTACATCTCCTCATACTTCCTGCATTTTCCCTGTTTTGTGTATTTCTTTTCCTCATTTACCCCTGACTTACACTGGCATTACTAATTGTCTCAGGGCCATATCCATGAAAGAATGTGTGTGTTTGTATAAACTGAACATTTATATATCTTCTTTTTCTTTATATGAACTGATTGAGGGAGGCCATTTTTTTTTCTTTCTGACAGTGCAACTTGACTTGATGGCTTATTATCAGTAGGTCAGATTTATTTGAAAATGTTAATTAGAGGATAGAAACAGTGACTTTGGTCTTTGGAAGAAAGTTAATTTTTCAAATAAACTAATAAATGTATATTTCATTTCAGAGAAATAGTGCCTTTTGCACTGAATCACAGTAAATAAGATAATATCTAAGTTTTATATTTCATATTGTTTATCAAAGATAAGAAATTCTCTTAGTCATAAAAGACTTAGCAAAGTATGACAGAAGTTAAATGCAGAACTGTTTCTGTATAAAAATCACATAAATTTTTATAAAAAATGAGAAATTTAATCTTTATAATCATATATGCATTGTTGCTGTGTTTGGTGGGTATCACTCACATGTGTTCAATTTAGGGCAGGCAATATTTTGGGAAGATTTTTGCCCTTCCAGATACTTATTAAAAGAGAAACATGAAAAATGATGCAGAACTAAGACATAAAGGTAGCAACTTCACAAAGATGAATGAATCATTGCACATTCAACAATGGATCTCATCAAAATTGTTCTTAGCATCACATACTTTACATTCAATGGTCAATCTATGAACAAACTAGTGACTGAGCTATGGGTTCCCCATCTCATTTATCACAGCAGAACTATATCTTTCGCATTTCAAGAAAATTACAGAAAATAAAACTGCAATAAAACCAAAAAGCTGGAAACAGAGATGACACCCATGACAACATTAAAAAAAAGGATACTGAAGATGTGCAGCCATCCGCTCAACTTACAATTAATGCAGCACAAGATCGATGTCTGACTTTTCCTGGAGCAATTTCTGACTGAAAACAGAACCCAATGGGAATGCACCAGAGACATAAAAAAATGCTCACCAAAATAGGTTTTATTATTAATTATAACTGATACATATATCACATATATATATATGCATTTCCCTGCGGCTCAACTTTAATTCAGTGAAAATATGTAAATATATAACATTTGTTCATCTAAACCATTGCTGAGATGAATCTATGATTTAGATCTGAGCTAATACAATGCATTTCTCCCAAGATGCTTATTCTTGGCTATAATCATTTCTCATCTGGGGCATTTCAACTGGGTAGACTTGTCCTGAAGTAGCTATTCAAACTAGAAACTTCAGATCACGTATTTGTATGTGTCTATGAATAGAAAAGAGGCAAGTAAGAACAAGGGAAGAAGGAAGTGTATCTTTAAGGATAAACCTAAATAATGTAGACTGTTCTAGTAATGCTCTAAAAACTAGGCTAACTTATACTCTTGCAAAGCTATAGATCAGTGGTCTTCAAATGGAGATAAATATGCCCCTGTGAGCATGAGAAGAAAAATTTCAGGATTTCTATTCATATCTTACCTTGTACTTCCTCAAGTTACATTTTCATATGAAATATATTAATATTGTATAAAATATAACTTTTTAATTAGTACTAATCCATATATTGCCAGGATATATCCAGTTATTTTTCATATCCAGTTATATGGAATCATTACCACCCCACCAACTGGTCTGTATCTGACACCACTCACAACAGACAGGTTGCAGAAAGACGTCCTTACAAGAAAAATATTCATGGTCAACAAGTTGTATTAGAGCAATCAATATGGACTCACAACTCAGTGGATATGTTCTTATCACTGACAAGGATAGAGTGAATCTGATTCGATTTGTCATTGCTGATTTTTGAAGGCCTAGTTTCTAAATTTGTAGTAGAGGCTTAAATTCCAACCTAAGAGATTCAAATTATGCTATTAATGGTAATGATGAGGAGCGTGAAAAAAATTTTTTTGTCTGCTTATTCTGAATAAATCAGTATAAAGTATTAAAGAAAAGAAAAATCCCGGAATCAGATATGTGGTCCCTGTGACTATGGGTTTGTGTTCGTAAAGCATATAACTTAGAAATAAACACCTATAACTCATTTGGAAAATATATATATAATAAAATCTGTGAAACTTCGGGCGCCTGGATGCTCAGTCGTTAAGTGGCTGCCTTTGGCTCAGGTCATGATCCCAGGGTCCTGGGATCGAGTCCCACATGGGGCTCTGTGCTCAGCGGGAAGCCTGCTTCTCCCTCTCCCACTCCCCCTGCTTGTGTTCCTGCTCTTGCTGTCTCTGTCTCTGTCAAATAAATAAATAAAATCTTTAAAAAAAAAATTCGTGAAACTTCTACAAAATTTAACACTTAGAGAAGATATATTTAGGAGACATATTGTTGAAAAATGTTAACTTAAAAAATAATACAGCTTTTCATGGGTTCTCCTTTTACCTCAAAAATTAAAATATACTTTACTTAAAAAAGAACTTGTAGTAGGAGAATAAGTAGGATAGGAGGGATGTTGGAGTAAACTCTGCCAATAAAATATAAAAAGATATGAATGTTGCAAACATCCTCTTCCAGACTGTGCTTTGCTTGTTTACTCCCTTAATGGTGTCTTTTAATGAATAGAAGTTCTTAATTTTAATATAACCCAATTTATCTTTTTTTTTCTTCTGAAATAAGTACTCTGTGCATTGTTTAAAATTTTTATACATGTCCCAAGGTCTTAAATAGTTTTCCCTTATGTTTCACTGTAAAAAAATTTAATGCTTTATAATTCACAGTTAGCTATAAAAATTATCTGGAATACTTTTCCTGCATAATTTAAGGTAAGGGTCAAGATTCATTATTTTAATGGATGGACATGCACCTGTTATTGAAAATACCATTCTTCACATCCCCGCCAACGTCTGTCGCTTCCTGACTTGTTAATTTTAGCCATTCTGACTGGTGTGAGGTGGTATCTCATTGAGGTTGGGATGCGGAGAAAGGGAACCCTTCAATACTGTTGGAGGGAATGCAAGCTGGTGCAGCCACCCTGGAAAACAGTATGGAGGTTCCTCAAAAAGTTGAAAATAGAGCTACCATATGACCCAGCAATTGCACTACTGGGTATTTACCCCAAAGATACAAATGTAGGGATCTGAAGGGGTACGTGCACCCCGATGTTTATAGCAGCAGTGTCCACAATAGCCAAACTGGAAAGAGCCAAGATGTCCATCGACAGATGAATGGATAAAGAAGGTGTGGTGTATATATACAATGGAATCTTATGCAGCCATCAAAAGGAATGACATCTTGCCATTTGCAACGACGTGGATGGAACTGGAGGGTATTATGCTGAGCAAAATAAGTCAATCAGAGAAAGACATGTATCATATGATCTCACTGATATGAGGAATTCTTAATCTCAGGAAACAAACTGAGGGTTGCTGGAGTGCTGGGGGGTAGCAGGGATGGGGTGGCTGGGTGATAGACATTGGGGAGGGTATGTGCTATGGTGAGCGCTGTGAATTGTGTAAGACTGTTGAATCACAGACCTGTACCTCTGAAACAAATAATACATTATATGTTTAAAAAAAGAAGAAGAAGATAGCAGGAAGGGAAAATGAAGAGGGGGAAATCGGAGGGGGAGACGAACCATGAGAGACTATGGACTCTGAGAAACAAACTGGGGGTTCTAGAGGGGAGGGGGATGGTGGGATGGGTTAGCCTGGTGATAGGTATTAAAGAGGGCACGTACTGAATGGAGCACTGGGTGTTATACGCAAACAATGAATCATGGAACACTACATCCAAAACTAATGATGTAATGTATGGTGATTAACATAACATAATAAAATAAAAAAATAGAATAAAGAATAAATAAAAAATTCTTATTTTAGAGAAAAAAAGAAAATACTATTCTTTTAAATCTTCAGTGCAATGCCAATTTAGATAAGATCAAGACAACTTATTTCTACAATTAAATAGTAAACTTCAGAAGAGCATGACAATGTTTTATAACTTCTTTCTGAGTACATCATCAACACTGACCAATGGGCAGAAGGCATCAGAAGATAAGTGGTGTTGTAGTACATATTGTTTAGTACATTAGTATCTTTTAAATTATTTATTATTTTCAGAATAAAAAAATCCATTTCTGCTCTGAAACCACATGTTATTATTCCATCTAATTAAGCTGATACTTAATAATTCTTATAATACAATAACTGAAAAAAATTTTCATCCTTTGAGTTTTTTTTTCCCTTGTTGCTGGGCATCTATTAAATTATTTAAGCACTGATAATACTTAGTGTGTTCACAGGGCCTAGCACATAGTAGATAGTAAATAAGTACCTTTGCATAAATAAATAAAAATCTCATTTTTCAGATACTGCACTCATAAGTGAGAGGAAGCTAATGTGTCAAAATCAAAAGATGGAATAAAAGGAATATTTCTTAATTTCTAAGAGGCATGTGTTAATTTATTTTATTGCAAGCTTATGTGTTTCTGTGTATGCACGTATGTATGTTTGTATATATTCTGCTATAGAATCCCTTCATATTTATTGATTCATAAGGATAACTTACCATAAAAAAGTTAACATCTCTACAGGTTAGGATATATTTTAATGTATTTATATGGCACAAAAAAATGCCACTTTTCCTGAAAGACAATCCTGTAGCAAGAATTGACAACTCTAACTGCTATATAGACATTCTCTGGGATGTTTCCTCCTTGCAAAAGTCTTACCATGATAAGGTCTGACAACATTCCTAATGTGTGGCAAAGCTGTCTACGAAAATTTACAGTGCTACTTTAAAAATATATCAGCGAAAAATCTAGTAAGGATATAATGCAGCAGAAATCCATTCATTCATTCATTCATTCAAGCACAGTGTTAGGATCTGAGAGTGAAACAATGGTAACTGATTCTGATGTGCTTCCTGCTCTGATATCTCACTCTTGCATAGAAAGGAAACCAATTTAGGTTTGTGGGTGACAGGTGAGAGGAAGGTAAATTCAGAGGTCAGGGATGCTAGGGAGATGCATATTTAGTTGGAGTTTCTACCTTCAGGATAGGGTTTATTTTCTCTCTGTCTCTGTCTCTTTCTCAAACATAATTTCTTTCCTTTAGCTCAAGTTGAGAATTGAGCCTATACTATGGTGAATGCATACAAACACTAATAAAGTACATTTAGAAGTCTTTTTATTCAGCTTGTTGAATATGCATTGCTAAAACTCAGGTACCATATAGAATAAAATATAATATACTTGATATATGGCCCTTCATACTCAAGGTATCCCAAAGCACTTTACAGAGCAATGGCTTAGATAATGTAGTGCAGTGATTGTGTTGGCAAACTTGACTGTCATTACTAACTCAGCAATAGATCACACCATAGCCTTGAACGTTATAACCTGTTTGAGTGAAAGAAGCAAAGTTAGCTAAAATTTTAAGAATTATACCCTGATAGATTTTTAAAATGACTTCCTGTATTGTTATTTTTCTTCTAAGTCTGAGGTTTTATTTAAACAACACACTATTCCTTTTTCCAAGATTTTACCCATGCACAGGCAATCAGAGCAACAATTTTTATTAGACTGTACGTTCAAGGAAGAATAACGGAAAATTAGAAATTAGAATCCAGTTCAAGTTTTATGGATTTAAATCTATTTTTCAACAAAATTTTTCTGTGTTCCACAGATAAAGCTTGGAGAAGTTGTTTTAGTGTGTGTGTGTGTGTGTGTGTGTGTGTGTGTGTGCTCGTTTGTTTGTTTTTTTCTGTGGGGGGAGGGCATCAAGTACTGAAAAAATATATGCCTATTATAATAATTTATTTTATTGATATCTGTGATATACAGTTCTAGGAATTTCATATATTTTACTTTCAATCCTCACAAGAACCCTATGAAATATACATTATTACCTCCAACTTGCATGTGAAGAAACAGGTGCAGAGATATTAGGGAACTCATTCAAGGTCATATGTTAATAAGTAGGAAAGTAGTCTTTAAACCTAACTCTGTCTTGCTCCAAAGTGTATGATTCTTTCCCTACATGAAGCAGTCTATGAAGTGTAAAGACAAGGAATATGTTGATTATGCTTCATTCAAAATTGAAATTGGAAAGTAGTCTGACAGTAATGCAAATGTATATAGGCTAAGATTATACATCAAATATAAAGCATAAAATACTAACGAAGATGATGTTATTCTAACAAATGAAACTATCTTGAAGTTTCAGAATAATTTCAGACACTTCCAACATTCAAAAATAGTCTCTGTGACTACTTGTAGAAGCAAACCTCTCAAATTGGATGTTAATCAATGTAAAGTCAGGGCCAAAGTCTAATTGTTTTCTCACAGAAGTTATTTGACTTTATATAACATTTGGACATGAAAACAAAATTATGTACTTAAATATCCATTGCCTGTTAGATATAAAATCCTAAACTAGGGATTGTGGAATTACAAATATGAACTAAATATGGATACTGTTCTCGAGAAACTTACATTTTAGTGTATTTGTACATAAATTTCGAAATGTGGGAATTAATTAATAAAATGAAAGAACAAAGGAAAAAGTACTGGAAGTACAAAAGATGAAAGGGTTCCAGCAGGAAGGTCAAGGAGGACTAATAATTAAAAGGTACAATTGCACAGATAACATACATTATGCTATCTTCTCTCCCTAATGTTGTCCTCCACTCTCCTTCATATAATGATCAATAACATTATTGTATATTCAGACACTTATCCAAGAAATCTACACTTTCCCTTTGGCGTTTCTTCTTCTTCATACAGTTCATCCAGCATGAAAGCTGGCGATTCTAGCTGGTAAATGTGTATTTCTTTTCCACGAGCTTTACCCTCTTTTCCTTATTCTCATGATAGTCCAAACTTCTTTTACCTCTCATTTAGATAATCCCCAAAGTCTATCCACATCTGGATTTGCCACATTTCAGTCTTCTCGTCACACAGTAGTCAAAGTTCCCTTCCATAATGCCGATATCACTCTGTCATCTCCATGCTTAAATTCTCATTGTAGTCCTCATTTAATTCACACTTCTTCATCTATTTTATGGGGCCCTTTTTGATGGCAGCTGCTTATTTCTCATGTCATTTCCCCACTTCCCACTCTATCTACTAACCTCCATTCATGTAAGTACTTAAAATTCTTAGAACACACTCTGATTCCCAGTATTAAGACTCCTACAACAGGGACGCCTGGGTGGCTCAGTTGGTTAAGCGACTGCCTTCGGCTCAGGTCATGATCCTGGAGTCCCGGGATCGAGTCCCGCATCAGGCTCCCTGCTCGGCAGGGAGTCTGCTTCTCCCTCTGACCCTCCTCCCTCTCATGCTCTCTGTCTCTCATTCTCTCTCTCTCAAATAAATAAATAAAATCTTTAAAAAAAAAAAAAAAAAGACTCCTACAACAAACTGTTCCAATTGCTCGGAATGCTCCCACAGCACATACTAATGTTTTAGATTACAGCTGAGCATTCACTTCCCCCAGCCTCACACTCACTGAGCATTAGAGAAAACCACATACTGCTTTGGGTACCTTCACCATATTTTCTCTTAACGGCATTTTTCACACCCATTGTAACCACCCTCTGTATACCTCACTAGACTTTAAGCACCACAAGAGCAATATCTGGCAAATATTACTAAAATGAATTAACAAATGTATTTATTTTTCTACCTCTCCTCAAGATTGTAATTTAATTAGTTAAAATTTAGCTACATAAGAATTAACCCGTCAATAACTGCTTTGCAAAATTTTACAATGGATTGAAGAAGAGAGAGTTTGTCATAAACCCCCTCAAGGTCCATCTTGTTCTCTAGAACATAAGCTCACTTGCATAGTATGGTAGATTAGAACAAAGATGTCCATGTCCTAATTCCCAGGACCTGCGGATAGTTACCTCACATGGCAAAAGAGGCTTTACAGATGTGAGTAAATTAAGGATTTTGAGACGGACAGATTACAGTGGATTATCCAATGGCTCACTGAAATCACAAAGGTTCTTATGCAAGGGGTTCAGCAGGATTAAAGCATGAATGGGACATGTGGCATGATGGAGTCAGGCAGTTGAGATGGTATGAGAAAGAATCCACGAGTCAAGGAATGTAGGCTACCTTCAGAACCTGAAACAGGCAGGAAGCGGACTCCCCTCAGAGCCTCCAGAAGAAACCAGCCCTGCTGATTCCTTGACTTCACATTGATTTTGGACTTAAGACTTCCAGAAAATTTGAGAGAGTGCATTTGGGTTGTTTTAGGCAATGAAATTTATGGTACTTTATTACAGCAGCCATAGAAAACAAGGACATATAGTGATTGTCACATGGCAGAAAAACAATACATATTTATTAGATGAATGAAGGAAAACCCTAAGGGCAATGATGCCTGAAGGTGTAACTGAAAAAAAAAAGCAAAACCGCAAAGTCAGGAGCCCATAGTCACAGATGGCTACCCCAGTTTTTGGAAATGTTGGTTAGAAATAATTTTAAGAAAAAAACACAGATGAAAACAAAAATACCTGATGAATTGAAAGGTGCAGAATAGAAGCATTGCTTCTTAAAGTGTAGTGTGTGCCAGAAACACCTAAAAGGCTGGGTGCCCACTCCCAGATTTCAGATTTAGTAGTTCTGGGATGGGGCTTGAAATGTTCCATTTTTAACAAGTTCCAGGTAAAGCTGCTGCTATTGGTCCATGGGTGACACTTTGAGAACCATTAGGTTAGAGAAATATCTATTATTTTTGATTCTCCTTGTTTTTATCAACTAATTTTAATAGCTGATCTGTTTCATGTTTTCAAACATCTCCTATGTGGCTTTTACAGTTTACTCATTTTCAAAAAATATTTGCATCTTCAAATGCATTAGCCTTCATTTTATATGTAAAAGATTTATACTTATTTTAAGTTGAAGAATTAGTTGAAATGGCATTACGTTTCATGAGATAATTATTTTTAAAAAGAGAGGCTTTCTAAATATGTAAAACTCTAATAAAGACCCAAAAACCTTCAATCTAACTTCTTAAATATTGATGAATGTAGACATTTGGAGGGATAATGGAAAAAGTTTAACTTTAAAAAAGTAATAATGTTGAATAAAAAAGTCAGATACCCAGAGTATATAATCTGTGATTCCATTTCTGTCACATTCAAAAAGCAGAAGAAATTAGGGGCAGGTAGTAACTGGGAAGGAGCTCAAGGGTGACTATGGGGTTGATGATAATGTTCTATTGGTTCATTTGGTTGCATGTGCACTTAATAAACTGTACACTTATTACCTGTGTATTTTTATACATGTATTTTATGTTTTAATTTAAAACACTTATTTTAAAAAAACCTGAAAGGATTATTTCATATGTGTTTGCTACAGAGTGTTTGTTTGTGCTTGGGTCTTTTTATGTATAGTTCCTTGAAATAATTTTCCTGTTGGCAAAGTGATTCAGATCTACTTTAGATAGATACTGTGACATAACTATTTCCTGAGATTATTCTTTAGCACAAGTAATTTTTAAAAAGTGAAAAAGTATTTTGCTTTCCAACACTTTCAATGAGAACCTACTGGATTTTTAACATATTTGTCTACATGAATCTTATAAGTGCATCACATGTGTACACAAGACAATTTATATGAGTTATTTTTTGTAAAGAATTAAATATCACTCTGTTAATATTTAGAAGGTAAAATACAGAAGTGCAAACAAACAGACAAAAAAAAAAAAAAAAACCCAAAGTGTTTTTTTGTTTTTTAAATTATTTTACAATATGATGAAATTGAAAACTCATTATTGTGTTTATCTTAGTTTTTAATTCATTCCTTTCCTTCTCTTGCCTATAATCTATTCCAGGAGCACTGTGTCATACTTAGCTACATTATAAAGAAGTGAAATAATTGGTTATGCAGTCAGTGATTCTACTGGATTAAAAACAAGACAGGTTGGTAATGATCCAGCCAAAGTGAATAAAAAGAGAACAGGTAAGCGCATATGGTACAACATCTGCTTTCAAACTTAGAAAATATCTTCTCTAATCCCTGAAGCTTTCTTGGCTTTTCTTCTTAATTCTCTTTCTTTGCAGAAAGCACTGTGAAAACATATCCTGACTATTTTTTACATTTATTATAATTTTTCCAAATATTAAATCACTACAATTTCCATTTCACAGTTTCTGATCCTATCACAAAAGCTTCTGAATACCGAAGCAAATAGATTTAGAATAGTTAAACATAATACTGAATCTGAATCTCAAAAATCTTTCTCTTCTTTAAGTGTATCCAGTCTGTTTCATTCTTTATCTTTTACGACAGAAAGTATTTTTGATTTTTTAAAAGCCTGTCAATACATTGTGGGAATTTTATATAAACAAGTGTATTATATATTTTACTTGTATTATTCTTTATCTTCACCAAAGATAGCTGAATGCACCCAGGCACCATTCTGAACACCATGGTGCTTTGAAAATACATTTTAATCTTGCTTTCCTTTCCACAATGACTTTAATTTGCTATCCTCTTAAATAGCTGAATGAGAAAAATTAGTTTTAAAATGCATTGTTTTGATTCTTGATAATTCAGGATTTCTGATAATTCAGAAATTCAGGTTGATCTATTAAACGTATTTTCCTGTTTATTGGGTAAACAGGTTCTATAAGAAGAACTTAGAAGTGATCTTCCAATTTTATGAATATTCACTATTTAATTATTGAAAATTAATATTCAACACTATTTACTTGTTCAAATCTCTAACATCAACTGATGGCTTTTCACAATAATTTTGCTACGTTCCTGTGAATCTATTCTACCTTTTACTGAGCACCTACTGTACCGTGAATTTTTCTGACATCCATCTCATTGATCCTCACAACTATCTTGTGAGGCATCATTCCCCACTACACAGACTAGAAAATGAGCCTTAGAGCTGGTGAAATAGTGTTTGAGGTCATGGAGCTGGTAAAGAGGAGGCTGGCTCTTCATTCCAAACTCGGCCTCTTTGATTCCATGACCTGTGTGCCCCCGAGTCTATGTTAGTATATCTATATCATAATACTTATGAATTTTAATGTATTCTCTCCTATTTGAATTAAATGAGGATTCATATAAAAATTCTAAATTCTATATGGAGTGAGGAATATTGCATTCATTTTTAGAATCACTGTCACAGGGCGCCTGGGTGGCTCAGTTGGTTAAGCGTCTGCCTTCAGCTCAGGTCCTGATCCTGGGGTCCTGGGATCGAGTCCCATATCAGGTTCTCTGCTCAGCGGGAGCCTGCTTCTGCCTCTCCTCCCTGCTCCTGCTCTTTCTCGCTATCTCTGTCTCTCTCTCTCCCCAGTAAATAAATAAAGCCTTAAAAAGAAAAAAAAGAACCAATGTAACAACCATTCCCTTAGTGACAGCACTAGGAAGGTATTGCCAATAAGAAAACTCAGAAAAACATGGTACAGGTCAGTGATGGGATGGCTTTTGGAAGACTGAAAATACTGTGGTGAAGTTTTCTTACTTCTGATGACTAAGATGTATTTGAAATTCACTTAAGTCACCAATTTTACAGTTAGAAAATTATCTCTTTAGTATTCTCAATGTTGATATTTAGAAAGAAGTTGTTTACGTTTGCTTGTCTCTAAAACAGAACAAAATTGATATGTTTAATCTACTTCAATGTTGTTCTTAAATAATTCTATAGTTTCACCTTCTTTTATATTATGGCCTCACACAAGAGCTAATAAGCTTATAAAATACATTTCTTACATCTGTATTTTCATGTAGATTAGCTTTTGAACTTCTGAAGGATTTCTGTTTCTTTGATACTGATAATCAGCCATTTCTTGTCTCATAATAGTTTTTAAGTGATAAAAATATGACCATTAGCTTCCTTTTACTTGTACATATAATTGGTTCATTGTAACCATGAGTTATAATCAACAAGGGATCTGAGAATTACTCAACAAGTGTTTATGTTATTATTAACCAACCATTTTATATTGTCAGCATCTGCTTCAATATCATCCTCAGATTATTCTAATCTGACCTATTGTCTTTAGATAAAGATCCTCAGTAAAAAGGTACACATCCAGCATTGGAATAACAGAGGAAGGAAGAAGAGTCTATTCAGAGAGAAATACAATGTAAGTGAATATGGTATTATAGTACCAGGTGATAAAATGCTATTGTACTGTATTCCACACTCAGAAATAATAATAATAATAATAATAATAATAATCAATGACTCCTCAAGTGCATTTACTAAAGAGAAAACAAGATGAAAAAGAGAAAGGAGACGAATGGAAATAATCAGCTCTCTTCTCCTGGAAGGCAGGATCCCTGCTAAGCAGACTCCTCAGGGAGAGAGAATATCATTTTCTGCCTCTCCAGGACTAAAGCTGCTAAGGAACAGAAATGCATGGCTTTCTTAGGAACTGTCACTTTTGTGGAGGGAAAGATTTAGGGGACTTATCCAGCAGCCTGGAATACTATATAATAGAAGCATCATTTTTTTTTTTTTTTTTTTTTAATAGCAGTGGCCCAACCGGATTCCCTTCCAGCATTGCCCATGATGGCTGCATCCCTTAGCCGAAAATGATTCGTTAGTGTGGAGTGAGGGGGTATGTCTCTCTTTTGCCTAACGTGACTTCGTCTTCCCTCAAGCATTTCTTGAGTGGTTTTAAAACAACTTCTCCCCCGGGGCTGCTGGGTGGCTCAGTTGGTTAAGCAACTGCCTTCGGCTCAGGTCATGATCCCCGAGTCCCCCGATGGAGCCCCGCATTGGGCTCCCTGCTCAGCGGGGAGTCTGTTTCTCCCTCTGACCCTCCCCCCTCTTGTGCTCGCTCTCTCTCTCAAATAAGTAAATAAAATCTTAAAAAAAACTTCTCCCCCAGTGTGAATGGGATTGATTAGTCATAGAATCAAATATTGTTCAATTATATCACAAATATATATATATATATAATAATCATAGTTTTATGATTATTTGTTTTATGATGGTTCTGTTTGTATTAGGAGCAAAATCCATTGCAGAAAGTTAAAATGCATGCCTGTCTAAAGAAGTATTCCAGAGGTTGCACTTTGAATTGGGTTCAAAAATTACGTTACTGAGGGGCACCTGGGTGGCTCAGTCAGTTAAGCGTCTGCCTTCGGCTCAGGTCATGATCCCGGGGTCCTGGGATCGAGCCCCGCATCGGGCTCCCTGCTCCGCGGGAAGCCTGCTTCTCTCTCTCCCACTCCCCCTGCTTGTGTTCCCTCTCTCGCTGTCTCTCTCTCTGTCAAATAAATAAATAAAATCTTTAAAAAAAAAAAAAAAAAAAAATTACGTTACTGAGCACAGTAGGGCCCAAAGTACATAAACTGGTTTATCCAGTCTCTTCTTGTGAAAATTATAAATCTAGCCATTAAATATGATGCTATATCTCTAAATCCTATAAAAGCTTATAATTTGCTCTCTACTTAACTATGCACTTTAACTAATTATTTAAATATGAATTTATTACTAACACAAATGTGCCTGATTGACAGTTAAATAGGCCTTTCCTTGTGTAGTAGAGCAACATATTCATATGCTTCCTCTCATAGACACTTAGCATCTTCAAATTAACAAATAACATGGGTCTACCTCTGTTGCTAGGTGGTGAAGGTGGGTAGAGATAGATTATACACCAGTGTCTAGCTTTAAAATTCTAAGCACAGAAGTGTACATATGTGTGTGTATAGACACACATATATGTGTATCTGTATGTATAAATATACATACATATGAACACAAGTTGTATTTTATTTTCTCTTTTTTCAAAATTAAGTTTTCAGCTCTCAGTATGTTCTAAGATTAGAATCTTCTTTTTTTTCTTTCCACGTGGTTGATGGCTACTCAAAAAAGTCTTTAGAGCCAGCTCTACCTATTTAGTCAGTCCCAAGTTGATATATGTGATTCACAACGGATGGTAAAGTTTTAGATTACTTTATCATTGACTCCTTATCTTTACCATAAAGATCACAGTGGAAGAAAAATATACCTAGATTACAATTACAAAAAGTATTACTTTTACAGATGTTAACAATTTACAAGTTATTTAATCACTGACTCTTTTTTTTTTTTTGAAGATTTTATTTATTTATTCGACAGAGAGAGAGAGAGCACAAGTACGCAGAGTGGCAGGCAGAGGGAGAGGGAGAAGCAGGCTCTCCGCTCAGCAGGGAGCCAGACATGGGGCTCGATCCCAGGACCCCAGGATCATGACCTGACCCGAAGGCAGCCGCTTAACCAACTGAGCCACCCAGGCGCCCCTTAATCACTGACTCTTAAACTGCTAAATCTTTTTTCCTCTGTTGCTTTTTTTTTTTTCTTTTTTCCGTTCAAGTGCACTCTATTGAATGCATTTGAATCTATCCTACCTTCTTTGCCGCTTAAAAGCTTTTATCAGAGCTGTCCTAGGACTTTGAGTCTCTTGCTAGGTAAATATCCTAGCCACTGACCGCCCTTTTACTACTTAGGTATTTATATATAAGGCCTCTTGAGTTTGTATGTAATTCTTATTGATATCATTACCTTTTAACTGGCCGGGCTCCTTCCCTATGAGTGGTTTTTGATGCTAGCAGAGAGAATGACACTCCTAAATAATTTTTCCCCCAGGCATTTAATGCCACACAACTGAATTGTTATTAAAATTTGCATGATCTAAGAAATAACTTTTGATCTAAGTTAATTTGGTTTAAAACCAATGACATAAGTATAAAAAAATCTGTTATAAGTTTTCTGATTTTTACAGTCACTTTCTTTTTGTTATAAAATTAAATCAAAAAGAAGACTTTATAGAATGATATAAGCATACCTCTCCTTTTTTAAGAGCAATCAATTTTATGCATTTAAAAGTGTATGTATTTATTCGAGTATGAAATGTAAGAGACAAAGAGAAAGAGAAAACTTATGGTAATGATATTTATTGATAAAAATTTTTCAGCATCTATTCAGTTAATATTGGCTGATAAATATGATAGAGGGTACTTGTTCAAATTTGTGGCATCATTATACATTAATTGTCTCACATAATTCTGCAATGTGTTTGTTATTTGCTACCAGGAAGACATAAAACAGATTATCACTTCTTTGTGTTCATATTTATATAATCATGCCTGGATTGCAAAGTTAAGTTTTTATTTTAAATTCTCTTTCCATAAATACTTGACTTGAATAATTATCTCATTTATAGAGATAAAGCTAGACTGGATTTGTTAGAAAAATGATCATATGTATTTTTAAGGGAAATGCATCAATGCTATATATGTATTGTTTTTCTTTCATTTATTTTCATATGGTCTGACAAGAGCTTCTCTTAGGATAATAGGAGACGGCTAATACCAGCCAGAAAGTGCAGAGATAGTATGCCTTGTGAAATAAAAAATCAATGTGATATGTCTACATTTTCTATTTTTAATAGAGCTATTTTTTTTTCTTTTCTTTTTTTCCAATAAATGGCACTTTTACAGTCCATTGGTGGGACAGAGAGGTGAAACTGGATCTTTGAAGACCTCTCTTGTCACCTCTATCATTATTCTGCTCCAATGACAACAGAGTGTACTGTCAACGTCCTCCGGGTAATACCCTTATTACATGTGTCATTAGAGGATGTTTGCCATATCTGCTTTAACACCACAGACATTTTAAGTAGGTTATTCCATCACTTTGCCATTTTGATTATGACAACAAAATGACACCATATTGAAATGGATTTTGGAAAGAAAGGCTAACTGTCCAAAGAGGTCCATGCTCATTCTAATTAAAATTGGCTTAAGTGGCACAACCTTCATAATTCAGCGTATGACTATGAAGGATATGCATGTTGAAAACCTCCTCTGCTCATTAGTGCTATTTCTGCCAGACACCACTACCTGCTCTTTTCTTAATGAATGCTCAGCCATCTCTTTAGAAGATTGTGCAGCTTCCCTGAACTGAAGGAACTGTCTTATTTCCTCCCAAGTTCGTCAGGAGTAAAATCAGGGAGTCACCTCTTTGACATTTCTCAACCTCTGTACTTATTTATCTCTTTGAGACCCTGCGCTCCAGAGATATCACTGTCTTAATTAAGAAGAAGGATGTGACCATGGTAAATTGACTGATTTCATTGATTAAGGACTAGCTGTACAAGTAACATTGATTTTAACAGTGGGTCTACATAAATGTAATTGTTCGAACATGGGGCTGCATAATTATGGTGATGTACGAGAATAGTTGGTTTGTCCTTTTCAACCTTCACTAACATTCTTTTGCATGATAATGTACCTTGTGCAATTAGCAGAAATTTTAAATGTTACAAATGTCTTTTGTGAAGACATGAAGTAATAATTATATTCTAATTTAATTCAACATCAGACAGTTTTTCTTTTTGTCTTTTCATCTTTCTTCTTTTTGTACACATAAGATCATGCATATGGTAACATGAATATGGCCTTTTACTTTCTACTACCTATGATCAGTCCATACAAATATATACAAATAACCCATTTTTATTTCAAAATAAATATACTACATATGTTTTGAAACGCAGTAACATTTACTATTAAACAGATTTTTAAAATTTCCATCCCAGGGCTAAGTCCAAAGAAAGTACATATTATCATCCTATGTATTTATGAAAAAAATATGTAAAGGTCACTGAGTTTGTAGAAGATAGATGATTATAAAATTATTTGTTAAATTGTTCTTTAAAATAGCAAACATATATAAATCACAATGACTATATTTTTTTATTTACCACTACTATTTTTAAATGAGGAGTCAAAAATAGTTTTCCGGGAGTACACTGTAGGAGCCTTATCCAATAGGAACTAGATTTCCAAGTAGGTAAGGTTTAGTGTACAGGCAGTCAAGTACTTTGGTATTTTATGAAACTAAATTCTAACCTGTGTATAGTGAAATTGAAAAAAAAATAAAGAGAAAGTAGTCACAAATTTACCTAGATAAAAAAATGTTGGTTAGTGAATCAAAAGCATTGGCTTTTTGTCATTAACCTGCCACTAATTAGTTCTGTGACCTTTTGTAGCTGTGTACCATACATAATAAAAAGTAGCTTGTAAAATAATGCAAAGGCTCATTCTTCATATGGGTCTGTCTCTTTTATCAACTGGTAGGCCAACTAAAAGAAGAATTTTATAAACTATTGGGAAAAGTACTAAGTGACCAGGTTCACTGTGGTTGTATGTTTCCATGTCTATTGATTGGTTGGTTTTTAGATGGTTAGTATTTGCAGCTTGAACTAGGATGGAAGGTTAATAACTAAACTGATAGTACTATGATCCCCATATACCATTAATATCCAAAGCCTTGCTATGCAATCACATGATCATCTTTTTATAACCTGAACTCTCTTCTACTACCTTGCACATGTATGTAATGGGGATAATATATTTCAAATGTCATCTGATGGTGTTTCCTTATCAATGAAACAATTTCTCTTCCTGTATCTCATCCTTCAGGGAAGCTAAGTCTAGCACTTTCCTCTTCTACCTCCCACTTCAGAGAGAACAATGTATAATCCTACCCAATAGCTATAGGAAGTAGAAGATTGATAGTATCGTAGAATATGGGAAGAATATGGGAGATGGAGCTTTTTAATGCAAGCACTCTACCATGAGTGTTCTCACCTCCTTTCACTGGGCCAGAATCCCCAAGTGTTATGTGTGTGTGTTGGGGGGGGGGGGGTTGTATGTTTGGTGTGTGTAATTTGATGGAAGGTGGTAAAAGCCAGAAGCAAAAGACAGTTTTGTTGGGATCCTCATTTGGAATGCTGAGGGAAGACTGATGGCTCCGTGCTAACTCAGGGTAGCTGTACTGGAGTAAAAAGTAACACCATAGCATGTTAGAGAGAACCAACACTCTCACCTTCCATGAGGGATGGAAAAGAAACCTGTGTGATATGGGAGTGCCACAGGGGGAAATACACTGTAACAATTAAAAGCAAGCATATCTAACATGAGTCCACCGTAGCAAGGGACAAAATGGCCCTACCACAAAGGCCACTTTTGGCCAGCCCAGACACAGCCTGGAAAAAGGAAGTTGCTGAATGGATGCTTCTGTAAAAGCCAAGGAGAGGCTAATAAAGCAAGGAAATGCCACCGCACTCTGATTCAAGAGAACAAGCCGCACATGGATCAGCTGCATCTCAGAAGGTAGCAATGCAACAGAACCAGAGATCAGTCTAGAGACGACCTTCTACCGCAGAGAGAGCTGAGGTCCAGAGAAAAGCATGGGGACAATACAGGGACTTGAGACTCTCTTCCCCCTTAATGATGAGTCCACATAAACCCAAAGCATCTGGATACTTTCTTAGAGGCATTTATCTAAAAGAGACTATTAAAACTTAAAGGAAAAGGGAAACAGAGAGGCTAAATTTAAAGGTATTTCTTTATCCTCAAATCCCACCGACAACTGACTACAAGAACGGTCTACTAAGTTAAAGCGTGGAATTTATACAAAATAAAGAAGTCACGTTTTCTTTAATGTGAGCAAAAGTGTATTCAAGTTGTGCCCACTAAATTTATTTTGGTTTGCTACAAGGCATGGCCATTTCCACTTGGTCATGGTTTTATTTAATTATCTTTATTTTAAATTCAAATCAGTCAAGAGAGACCTTCCCATTGGGTGGAGAGCTTGAGTGGGGAGGCTTTTTTTGCCAAAAGCCTACTATGTTTCAGGTTCAGTGCTGAGCGCTTGAGATACATGGGCTCATTCGATCTTTTCCACGACTGGATTTACACACTTTAATGTTAATGATGAGGAAATGCATCCCAAGATTTGCTGGGAATGTGGGAATATAACCCTACCTAATGTTTACTTCTTTAATGCACGTATGTACGCACACATATCCCTATCCTTTTTCCTAAAGAGACAATTCAATTATACTTACGGGGAGAAACTCATAAAACCTATTCAAAAATATTTTCCTCTCACACTCTAGAGACGTGTAGTCACTTTCACTATGGATGGAGTCAGAAAAGGAGATCACTGCAAAAGTTTACTCTTGAAATAGGTATAATGTTTTTTGCTTGTCAGGCAGAAGAAAAAAACAGAATAGGAGAGAGGGGTAAGACCTCAAATATCAAGGGAAGTTTGGAAACCTGCAAATCGTTTGCAGAGATGGTAACATCAATATGAAATGGCAGTGGTGAGGTATGCAGCTGGCCAGTCATCAGAGCCAAATTATGAGTGACTAATGCTTTATTAGAAGGACTGAGATTTCATCCCAAAGACAGTGGAAAGCCCCTGAAGGTTTTAAAGCAGGAGTGTGACTTAAAACTGCATTAAAAATCCCCCTGCCATCAGTGGAGAGTTTAATACAGAGAGAACTGACTAAGAAACAAAAACTTCAGTTGGAAGACTTCTGCAAAAAATCCTAGAGAGAAACAATGTCTATGTGAAATAATGCAGTAGCAGGTGAAAGAAGAGGTAGAATATACTGGAGAGATAAGAGAAATTCTCATCATCAAGTGGGAACTCATCTTGCCTCTGGTACCAAACTCCATGGGGATAGGGAAAGTAATTAGCATGAGAGCAACTATAGAAAGTTTGTAGGTCCTTGGTACTCCCTTGATTATGCTTGGGCTCACTTAAGACTGTGATTCTATGAAGTTTTGATAATCTTGGCTGTCATTTGAGCAATGGATCATAGCTATTTAATATGGTCAAATACAATTTTTAATTTCTTCATAAGATCAAATGTGTGTGAAGCCATAGTCAGGACATTCTGTTTTGTTCTGTTCTGTTTCATTTTCTTATTTCTGCAGATAAAAAAAAATTCAATACATATTTCATAACTTTGGGGTATATATAATATATAAAAATTATGTTTAGGTACATATAGTCTTAAATATTTTATATTTACTCATTTTATTGTTTTATGGATTACTAAATGGAAATATTAAGTTGAATTTAATCATTTTCTTCATCATTTATACTAAATAAAAATGATTATGTATATATGTATATCTCATTCTTTGCAATTGATTTTGGACAATTCTGTTTCTTAAACAATAATAGTGACAGGTAAGATTTATTAATAACTTCCTATGTATCAGGAATGACACTAAGTATTCCACATGGATTTTCTCATTTAATCCTCACAACTACACAATGAGGTAGGTGCTTTTATAAGAAAACTGATTCATGAAGTTGTCCCTAGGTCACATTACTCATAAGTGGTAGCCAGCACAATTCAGATCCAAACAATTAGACTCTAAGTCCTCTGATAGAGGTAGATTAATTTGCCTGGCAGCTCCTGGTATGTAGTAGTTGCTCAATAAATATCTGTTGAACTAATAAGCAAACAGATTTTGTCCATCTCTAAGTAAATGTCAAACTTATATTCATAGACTTAGAATGACCTTATCTGAGAACAATGGATAGATATGGGAACATAATCACGGAATTAACATGAGTAGATTTGCTTTATAAGAGGCAAAGTCTGGATTAACATAACAATAAAAATAAAAAAAAATTAAAAAAAAAAAAGAGGCAAAGTCTGGTTCCAAAAAGGAAAATCCATAAGACAAGGGTAAGACTAGAGGCAGCGAATCTAGTTAAGTGCTATTTCAGTAATCCAATGAGAGCTCCCAAAACAAACATGGGTAGAAAAGGTGGAGGAAAAAAAAAATGAATTTTGTACACATCAGGGAAGGAGAATTAACAGAAGTTTGTGAGTAATATGATGTTATGGAGTAGGCAGGGAAGTATACCCTTTACACAGTATTATGCAAAGGTATCTAATATTCACAATTGCTTTCCTTTAGTGATATTTATGGGGTCATGCCTCATAATTTTCATGACTCACAGAATTTGTTGCAACAGTTTTGAAGTCTACATATAAAGAGAGGAAATGTCATACTGAAGAACTACAAAGTGAGACAAAGAAGCTATTGGAAAAGAAGGCTTAGAATTTAGGTGTGTAACATTTGAATGCTAAGATATCCTAATATTTCTCTTTTATGACCTATTTGAACTCAGCCAATATCTGTGTTCTTTCCAAGTCAAGTAAACAAGTATTGCCTAAGAGTCTATTGTTTATTCAGCCATTTAAAAAAAAAGTACATATTTAATAGGTGACAGGTGCCATACCAAACACTACCTAGTTAGTTACTTACTTTATAATGGCATGTAGGCAATATATCTCCAATCATCAATAAATTTATATGGGTAGAAAAAGATCATGCAAACTCAAATTCTCTGCAAATTCAAAGAGTAAAATTAAACAACATGGGTTATTGTTAGAAAAGACAGGCTTCAGGAGGAAAACTAAGTTTGGGTTGAATTTATGTAGTTATGTGACCATTCTACACCAGTCCTTTCCCTAGTCACTGTAAGGGATTACAAAGACAAGGAAAACTCTCTGTTTTTATGATGTTTACAGCCTCTCTGAGGAATGGTTAAAACTTGAATTACAAAAAAAAAAAAAAAAAAACCCCACCAAAAGAGAGTATCTCAAAAAAGGAAATGGTATTTGTAAAAGAATCCTCAGGAAACCAACATATTGGGAGTGGAGAGCCATACTGGGAAGTAGTGGAAGATGATTATGGATAAATAAAATTGGACCCTTTTATTGTGGGCTCTTGGGGAGCATATCAGGTTCTTGGGAAAACTCATCTTTGAATAGCCCGCATAAAATGGGATTGCTTGTTCTTTTTATTTTTTTGAAGAAAGTCTTTGAAACAAAGTTGCAATCAAAGAAACATCAGACCAACTTGAGAAGTCTGAAGTAATGTAAATCTTTTAGTGTCCCTTGAAGAAATAGAAGCTATACGAGTGTCAGATAGAAAATCTTGTGGCATTTTAGAGATCTCTTCCTCTTTTCCGTGCCCCTGTCTCTTCATAGACCCCCCACCCCATGGCATCCCCGTCTGCACACTGCACACTGCGCATTCAGTCCCTCATAGAGACATTATAGGCCCGATAAAAACCTATACACTCCACACAGGGGCCTCCTTAATCCTTTCTTGGATTCTTTCACTCCACCCCCAGAATGAGCAGCCCCTCTAGAATTCCACTGAATAAAAATGTTCATCCTAATCCATCATTCTCAGAGAAAAATAATTGCTATTTCAACACAACTATTTCACAATTTATTCAAACTAAGTGGAGAGAAAAAACAATTTTAATTAAAACAGGAAATTGCATGCCTACATAGATGTATTCTAGTAATTTGTTGTTGTTATTGTTGTTATTTTGTATTTTGTATGTTTGTTTTGCTAACAACCTATTTTTTTCTCCTCCCAGGTTGGGCATTCATCTTTTTTTGTTGCCCTTGAGAATTCTTTGCTTGCATTAACCAGGTAGAGTCTACTGAAGTTTGTTCCAGAAGACACTGTAATTGTCTTGGGAGCTAAGGCCACCTCAGTTGCTTTTTACAAGTTGGCCACATCATGTCCCTTCACAATGCAAAGGCAACAGATGTGAAGAAGGCAACATCTTGGGTGATTCAGCTCTGTTACTTTGTTATTATGTTTGGTCCCCAGTCTACCCCCCCACCCCAGCAGAAACCATAGCGGCTCAGCACTTGCCATCTGGGAGACAGTACTTGTGCCCAGCCTTGCTGGTGGAACTAGGACCAAGTGGGGTCCATATTAATTTCAATAGGGGAAGTTTTGGCTGTATCAATTCCAGTTAGAAAAGTCCTGAAAATAAGAGGTTGTACATTTTCCAAGTGTTCGTCTGAAGGAATAACACATACTGATACAATTTTTGCACAGCAAAGTACACAGCAAAGAATCTTCCTATAGTATTCCCTATAGAATTGTAATTAATAAATGTGGAAGGACTAAGGGAAATAAAAATTCACTTTTAAATTCCACAACAAGGGGTGCCTGGGTGGCACAGTTGGTTAAGCATCTGTCTTCGGCTCAGGTCATGATCCCAGGGTCCTGGGATTGAGCCCCACATCAGGCTCCCTGCTCAGCGGGGAACCTGCTTCTCCCTCTCCCTCTGCCTGCCTCTGCCCCTGCTTGTGGGCTCTCTCTCGATCTCTCCCTGTCAAATAAATAAATAAAATCTTTAAAAAAATAAAATAAAAAAAACCGAATACCACAACAAGTATTGCTGCAGGCAAGATCCACTAATAAATGCCAATAATAGTGGGTAAAAGTTTAAAGAGAGACAGGATATTTGTCAAGTCTCAAAGTTTTCCCCCAAAATATTTATTAATTACTCCAGTGATTTTAACATATATATATGTTAAATATATGTTTATATTATATTATATATATATTATATATTTTATATATTAATCCGTAGAGTATGGAAAGGAAAAAAGAGTAACTTTCCACTGGAGAAACCTGGTAGACACCCTCTTAAACAAGAGGGTTACCATTAACATCCCCAGTAATGAGACATACTGCTATCATGCACCCCAAAATTGCCTTGATAGGAAAGAAATAACATCTCTATTGTGTTTCTTCCCAAAATCTATAACCTCATTCGAATGATGAGAAAATATCAAGCAAATCCATATTGAGGGACATTCTATAAAATATTTAACCAGAACTTTTCCGAAGTATAAAGGATAGAAAAACAACTTCCTCCATGACTATCTGTCACAGATTCTGAAAGACTAAGAACCCAGGGCAATTAAACAGAATATGGTACCTTGTATTAGATCATCAACATTAATGTAAACTTTGGCCAATCTAAACAATGTCTGCATTTAGTTATAGTATTGTATCATTTTAATTTCTTAGTTTTGCTAAGTCAGCCATTATCATGATAATGCAGGATATTAACATTAGATGAAGATGGGTGTCATATATTTGGAGACTTTCTATACTAACTTTACAATATTTCTGGGGGTCTAAAAGTCTTCCAAAATAAAAATAAAAAGCAAAATTTAAATGAAAATATATACAAAATTGCCTGTCCCCCTTTTTTTTAAACTCCAAATTCCTTTTATGTCTAAAATCTCATATTCAGGGGCGCCTGGGTGGTTCAGTCGTTAAGCGTCTGCCTTCGGCTCAGGTCATGATCCCAGAGTCCTGGGATCGAGCCCCGTATCGGGCTCCCTGCTCCGCAGGAAGCCTGCTTCTCCCTCTCCCATTCCCCCTGCTTGTATTCCCTCTCTCGCTGTGTCTCTCTCTGTCAAATAAATAAATAAAATCTTTAAAAAATAAAAAAATAAAAATAAATAAAATCTCATATTCACATGAGCTGTAAGTATCTCTTTTTTCTCTTCATGCTCTTTTGCTCATCTCATGACTCTCTGTTTTCAACCTCCTTTCCCTACTGTCATTTCTTCAGAACCTGTCAGAAAAAATAAAAATAAAACAAAAATACAGTCTTAATAGTTGACTGTCTGTGTCATGCAAAGTTCACTGGAGCTATTCAAACCTTGGATCTTAAACAGAGTCTTGGTTAATTTGTCTCCAAATACTGATAAGTAAGGTCTTTCTGTGTTGGGAGTGGGGGTAGGATGAGGGATGAGATTAGATTTACCCTCTCCTGTTCACTTTCTAACTTTAGGATCTTCCGTGAAGGATTTAGAAGCTTTATAATGATAAGAGTCACAATATCTGGGCTCTAATTCGTACTCTTTTTCTTGCTGACTCTGTAATCACAGAACACTCATTTAACCTCTGTAGACTGAATTTCTTCAACTACAAAATTGAAGAAATTTTGCTTCTGCTCCTCCCAGAGCAGTTGCTATCCTCACATATTTGAATATCCCAAGTCTTCCACTTTTCATCTCCAGCAGCATTCACCCTATCATTTCTTCTCTGATCTACCATTATCATCTCTAAACTGATTGATCTGTTCCCACCCTGGCCATTATCCAATCCATTCCTCATCCTGTGATATAAATAGTCTGTCCAAAACCCAAATCGAATCATTCCAGCTTTCTTATTCAGACCTTCAGAGGCCCACCATGGCTTGTGAGATGAAGACATTTCTTTCTTTTTTTTTCAAGTTTTATTAAGTTTTTTTAATTTTAATTGAAGACCCTACAAGCTCAAACTTCTTTGTACTTCTCTAGGCCCAGCATGTCATGCTCCTCCATGCCATCTGAACTCTACCAGGGCATTCTCTCCATCTCCCCTACTCACTGGACCTTTTCCCCTGAGTCAGTGCTTCTCAGCACTTCCCCTTCTGCCTGTGGTGCTCTTCTCTTGCCCTGGTTACCTCTCGTCTTGACTTCTCCCTCTATACCGCAGCCCAGGTCACCTCATCATGAAAGCTTCTTTTTTTTATCACAGTATAAATGTTTATACTGCTATGTGCATCCGTTCTTCAACATGCAATTCATCAGAAGTTGTATGTGTATTTGTGTGATTAATTAATGCCGATAACTTACCCCAGATGAAGTATACATCTAAGCTTTCTGAGAATCAGATCATTTCTATTTTGGCTTAATCAGTGTTTCATAAAGTGCTTGGCACATGTCAGTGCTTGAAAAATATTTGTTGAATGAAATATTAGTTAAAAATATTTGCCATGTGTGGAATACTGTATAAATGTGTATATTGTCACCAGATTACTACCAAAACAGTGTCTTTGATCTGAGCAACCATAATATTTTAGGATTTAAGGATGACTCCAGTTCAAAATGGAAACTTTGAGATTGTTGGAAGAGTTATTGTATCCTGGTCAGTTTAGTAAAAGGATTGAAAATATGTTATAGTCATTTTTTGTTATTCTTTTGTACTGTGATCCTAATTTCAAAACATTTTCATCATCCCTGTCACCATTAGCAGTGAATCCCTAGTCCTCCCTACCTTCTCTGCCCCTCTGCCCTACTACCACTAATCTACCTTCTTTGTGGATTCACTTACTCTGGACACTTCATATAAGTGGAGTCATATAATGTGGCTTTTATCACTTAATATAAAGTTTTGAAGGTTTATCCATGTTATGACATGTATCAGTATTTCATTCCTTTTTATAACCAAATAATATTCCATCATATGGCTATATGCTATTTTTGTTTATCCATTCATCAGTTGATGGACATTTTTTGAGTTAGTTATTTCCAATATATGGCTATTATGAATAATGCAGCCATGAGCATTCATATGCATGATTCTGTTTGTATATGATGTTTTAGTATTTATTTATGCTGTGCTTTTGGGTCTGATTTGGACCTCATGAATACTTTGTGAGATAAGGCAAGTCTTGCTATTTCCATTTTACATGTAGGGAGAGAGGATCTCGGATATAACTGCCCAGTACATGCTAGAGTCAGCATTCAAATCCAGTTCTGTTTTTTTGACATGAATCATCAGTGTGTTTTTTAAATACATTTTTCATTTTTTTATCATTTTTCTTATTCTTGGTAGTTATAGTAATGCTCTATAAAGCCACCACAAACACTGAATTAACACATATCTAGCTATTGCTCCTAGGAGATGTAGAGGATGAGGTTCCTTAGAGCCTCTGGTCACAGCGTTGTCATCAACTGATCAATATATAACCCTGCTTTGTGCGTGTTTCTGTTTAAGGAAACTTGAATATATATCGTTTATTCATTAACATTGACTCAGGACCAACAGCACTATAATTCATACCTGAATGAAGCTTTATCCAATACACATGTCTCTGTGAGGCACATTCCAGGCGTCTTGTCTTTAGGAACATTAGACAACACTTTAACACTATGTATGTAGGCTCAGGTGACATTTTATTTTTTTCTTCATTTTTTAAAATTTAAGTTCAATTAATTAACATATAACGTATTATTAGTTTCAGATGTAGAAGTCAGTGATTCATCAATCTTATATAACGCCCTCCTTAATGTCCATCATCCAGTGACCCCATCCCCCCGACCCCCTCTGCTCCAGCAACCTTCAGTTTGTTTCCTGTGATTAAGAGTCTCTTATGGTTTGTCTCCCTCTCTGATTTCATCTTGTTTTATTTTTTCCTCTTTTCCCCTATGAACCTCTGTTTTGTTTCTTAAATTCCACATATGAGTGAGATCATATGATAGTTGTCTTTCTCTGATTGACTTACTTTGCTTAGCATAACAGGTGACATTTTAAATAGCTAAATTACAAACCAACAACAAAAACAACACAAAAATGTGAAAAACGTGGCACAAAATAAACTGCAAAGGGGATACCTGCTTACGGTATGAGAGTTGAGCTGAGCTGAAACAAGAAGGCAGAGTGTTGCTTTGTTCGACCTCCGCTGAGAACATGCACGTCAGGCAGCTCGCGTTCCTTCCCACTCTGCTCGTGTCCACGGATGACTGCGCGGCTGCTATTGATCTGGGCTTTACAAATACATTTTAGCAAGTAGGTGAATTCACAAATATGGAATCAGAGAAAAATGAGGATAGCCTTCATATGTTGCTTCAAGTTGATCTAGAGGTCATGTCTCTTATATTTTGTTCTAAAAAATTGAAATTGCCCTAATAGGCTGAAAAAGTGTAAAAATTGTCTTCTTTATCAGATATAATCCACCAAATCCATTCTGAAGAGTAATCTACTTTCTGAAATATGTGACTATCTCTATCAAATGTCTACCTTTTCTAACGCAGAATCAAATAAAGATATTATCCTTAGCAAAATATGTTAATAAAGGTATTATATGACCATATAATTATAGAATACACATTAATTTCTGAAGTACAGCTCAAACATTCCTTTAAAAAGCTTTTATTATTTATCTTCAGATGGTTCCAAATAAGTAGATGTTAAAAGTTTGACATACTTCCACATATTCTTGGCAGTGCTGATGTTGAAATCTGTGTCAGAGACATGGGTATATTAAGGATGGCCACAGCAAAGCCACATCCACGAGCATCTCAGGGAGTCGGGAAGGAGCTGATGCGGAAATACAGCCTTCTTCCCAAACTGAAGTCATAAATGGCTTATGTGTAATGTACATTTTATTATGTACATATGCATTATATGTGATATGTGTAGTACATATACTGTGCAATTTAAATGTGAATTCACTTAATTTAATACCATTTTTCTATACTACCTTTTATGCCTGATAGTAGCGTAGTAATTTTTAAGACAAGAGACAACTACAAAATTTCTTTGTGTAATTCAAAATATGCCCATTTCACATTTTTTCTTAAAAAATGTCCATTTTAACAGAGATTTCTGCATCAATAGTGGAGATAAAGGAACATAAACAATTGCATCAGCTTAGCAAACATTTCTCCTATTAATTCAATTTTGCATCCAAATTATAAAAGAGATAAAATGTGTGTTTCAGAAAACAATAATAACATGGCTCATTAGGTTGTATTTGAGTGAGGACACGTGTATGTAATACTTGAAATAAGAAAGAAAGGCATCATAATGGAGGTTAATACCAGAAATTTGGTATTACAGGCAATTGCTTCAGATCATAAATACATGGCCAATAATGTAATTTGAAGTATTAGACATTCCACATTGTGCTTATGTTCATATTGCACTGATAATACCACTAAAGACCTTATGCAATTGAACAGTGTCATGAGTTTGCACAGAGAGGAGTAGGAACACTTCAGCATCCAAGCCAAGGTGGAATAATGTGAACTTTTTCCACTTCTATTTGCACTACCTTTTCCTGACCTATACAGTTTCTCTGGATCTTAGTGACTGTGCAAAGGAATTGATTTTACCAGGACTTCTAATGCTGCCAGTCTTCTATTCACTTAAGTCAGTGTTTGATTTCACGTTTATGGGTGAGATTGGGAGATTAGATAAGTAATAGAGTAGAGAGAACATATGAAATAGTTTTGCGTGTGTTTCTTGTTCTTGGAACTTCCTTAGAATGATCTATGTCTCCTTACATTTACATTTGCCCCAAATTCTCTCTCTCTCTGTCGTGCATGCGCACACACAGGTTTCATTCCTTTCGTTCCAGATTCTTACCATCTACAGTGATGACAAAAAGATGAGAAATTTCTTGACACTAGTGTCTGGCAGAATTCTTTTGTCTTATAGACTTAAAGCTGTTTGTGGCAAGTTCTAAGTACAGTGTTTAGCTGACTGCATATGCCAAGTAAATGTTAATGAGGGGAATAACAAATTGAAGACAGCTAGTGGAATCTGTAACTACATATCTTCTCTAGAAGAGCAGATCTAGCAAGGTGACTTTTCACACACTTGAATCGACCTGCCTCATCTGTTGTTAAAGAATAGCTATCTATCTGCTAATGTCTAAATGAGAAGCTGAGTCTGCAAGTCAAAGCACTACATTTATATTGACTTTTTGATGTTTGTGAGTAGCTGTGTTTAGATGCCTACATCATATTAGTACCACAGGCAGATACACCAGAAAGGTTTCACTTTTGCTCACGTACATCATAGCTAAAACATAGATATATAGGCAGCCCATAAACATACTTAAAGTGATGAAAATAATGGCGTAAGAATCACAGATCTGGAAAATTACAGAAATCAAAACTCAATGAAGGATATAAGTCAAAGACATGAACAAAATTACTTCCATAACAGAAAATAACTTTTTAGAAAGCTGTAAAATATAGATGTTGCTAAGTGATGAAATAACTAAAGTGAATTTCAGAATTGTACGTGTAGATATTTATGCAAAAAGTAAACAAGTAATATTTAGATGTGTTTGTGTCTAGTTAAATGCCTATTGATTAAAGATATTTCAGATCACTGGCTGCAAATCAAATGTGATGAACATAATCAGTAATGACTATGAGGAGTGAGTAGATAGTATCCTCATCTGCTTACATGGGCAGAATCTTAGTCATAAATTGAATTAGTTTCTTCTATTGTGGAAACATTTTATTTTTGTTAAAGTTAATGTGATCCTAATACTTACACTTAAAATCCAACCCAGTTATTTGTATTAGGTATTTGAGAATCATACAAAAACCAAAAACAGCTAAAAAACAAAAACAAAAAACATTGCATAGGCAGACCAAAGAAGACAGAGACAGGTTAGGAAACATCAGGTGTGCGGTGTCTATAGAAGTGATACAGAGAAATCTTTAGCTTCTCAACTTGTGAAATTAAGCAACGAAATGGAATTAGAACTCAATGTGTTGCTTTTCACAAAGATGCTAGAGGAATGGCTTCTTTTCTCTAAATTACTCTATTTAATCTAATATTCCCCCCTCTTGCTCTAATACCCCTCTCACCAGTCCACTCAAGAAGTCACTGAATGTTTAGAATCGAAATAAGAGCTATTTTCTAGATTTTGGATGATGTCTTCAAGGTGGCGATTCAAAGTATAAAGTATCCTGGTGACTTTGTCCCATTATCAGCTTATTATTTTTGTGTACATAAAAAAAAAAAAAATTCTCGCAGGTATTAACAATTGTAGTACAAGAGTTACTGAAGATTATTGTAGTACTCTCTGTAGTAATTAACATTATACTGGATGCATCTAAATATTAAGATGCTTACAATATATGTTTCATAATACTATGCTTTTTTTAAAAAAAAAGAAGATTTTATTTATTTATCTCAGAGAAAGAGAGAGAGAGAGAGTGCAAGCATGAGCGGGGGGAGGGGGAAGGGGCAGAGAGATAAGCAGACTCCCTGCTGAGCAGGACCCTGGGATCATGACCTGAGGCCAAAGGCAGATGCTTAACATACAGAGCCACCCAGGTGCCCCAACACTATGCTTTTATATCTGACGCCTCCACTAGTTCATGAGTTCCCTGAAGATTTTTTCACTTACTCCAAATCTAACTCAGCATCTCATACACAGAAAGTGCACAATAAATATTTTTAAAGGAATGAAAGTGATTAATGAAATTTACATTTAAATTTACTATAGATTTATTTAAAAAAACTGTCCATTTGTCTGTACGTTTCATTCAATTAAAGAACAGGAAATCAAAGATAAAAGTTACAATGCTTTTTTAGTGCTATTTCATTTATATCAACTCTTTAAAAATGCTCATTTTTTCTTAAGCATAATATTCCACATTTTTATGCAATTTAGAAATTTGTTATTCAACTATGAAGTCTTTTGAGTGCATTACTATTGAAAAAGCTATCAAATATTTACTGCATATGTAAATGTGTAAATAAGAAAGTTGAATCCTCTTATTCTTACACTGAATACATGCAAAATCACCACACTAACAACAACAAAAACCTTGAAAATTGAAATTTAGTTGTAAGGTTCCATGTAAGATTACAGAATATTTATTAGAAATGAGAAAGTAATATTAGATAAAATTACAGTTGCCCATATTTTTTTTGATTTCACTGCTACATAATGCCCTGATTTGTGATGCTTGTTTCTCATTACTATAGCAATGAGATTTTATTATAATAATACTTCAAGAAAAGAAGGTTTCAAAACCTTTTAAAAAGGGATAATCTGTTAGATCTTTTCAAAAAGATTCTGTGATTCTTCACTTGTAACTCACTAGGTTCATGTTGAAAGCCTTATACACGCAGACCTAAAAACACACAAAATTGTTAAACTCTAGCAAATAAAACTTTCAATTTTTAATGGGCTCTAAAGCAGTCTTATGTAGATTAGGAAAAGCTTGAAAAATATAATTTTGAAGTAATCTCATTCAGAAACTAATACCTATCTGAATTTTTGAAAAAAAAAAACCACAGTATTTTACTTAATACAATAATGACCTTTTTCTAGTAATTTGCAATATGTATTATTCCTTTAGGGGAATATCATCATGCTTCCTGGTAAGATGAGATTTCCTATGTAAATGCTACCCTTTTAAGGTCAAAAGCTATACTGAGTTAATGATGGCAAATGAAAAATGGTCAGGTGTTCAATATCAACAACAATGAAAATCCAGAGCTTTGTGATAATCCTCTAATATATTTTAAAGCAGTTATAGCTATTTTAATATACCTATATATGTATGTCTACTTATAAACATAGCTATATAGATATATGTACACAAATACACTAGTTTCTTCAGCACAGAACACAATTATGCTATTATTTTAAATATCAATTTGAGCCTTAATCTATACTAACAAAGTCAGTAAGACCCTTCTAAATATTATTAGTATTTTACATTCAATATTTTCCTTCAAGCATTAGCCATGTATCTGTTTTAATATCATAGTCTAAGGTTCACATTGGACCACACATCTAGACAACAAAAATTATTCACTGTAAAAGTCACCCTTGAAAGAAAAAGAGATTGAATCTTTTAAATAGTTCTCTCTTTGTTTACAATCGAGGAACTTTTTGCAGTCATTACTCCCTTCTCTTATTTAACAAGATGACACAATCTAAAAAGAAACTAAATGCAACCATATTATATTTTATTATTATTATTATTATTTATATTTTGGGCAAAATTAGCTTTTCTAGGTCAAAAATTTTAAGAGTAAAAAAACACTGAAATAAAGAGAAAAATAGAACTTGTTCAGAGCAAAGTTTAAAAAAAGGCAGTTACCCATAAAGCTGTCAAATGGCACTGCTAACTATAGTAATTTTTTCTATAATTTGATGTAATCTTGACCCCTGTCACATGTTAATACAGCATGAAGAATAGTGGGTAAGAAAACATGCTTATTAATGAATTGGAGATATAACATGACATTGGTTTTTTTTCCTTTGAAATATCTTAATATTGGAATTAGCAGAGCCTAGACAATTTCAGTATATAATTATGTCTGTCCATATCTTGCTGGTTAGTGCTGTGATTAAGAGACATTTAATTTTTAATTATGCCATAGATGGCAGGTTGATTTTTGAGTCAGGTATAACAAGGATAACTCTGGACATGAACTCTGTAACATGAATTGTAATTTGTCGGCTAGGAAAGCTTCTGCTGGAGACTTTTAGCAGAAAGACAAACTAGAGTTAAGGTGGGGGCAGTTGCTTAGCTGATTATCTCTACTATTTTAATGACTGTTCTGGTTAAAATACTTGCAACAGAAATAAGGTAAATGCAATTTTTAAAGTCTTGTGTTGACAGATCAGTGCCATGACATACTTCACTCTATTCTTTCTTGTGTTTCCCATTTTGCACCTCCCCAACAAGTACACACACACATACATTCATAAAATTACTAACAATGATGTGTGCTGCTAATTTCCTCATTTCTGACTCCATTTGTAAAAGCCACAAGGTAAGATTTTGCAGATAGGAAGAGGGTAATTTCTTTGTTTATAGGAAAAAGCATCCTCTGCTGGGAAGCACTTAGAGGGTATTTCCCTCTTTCCTTTGATTGTGATTTTTCTCAAACTTTAATACTGCACTTCATCACTTCTTCCAATCACCAATATATAATGAAAGTGAAATATTAAATTAGTATGAATATGGACGAATGTTCCAGGACTATTCTTTGGAAAAGGATAGTCACTTCAGTCCACTAAATCAACCTGCAAGACCATGATAAAGGGTTATCAAGTGCATAGGATGATAACTCCTGATTTTTGTTGGTCTGACAATACTGGGCAAGTTATTAGAAGCACAGGGCTCAATGAGACTTTGAGAGAATTCTACATTGTACAAACTTAATGCGTGTAAGCCACTCCAAACAAATGGAAATCTATGGTGTATAAGAACCTTATTTGTTTAATGGAACTGAATATAACAAGAACACTCTCCTTTATATCTTCATGTCATAAGGAGCATCATTGCTGCCTATGTTGCGTGTATTACTTTAAAGTATTACTTGACTCACTCTTTTGAGTCTGTGATTTCTCTAACACTTCCCAAGAAATGGGTTTTTCACCTCAAGTTGACTGATACCATATCCTGATCCACTGAAAAGAGCCATCACCTGCCCAGCTCTTTTTGCCAAAGCTCACAAGGAGAGTGAGTGGCTTGCTTGTCCATCAGCCAGTGCCAGACCAAACACTCTAAGCTGTAATGTAGATGCAGGATGTTCTGCATGAAGCCTTGCCAAATTTCAAGTCTCCCAGTATCACAATACAGAACTAAAAATTTACATGCAAATTTAAAGTTTTCCTTGGGATGGATTAAAGGAAAGCACAGACTATTATAAGGTGGGGTCTCCTGTGTATATGTGCTTAGAACCTGACTTGTCTTTTTCTCTTCAGTTCCTCCAAATCTACTGCAATCTCTCTTGAGAATCAGTCTGGGGACCACCTCAACCCACCTTAAGAAACATCTTAATCTTCTCACAGGAAATGTTTTCCCTCTGATTCTTTTGTGAGTTTTGAAAATTCCAGTAGTTCTTCAGGATATAGCGAGCATCTTTTCATGTTCTCCTTAGGCACTGTAGCCTAGTGCAGAAAATGAACATGGGTGCACCAGTTCCTGTTGAGTCCCTCACCAGTAAATGTGACTTACTTGTAAAAAAAAAAAATGTTCTTCCTGTTAGTAGCACACATTTTCCTTGGAGAAAAAACATTATAATCCTGAAGGAAGTGAATAATTGTTTCCTCTTACTTTTTGTGAGCTGTAAACCTCCTCGCCATTATGAGAGAGAAATATCTGGCTCTATTTTGCCCTTCCTGGGACATGCTGTATTATTCGCAGCCAGTGCTTGTCACTGTGATACCCAGGAACAAAGTTACTGGTTCTGATTATGCTAGGCTTTTAAAAAAAAATCATTTCTACCATTGGCAATTGAGTAGTGTTAAGAGTCCAAGCTCTGAGTGAAACTGGCTGAATTTGAAGCCACTTACTCTATATTGCTTTGGACAATCTGCCTAATCTCTATAGGCTGTTTCTTCTTCTGTTAAAAATATTACCTAACTGAGTGTTATACACAACTAATGAATCATTGAACATTATATCAAAAACTAAAAAAAAAAAAATTCCTAACCCATATAAAATGTTTAAAAGATTCAATGAATATATATAAATATATATGTATGTATAGAAATGAATGTGTGTGTGTCTATAGATATATAGATATATAGAAAGAGAGAAGAAACAGAGGAGAGAGAGAATAGTGCCTGCATGTAGTAATGCTATTATCAAAGGCCTGGATGAAGGGTAGAGTGGCTGTACAATGTAGTCCAAAATTTACATGACCCAGCAAAAGATTTATAACCTTCTTCAATAAATCATTATGAGGTTTAATTATACTCAGTTCTTTGAATCTTGGAAGCAGTGTGAACAAGTAAATAAAAAAAAAATTTCTGGTTCTCTGTTCCCACCAAACTTTGCCCACCATTCTGATCAGTGTAAATTTTTCCACCAGAATATTGCTGAGCAATGAATCACTTAAACAGTAATATACTGTCAGTTCAGCCCAGCTAGGAATTTTTTCACTACCATAATTTATAAGAATTTTATTATTAAATAGGATACCATGATGTTTGAATTACTATCAGTCCTAGTTTTTTATAATTCTTTCATATTTTGATTAAAAATGAATATTTTCAAGATCAGCTAAGAATAATGGACACTATTTAAACTGAAAAATTTACCAAAACAGTAATATATACTTATACAGATGTGTGTGTGTGTGTGTGTGTGTGTGTGTGTGTGTGTAGTGAAGCTGGTCACTAGTCTAATATTTCAGTGATTCATCACTATTGGGATTATGATAGCCATAACAAAAAAATGCTTAAGCTGGAACAAGTTTGAGAATATGTACAAATTATGTCCAACTTGGGATGGTTACTCAATGAATCATACAAGTTGGTTTTTCTGTGTTAATATCCACCAACATCACATTTATAGATATATTTATGCTTTTTTATAGTAGCAAGGAGCTGCAAAAAGCTCAATAAATGTGTGTATCATCTCACTTGAAATTTTGTGCAGTCTTCTATAAAATGTGAAAGTATATTAGGAGCATGCATATACAACTATCTTAAACATGTCTTATCATATTGAACCAAGCAATAATCCTTTTTGAGCAAAATTTACTAAAGGTAAAGAGAAATGTGACATTAGAGAAGGAACTTGACAATTTATAAATCTGTTTGTGAATGGGTGAGAAAATAACCCAATAACACTCAAGATACTCCAGTAAGATAAATATGAAGGGTGAGAGCTATTCAAAGCAGAAGGCTCACTATGAGGCACTCATAGACTAAGCCCCCGATAACAAGTCTCCTCTTTCCATCAGAGATCTAGTGTCAAGATGGTTAAGTCATACATTTCTTTGTCATTATAATTAGAAAACCTTGTTGTTCCCACTTAAGTAAACTTAAAAATAATTTCTAAAACTTTTTACCCCTATTGCCAGTATTTGGGGGCATATTTACAATTCAAAAATTAAGCATTTTTTTTTCAGATTTGGAAATATCTTACATGCTAATAGTGATCAAGCATTTAAAATTATAGAAAAAAAATTAAGAGAGGTTTTGTGCCTCTTTTCACTATAATTTCATTAGTATTGTGTCCTTGTATTTCTTGTACTTCTTAATAGCATATGTATCAATGCCATGATTCCATAATTCTATACATCTGAAGTAATGTATTATAGCCATCATTTCTGTGTGAGTAGAGCCTCTATTTTTACATCCTTTCTACTTTATTCAGTAAAGTATTTGGTTATATGTCATCCTTTCCCAATTTTATTCTATCTAACTTGCATGAATTAGAACTCAGTCATACATGTTGCTAAAGCATATGTCAAAAAGTCAACTAGCTTCTACTAAACACCTACTATACCTTAAAATAATATTGGATATAAAATAATATTACTTTGCCAAATATTATTTAGTTACTACTTCTTCCAAGCATTTGAAAATTTGGGTAATAAGAGTGAAATATGAAACTTTCTTTCAGAGAGGTCACAGTTTAGCCGATAAATACTCTATCTATGCATACATATATATGTGTATGGTAAATATATATGTGTGTGTATATAAGAACACAGCAATAACAGCCAAGTTGTACAATTACTATGAATCAATGAAATTACTTGATCTTCATTATCTCATGTCATCGTTACAATATTTCTATGAGTGTGATATATTTTAATCTACATTTTGATGATGAGAAAACTAGTAGGCACAGAGGCTTAGAAACTTCCTAAAGTTCACTCAGATGTAAGTGATGACTCAAATGTAAGCAGAGGGTCAACAAGATCTGTCTTACAAAACAGTGTATCCATAATCACTTCACTGAATCAGTCAAGTTTGGTTTTCTCTTTTTGTGTGCAAGTGTGATGTCAAAAGGCAGTGTCATGGGGTTGGTAGAATAGAGGAAGAGCAGTGATGAGGGAGGAGAGAGAGGAATAGAAATGTCCTCAAATGGAGAGAATATGAGATCTTTGGAAATGGAAGTCTGAATAAGATTTACTAGGATAAAAAGGACAGTAGGAAAAGAACAATGTATTTTGGATAATGATGAATGAAATGAGAGCAGAAATAATTAGAGTTGATAGGAGAGAAGCAGTGGGAGGTAAATTTGGAAATTTATACTGAGACCAGAGTTTAAAGAGCTTTGAAATCCTATTTTGTGTTTCTACTTGATCCTGTAGGCCTCAGGGAGTTCTTGAAATTTTGCAAATGGAGGAATGACTTAATTGCCTACATTTTAGAAAGAGAGTTCTGGTTGCAATATAGAGGATGGATTAGAGTAAGTAAGAGGAAGAAGAATGGGGCAGTCACACTAGTCAAGTGAAATGTGATAGAGATCTAAATTAGAGCACTGTCAATAGGAACGGATAAAAGGGAGTGTGAGCACTATTTCAGTAACAAAATTGTTAGGACCTTGTGATGAATTAAACATGGGAGATAAGTAAAACAGACTCTGATATTTCTGGTGCAGGCTGAATGATGTTGCAATTAACAGATATAGAAAATAAAGAATGGGATGATTTGCAGCAGGAAAATGATTAAATAATCTACATGGATATATGGCATAATGAAGGAGATAATCAGAACAAATAAAGACAGTATATTATCACTTACTACATTGGTTGGTCCATGCTGTAAATGGAAAGGTTTTAGAGAGGAGGTGAATGAATCTCTGCCAGGAGGTTTAGAAACTCTTTCAGGGCTTTTCTTTGTCCTTTTTGACTGTAGTACTGTAGTTGCTATTCTATAAGTCAAGGAACTAATGTGATGCATTTTGACAACTGCTAAGCATGCCTTTTCAAATAGAAATTTGGGAAATGAATGGATTTATAGATTTAACAGGCCCACTGTGAAAAAGTCCTAGGCTAGTCCTATATATTGTACTTACCCAACCCCCATTTGTCCCCACCATAATGGGGAGTGCATGATGGAAATATAGGTCTCCAGACTTCAGCATAAACTCTGGCCCTGTATCAAATAACCTTCAGTAGATTTGGTTTCCCCGATGTATGGCCAACAAAATAAATGGCTACATGTCTCTTTAGGGAAGAACTGGAAAACCATTACTGTAATTGTGGGGTTTTTTTGTTTTGTTTTGTTTTGATTTTTTGTTTCATGTGTGTGTGTGTGTGTGTGTGTGTGTGTGTGTGGTGTTTCAAGGTTCTTCATAGAGAAGTAGCCTTTTAGTTAGTTGTTGGGATCTGGGTCTGAAAACAGATTTGAATCAGGAAATAGAGATTATGACTTTTAATTGGGGTACCTAATCTCGGCTCTCAGCCTTCTAGTCAGTTATTCTTAATCTCTTTCTCTCTCTCTCTCTCTCTCAGATTCAGTCTTCCCCATTGCCACCAGATAGCCCAATTCTGTTACGGCATTCTCATAAACTTCAGAGGACAGTCACTACTGAACTCTTAGCAATTCTGGGGACCTTCTCACTAGAATCTTAACATCTTTGTAAACAGAATGTCACGTGGGTCTTCTGGGACATCACCTCTTGTGTTTTCCAGTCTTCTACAGAAGACCCATCTAGCATCCCTACTTTTCTGAGCCTTTTGATCCCTCCTCCACAGTTGACCACAGTGGGTCTGGTAATGTTTTTACAAGCTTCCAAACAAATACAAACCACGCCCAAGTGCCCATTCCAATGTGTTGAATCTTGTGTCATTGGTGAGTGCCCATTTATTCAGCTTTATATTCAACACTACACTGAAGTATACTCTCCTGGTTTCCACTGGTTTATATTACCTAGGTCCTACAGCTCCACTGACTTATAATTCTTTCATTTCTTAAGAGCCTAGCATTTACTCAGCCTGGATACGCTGGTATTTGACATTATGAGAAGTTACAGTTCTAGTGACAAAGAGGGAAAGTGCTAGCAGATCCTGAGGAAGGTGGACATTTACCTCTAAGACCTCCACTTCATTTGAAGTCCCTTAATAGTCTCCAACCAAGGCAGTTGGGATCTCTCCTTTGATAAAAAAAGGTTTAAAGTACTTCAGCATGCCCAGTGGGTCCAGTGGAATCAGAAGATTCAAAGTTTTCCAGTGCACCAACCTAGATACATCCTCCCAAGTCACAAGGTCCCATTTTTTCCCTATCACATCCCTGGCTATGGTATATGTGGCTTGCCAAGGATGAGCATTTGGTTTTCCATGAATCTGTACTACTCTTATAATAAATCATGGACTTAGTCATCAGCTGAGTGTGTTCTCCTGCTCTGAAAGATAGGGTCTCTTTATATGTTGCCATTCAGGACCTCAACACTGACACTTTTATTTAAATTGTTAATTAGTAGATCTGAATCTGTCATTTTCTCTCTTCAATGAATCAGTGATACTTATCAAAGCTGTCAATTCCATAATCCTTATAGTTATTTGTTTCTCTTTATCTTTCAAATGCTATATAGACCAGGATTTGACAAACTTTGATCCATGGATTAAATTGGAACTGTCACCAGTTTTCATGAGTACAACTTTATTGGAAAACCTCCATGCCCATTTATTTAGGTACTGTCCGTGGCTGCCCTTGGACTGCAACAGCAGAGTCGAGTACTTGATACCGTAAGATTTGCATAGTCTAAAATACTTCCTATTTGGTTCTTACCAAAGGTTTGCCCACTCCTACTTCAGACATTGTTCCTGCTAATGCATCCCTCCCCACTTTGATTCCTGTTACATCACTTTCACTTACCAGATGGTCATCATGGGTGTGTTCCTTAATTTTTCTAAGCCTTACTTTGCTTATTTCTATGTAACTTGGAAAAAACTAATCTTTTTTTGGATCATATTAGCACTATGATACATCAAAAATAACTCAAATACAGTATCTAAAAAAACAAAATTGAGAGGAAATTTAGACCTCTACTGAACTGCTTCAAAAATGTACTGATGAGGCATTTTATTGCATGCCACAAAACAACTTTCTTTCTGTTCTTTCAATCACACACAAGAGTGCTCTCTTAATCTCCTCAAAAGTCTTAACTATCATCTCTTCCCCCCATATTCTCCTCAAATTAACTTCTAAAAGTGATTTTCTTTGTGTTTTCCTGACCCAATTCCTGTTCCTCCTTTTCTTATAGGCTTCCTATTCTATTCTGTCTACAATGAGCAGTGTTGTGTTTATGTGTTACTATAATAAATCAGTCCTTTTTCCTGATTTACTTTAGCTCCATAGTCCTGCTAGTTAAGCAAATCAAAACAACTCAGATGGGAGGAAGATTCTGCATACTTATATATGACAAATGTTTTTGCTCTTGTCACCCATTTCTCCTAGAAAAGTCTGCTCATTCCCCCTGTCATGGGCATATTCAAATTCTAGCCAAAGCCTCTCTTCCTCTTCTAAAACTAACTTGGTTCCTCCGAGAGATCCTGGGCAGTGCTTTCATTTTAGCCTGTGTGCATCCAGAGACATAGTGTCTAGCAATATTTCAAGTGTTTTGGAATTTGGAACTATTCTGGAATCAAAACCAGAAATGATAGAATTCAATTCCCACTTATTTGAGAATCTATAAGATAAGAAAGCTGATGTTTTAACCAAATCCTTTTTGGACACATAGAATACTTCTTTTGACTATAGACTTCCCAAAAAAGGGCACTAAAATAACCTGGTGATAAACAAAAACCAAATTTACTGCTTACTATAGCAAAGAAGACCACTATCTAAACAAAATCTTAGTGGAGTCTCTGAATTCAGAGGTCAGTTGTAGGTGGAATATTTATAAGATTCTGAGACTAGTTTCCAATGAAGGGGTCTGACTGGAATGAGGCAAAGTTTGTGATACAATAATTTAGGTTTGACAGACACAACAGGGGCAGAGTTTGAAAGACATGGCCTAGTTAATAAAATCAGTTGAGCAATCTGTTATGATAAGGACAATATTTTTCTGAGGGTTAGTTGAGTAGTCTGTTTTCCACATAGATAGATATTCAGTAAGTTCCTGGGGAAAAGAAAAATGTTTAAATTATTTGCAGCTGGGTTTCATAAGCCAAATTCTAAAGATGTTCCCCAAGAATCTTGTCCCCTGATATTCAATCAAACATTAATCTAAGTACTTCTGTGAAGGGACTTTGAAGATATAAACAAAGTTATGAACATTAAAATAGAGAGGGGTAGATTATCCAGCTGTGCAGAGGATAATGACATGAGCCCTTAAAAACGTAAATTTCTTCAGCAAGAGTCAGAGAGATGTGGTAAAATAGGAGAGAGGAGAGATGAAGCCAAAGGGGGTGGGTAGGGTGGATCAGAGAAATTTAAAGAATGAGAACGACTTGACCCACCATTGCTTTCTTTAAAAATGGAGGAAGAAAGGAGCGCATAAAGCATGGAATGTGAGTTCCTCTAGAAGCTTAGAAAAATCCAACAAAGAAATGATGGGGACCTCAGTCTTACAGCTGTATGGTATTGAATTCTAACAACCTGAATAAGCCTAGAAGTGCATTCTACCCTAAAGCCTCCAGAAAGCAATGGAATCCTATGGAGACTTTGATTCAGCTTTGTCAGACTCCAAAGAGAAACCAGTTGAGCCATAGTATACCTGATCTGTGACCCATAGAACTGTGAGATAATAAATGTGTGCTATGTTAAGCCACGGACTGTAGTAATTGGTTACAGCGGCAATAGAAACTAATACCATGGGAAAAAACTATCTAGATAGTAAACTTGTGTCAATGCAAACAGCAGACTGTCAAATAATTATATAAAAAGCCTTAGTATAAAAAGTTAAATAATTGTATAAAAAGCCTTAGTTCTCAATTAACTTTGTGACTGCAGGTGGTTTCATTTCAGTGCTCCCCTTTAAACAGAAAAATCCTGGCCTACCCCCAGTTTTTACCTAAATTTATCCTATGCATTCTGAAGTCTAAAAGGAAATAAGAAAGTTAATTCTACACTTAGCAATGAAAATTAAACAGGGGCCGAATCTTCAGCTAAAACTCTGAGGACTTCATAATTAAGTGTGAGGAATTCCTTTATTTGCACATACAAGAACCTTGCTTGTTAGAGATCTGACTTCAAGAGATGGAAACTTAATCTGTATTACCTCCAGCTCCCCAAATCCACCCTGATATCTTGATTATGTACTGTTTGGACTCAGTTTCTTTATATCACATTCCTGTCCTTAAGTGTTTTTCCTAATGCTGAGAATTCAAAGTCTCTTGTGTTTGAAATGACAGTTAAATAGCCATAATCACTGCCATATTGATTGGATTCAGGAGTAACTAAGCTTTCACATTACTCACCACCATTGCCAAACAGCCATCCACAGGAATCCCCCAGACCTAAACACACACACACGGAATATTTTCCTGATGGCATATTGTTATACATTCAACATATATTTACTACAATAGCTAGCTATCTATCAAATTGCATATCCAGTCTATGGCTGCTAGGCATTTTGTGCCCAAAACAAAGACATGTAATAACTTTAAATATGCAAATTTATTTTTAATGTGAAATTTCAGACACTTGCTTAATCTACACCATTTTTATGCCTCTAAGATTTGTTACCTCTTGCATTTCAGTAGGATGTTCTATTAACAGCTCAGAGTTTTTCCCCATCTCTGATACAACACTTTCTAGAATATCTCCATTGTTGTAATGGGGCATGTAGGTTCTACTAATGTCAAAGCAGCAATTTTCAAAGCTGCTTGCTTTCTGTCTTATTGAGGCATTCCAGTATCCAGTGGAAATGATCTATCCTAATAAACAAGGCAAAATCCCTGAATAAGTACACTCCTGTCTTCCACTGAGATCCCTTTCCTTTCTAGAGATTACCAAAAATTCTTAGAGAATAGGAGGTAGAAAAAAAATAGAAGCTTGCAAATAAAAGCATTTTACTACACTCCCTCAATTTTGTGAATTCATAATGCTTTATATCTATTACATCTGGTAGTCTCTAAAATAATAATTCTATAATAGAGCAGTATAGATAATTTCTATTGACTTGCAATGTTTTAGAAACAATCAGAAGTCATGTCTTGTCAATACCCACTTTCTAAAAGCATAATCCAAGAACTGTTTAAAATGAAATTGTACCCGGGGGGGCGGAGCAAGATGGCGGAGGAGTAGGAGACCTGGATTTCGTCTCCTCTCAGGAATTCAGCTGGATAGGGATCAAACCATTCTGAACACCTACAAACTCAACAGGAGATCGAAGAAAAGAATAGCAACAACTCTCTGAACAGAAAAGCGACCACTTTCTGGAAGGTAGGACGTGCGGAGAAGTGAATCCGAGGCGATATTCGGGAGGATAGACGGCGGGGGAGGGGCCTCCGTCGGCCGCTTCTGGCAAGTGATAGAGCCACGGAGCACAAAATCAGAACTTTTAGAAGTCTGCTCCGCTGAGGGACGTCACTCTGGTGGCTAAGTGGGGGGTGGAACCCTCGCGGGACAGTGTGGTCTCAGGACCCTCGGGGTCACAGAAAGACCGGGGGTGCCTGAGTGCGGCAGAGCTCCCAGGGCTCGGAGCAGGGAAGCCGGCTGCAGAGACGGAGCCCAGGCGCGGGCTCTCAGCTCGGGGTTGCCATAAACCGTGATCCGCGGCACAGTCGGGCCACTGCTCCTCCAGCAGGGACTCAACAAGCGGCAGATCCGGGGACACTCACCTTCTTCCCCCAGGAGGAGAGGTGCGGGAGCGCACCGCGGGGATCTGCTGGGTTTGGAGACTCCATCCGGGGTCGGGTGCCAGATAGAAAGGCGCGGTCACAGGCCGGGTGAGCGCGGAGTGTGGCCAGAGACCGGGGAGACGGGAGTGACTGACTGCTTTTCTCTGGGGGCACACTGAGGAGCGGGACCCCGAGTTCTCGGCTCCGCCGGGGCGGAGACTGGGAGGCCGCCATTTTCACTCTCCGCCTCCAAAGCTGTACGGAAAGCTTGCAGGGAACAAAAGCTCCGGAGAGCAAACCCGAGCAGATTACTTAGCCCGGACCGGCAAGGGCGGGGCAATTTTGCCTCCGGCAAAGACATTTGGGAACCACGGCAACAGGCCCCTCCCCCAGAAGATCAGCGAGAACAGCCAGCCAAGACCAAGTTTACCGATCAATGAGAA